>NW_020954619.1:33230332-33281648 GCF_900497805.2 Vombatus ursinus
TTACTGGCCACTCCCATCCAGATCTCCTTAGACCCCTCCTCCAGTCACCCCAAACTACTTGGCCACTCCTAGATCCCTCCCACAGTCTTTCTGTATATGAGGTACATCTTGTCTCCATTAAGATGCTCAGATTCCTAAAATCTAGCCACTGTTTACCCATGTTCAGACTCCTTAAGAGTCTGCCCAATATGATGGATGTTCTAATAAACCTTGTCTTTGGCTGAAAATAAAAAAGAAAATGTGAAAAATTCCCTTTAACGTGTAGTTGAAATTCAGTTAATTACAACTGAAGTCTGCTGTCTTATTATTTGCAATCTGGAAAGGCAACTTCCTCTTTAAAAAAAAGGCTCTTGTTATAAATGTGAAAATACATAAACTTGCAGCATACTTCTTGGATTTTTTCCAACTTGATAAGGAGTGGAGATTCTGAGCCATTTTGTGGAATTTATAGGAAAGGAAGTCATGAAATATTCACTTAGCTACATCTCAGCTCCACACCCTATTAGTCATTGAACTTGTAAGTAATTTGAATTCTTGTGACTATGTTAATTATTCAAGAATGAGTAAAAATTTATGACAAGGAACATGCAGCACACCTAATATTTTGGGTAATTTATCGTTTTGATAATTATTTTTCCATTAACTGAAGACTGATGAAAAAATGTTGAAGTGTTGAAAAGATAGTAGCTATACACTAGTGTAAGAGCAATACTCTTTCATACTCAGAAAACCACTGGAAATTTCAAGAGGCTGTAAATGGAAGAGGCCATTAACTTAGAAAACATGATACTATGAATCGTTTCCTTTGGGGTTCTAGTTCAGCTATAGTCCCTATACTTATTTATTCTAAACTAGATTGGTAATAACTAGTCAAGATAGATAGCCATATACGGCAAGATCATTTAAACATTTAAGGATAAGCTCAGCAAGGGCAGGTGTGTGTGTGTGTGTGTGGAAAAGAGAGAGACAGAGACAGAGAGAGAGAGAGGGAGAGAGAGAGAGAAAGAGAGAGAGAGGGAGAGAGAGAGAGAGAGAAAGAGTTTTATAGCTTTTTCAGTAATAATCTTTTTGGGTTCAGAGAAAAGATAAAAAGTAGCCATAACGCTGTGAAAAATGAAAACTCATGACCTGAACACAATGAAGAAGCACTTTTTTAAAAATCTAATCAGAAATATATGAGATTATAAGTTATAAGGAAAATATTTGTTGTTTGGTTTAGTACTGTACTAGAATCAGTTTTCAAAGTTTAGCTTTTACTTTTTCCAACCGGCTTCCTGCCACAGATGATGACAAAATATATCTTAAGAAAAAACCATTATAGTATATCATCATCAGTATAATAGTATCTTGCTATATGTAATACCTAGCTAGAATGTTTTTCATGTATTCTGAATCTCTACTAGCCAACACATTTTATTCCTATGGGCATTATACTATGTTGGGATTACATGGTGGCTTGCCAAGAACACAAGGGTCTTTAAGTGGGAAGAATACAGTGTAATAGATAAATTGTATACAGAAATTAGCTAAGATTTGTATACTTATGGAGAAGAGTAATCTCAGGAACACTTTGAGAGGAACTGAACCTGGGTAAGTGCCAAGTGAGAAAAAGGGATAACATGAAGGGAAAAACAGAGATGCAATAAGGGGGAAGGAGGAGGTCAAAGGAATTCTTAACTGCGGGGAAATTTTATGCCTTTTTAGATGCATATGTTAAAGAGAAATTACTTGGACCTAATAACTTATGTGACAAAGAAAAGTAGATCCATGGAAGTGGTGTTTGATGTTATACAGATCCCAACATGGATTAGTGAAATGTAGCTGGTTCCAGGACATGCATTGGGCCATTTTCCTAATGAGATGGGTGATGTGGCAAAATGAAGTCATACCAAATACTTATATCATTAAATGTTTAAAGTTTCTTTGTGTCTCTGAAGAAAAGCCAACTACTGGGAAGGTAAGAAGGACTAATAAAGAATTCATTATGTGTTTTGTATGGCTAATGAAAACTTCAAATTAAGTTGGAATGAATTTTCATGAGACATCAAGGAAGAACACAAATAAGCCAAAAATGTTTAAATCAGCAATCCCATATTAAGCAACGGTTATGTAATACACTGTAGTAGAATTTGTCATCAAAGCTTGAAAATATAAAAATTGTCATGTTTGTTATGATTGTCATATCTAATGGAAAGATTTTCAGTTTGGTTTCTCAAGAATTTTTTTAAATGAGAAATTTTAGATATTTTATGATAGATGAGTGTTGGAAGTGATGGGTATCAGTATACAAATAGAGAAAGCTTTGCTTCACAGAATTGAAGGCTCCCATTTCCCATGTTACTATTAGAAAAGGAAGCAAAAACAGATGTTGAACAGGAGATACTTCATGATAGAGAGAGAGTAGTAGGCAAGATGCAAAAGCTGTGGCTTGATCCCAATCTTCTTTGGGAAATATGATCCAAGGCCATCAAGAGTAAATGAAGATGGCCTGAGGCATTAAAGGTGAAGATTTTAAATAACTAATGAGAGTCTTAGTTGAAGGTATGAAGAGGAAGGAAAAGTCTCTATTACCACCAGAATCATAGAAGGCTACATATAGATCACAGGTATAGGATGGGGCCCTGGAACCAAGAAAAAAGAGGAACACGCTGGGATCAGGAGTCATGAGAAATGAGTGTCATGAGAAATCGTTCCAGTGATCAAAGCTATAATGCACATAGAAGTTAAAGGTCAGGCTAAGCAATTTCGGATACACACATACCTATATCTATGTCTATGTCTATGTCTGTATCTATACCTATCTATCTATTAATTTACACACACACATACACTTAAATGCAGAAAAAGCAGTGGTTTAGAAGTTTAACAGGCAGGCAGGAGCCATGAAAACACAAATTGCATTAATATGACAAATATCATTGAGTGCTTACTACATGTTGGGCATATGACTTTTTGATAACTATATTTCAATATAATTGGTTTCCTTCATAATACTGTGGGGTTTTGTGCATTTAAAAACATGATTCTGAGAAAGGATCCATAGGCTTCACCAGACTGCCAAAGGGGCCTATCGCATACACATACACACACACACACACACACACACACACACACACACAGAGTTTAAGGACTTGTGTACTACATGCAAGGCACTCTGCCAGGTAACACAGAAACAAAACCAGATACAACACAAGTTCTCACTCTAAAGAAGAGGGCATATGTACAAATAGCTATGATAATAAGAAAGAATATAATAGGGGCAAAGAAGAACTCCAAAGTATTATAACACAATTTAAGGAGAGAGAAGACTTGATGAAAGAGGAAGTAACTGACTTTGAAGGAAGAGAAGGATTTTAACTTCAGAGATGTAAAAGTGAATATATTCCAAGTATAGGGTACAATTCATGTTAATAAATGGAAGAGGGAAAGTATAAGATAAGGTCAATTGATAGTCAGTAGCACAACTTGGCTAGAACATAGAATGTGTGAAGAAGAACAAGACAAAATAATCCTGAAAAGGTATGTGGATCCAGATTGTGAAGTGTCTTTTAGGCCACAAGGAGTTGCTAATAGTTTCATATAAAACTAAGAATATATAAAGCACTTTATCATCTTTTAAAGCACTATAAAAATCTAAACTATTATTACTATTAATAATAATAATAACAGCTGACATGTATTTAGAACTTGCTATGTGCCAGGCATTGTGCTACACACTTTACAATTATTGTCTCATTTGATTATTAAATAGGTCATGTCAAGTCTCTTTGCTATTCTGCATTTAATTGCCTTGGTCCTTTGCTGTTTAATATTTTTATTAATGATATAATATAATTATCAAATTTGCACATAGTACATACAAAGTTTGGAGAGAGAACTAGTATATTAGATGACATAATCAAGATTAAAAGAAAGATATTGACAAACTAGAACATTGGGACAGATAAAAGATTAAATTTAATAGGAAAAAAACATAAAATCTTATGCTTGCCTCCAAAAACTTATCTTTACAAATGCAAGATGGGAGATACATGCTTAACAGTCGTTCATCTGAAAAGGATCTGGAAGTTACAGCAAGCTCAACATATGTGAATAGTATGATATGGCAGCCACAAATATAATTGGGATCTTGAGTTGCACTGAGAGGCATAAGACACAAGATTAAGTAATAGTTCCACTATACTCTACCCTGATCTGACCATGTCTATAAATGTTGTGTTCAATTTTAAGCATCACATTTTAGAAAGGATATTAATTAGTTGAAAAATATCCAATAAAGGACAGTTATTCTATTGATGTCCCTGTGACATTTTGTGATTCTGTAATTAATCCCCCCTCCAACCCAATGGAGTTATATCAGTGATTCTCTTGGGTCTGCTAGAGCATACCATAAGTTTTACTGGGTATTTCTCAAATTGTATGGAACTTGACGTTTACAGTCTTATGTGCATGAGCAAGTTTCCTGCCCCTTGCGTAGTATACCCCACCCCTCACAATAAAAGATAATACTGTGCTATGAATAAAGTTTGAGAATTATGGGATTATACATAGTGAATTCCCCATTAGCAAGAGCCAGTGATCATTCAGGAGTTTAAAGTTATCTGAAATGGTTCCTGACCAGGTTATTCTTGTAATCAAAATATATAGCTCCAGACGTGTGGGAACAGGGCTGTTTACTACCTATGGTGTCAGAAATTAGAGTCAGGCCCTTAAGTATTTGCTTCAGTGGTGGTACAATGTGCTCTATGAGCTAAAAGCAATTGCTGTGAATAATGTGTACATTGGAGCAAAATAGGGGATTATTTTATAGTTCTGGAGAAATAGAGAAATCCATATGTACGTGCTTGTAAAGCACTCTTGCTTATTAGTGCGAATCAGTGCTGGCGTGTAGGAAGGCATTGAGGCTATATTGTACCTAATGGCATTTAGCCCACTGCCAGATTTACAAATAAGAAATCTGACTGATGGACACGAGCAGAGTATAAAAGCAAGGGACAGGGCATGCAGTTGGCATGCTGGCAAAAGTATGCGATGAGATAAATTCCCCTGAGCTTTCCTTCCCACAAAGGCACTTAATTTGTCTGATCCATGTCCTATTAGTCTCTTCACAGGCTACTGCTGCAGGACCCTTGGTGAGCCATAGGGGAGGCAAAGGCTGCTTTTATAATCATCTGGGTCCATCCCCAATCATCCTGACCTATATCTCGCCACTGGCCCCAGATGGCTCTAGAGGAGAAAGTGAGGCTGTTGACTTTGCACAGCCCTCTCTCATTTAAATCCAATTCTCTTGCAAGTCATTGGATCACCTTTCTGATGTCATGGTCCTCTTTGAGTACAAAAGACAAACAACAACAATATAGTATACAATGGAAAGAATCCTAGACCAGTGTCTCAGTCACACATCAAAGATCTGGAGCTGGAAGGGTACTCAAAGTTCAACCATTCCAACTTTTTGTTGTTGTTGTTGTTGGAGAAATGAGAAAACCACATCAATCAATTAACATTTATTTCAATCTTTGTTGTTCACTCATTTTTCAGTCATGTCCAATTTTTCCTAAGCGCATTTGGGGTTTTCTTGAAAAAGGTACTGGAGTGGTTTGCCATTTCCTTCTCCAGCTCATTTTACAGATGAAGAAACTAAAGCAATCAAAGTTACATGACTTGCCCAGGGTCACACACATGGCTAATAAATGTCTGAGGCCAGATTTGAACTCAGGTCTTCCTGACTCCAGACCTAGCACTCTATATCCACTGTACCAACAACTTAAAGATAATAAAGCCTAAAGACAACTTATAGAAAAAGTCTGATCATAGGAGAAAGTTATGTTCCAACAAACTCAGATACTTACATCCCTTGCCTAGAAAACGGTTCCATGAAACTTCTCATCAAAGTAGCCATTTCTCCCTGGTGTGGGGACTGACTCTATTAAACAGTTCATCCTCAGAGACCTTAGCTCCTACAATTTGTCAGCTGAAACCTCAGTGATCAATCCTCTATGCTGATGTGATTAATGCACTTCAACCTTTTCTACCAATTTGTCACTACATATTTTGTTATTAAACTATGATTAAAATTGTTTTGAAATTATATGTCAGCTGCCCACATCTTTTACAATCAGCTTGTAAAATTCTTATTCTTTAGGGGAATTTTTTTTTTCCTGTGAAGACTCATAAGACCTACAATTTGCAACCATGAGACCTATTATTTGGGGTATTTGCATTTATTGAAATCAAAAGGTATAATTTCCTTTGAAAATAAGTGTTCTAAATTGTCATTTTCTTTTAGGGGAATCTATTGATCAGTCAACATGTGGAAACATGGTTTCCAGCTAGTGTCTTAATAAGGTCAGTACTAAAGCAAAGCCATGTGGATCTGAAAGTAGAGGCACTCAACAATGCAAGAAGTATTCATCAAGTCTACCATTATGTGCCCTTTCTTTACCTTTGGCTTCCTGAGAAAGGAATGCATTCTCTCAGATTTCAAGAGTCCTATAGATAATATGTATTGAGGGGAAAACACTTGATTCAAGTAAGAAGACAGAATCTCTCAGAGATGGAAAGGACTCCAGCGGGCAGCTAATCAAACCTGTGCCTGGACAACACTCCCCTTTACAATTATAACATTCCTAAAAAGTTGTCATTAGACTTTGTTTAAAAGCCTTGATTGAGGGAAAAGCTTCTACCTCCTGAAGCAGTCCATTAGACTTTTGGACAACTCTAATTAGAAAGAAGGAGAAACAAGGTGGTGCAGTGGGCAGAGTGCTAGGCCTGGAGTCAGCAAGACTCACTTTTCTGAGTTCAAATTTGTCTACAGACACTTGGTAGCTCTGTGACCCTGGGCAAGTCACCTAACTCTGTTAGCCTCAGTTTCCTCATTATAAAATGAGCTGGAAGAGGAAATGGAAAACAACTCCAGTATCTTTGCCAAGAAAACCCCAAATGGAGTCACAAAGAGTCAGACAAAGTGAAAAGACTGAACAAGAACAAAAATTGTGAAATTGTTTGTTTTTTTTCCTGACATTAAGCCTAAACCCCTTTGCAATTAGTGCCCATATCTATTCCTCCTGGTTCTGCCCTCTGGGGCCAACAAGTGAAGTCTAATTCCTTTTTCATATAACAGCTCCAGACCATATTTCCCTATTTCTTGAAACATATCCTCATATGACTTGAACTTGAATCCCATCATCATCCTGGTTGCTGTTCTCTGGATGTTCTCCAGCAGATGAATGTACCTTCTGGACCTAGGTTTAAATTTCAACTCTCCCATTTACTACTAGTATGACTTTGGATAAGCCATTCAATTTCCACGGGCCTCCATTTTCTCATTTATGAAATGAGCAGGGTAGAATAGGTGGAATTGGTGGGAATTTTCACTGGTGATCTCCCATGTCTGGAATTCATTCCCTTTTTATCTTGTCTCCTGGCCTCTCTGGCTTCCTTCAAGACCCAGCTAAAATCATACCTTCTACAAGAAGCCTTTCCTGATCATCTTTCATATCAATGCCCTCTTTATGTTATATGTCTAATTTATCCTCTTTTTATTCTGTTTGTATATAGTAGTTTGCATATTGTCTCCCACATTAATAGCTAACATTTATTAAACACTTTATGATTTTAAGTACTTTACAAATGTTTCGTTTAATACTTTCAACCTGAGATAGTGCTATTATCCTCACTTTAAAGATGAGGAAAAGGAGGCAGATAATAGTTAAGAGACTTGCCCAGGGTAACCCAGCTACTACATGTATTAGGCTGGATTTGAAGTCAGATCTTTCTGACTGTAGGTCTAGCACTCTATCCACAAGAACTATCTTTTGCCACTCTGTATCCACAGGAGTTATCATAGTGCCTAGAAAGTGGTAAGTACTTAATGAATGACTATTGATTGACTCACTGACTGATTTAAAGTCCCTTTGAATGGTTAAAAAAGGGCCTAAATATGAAAATGAGTGAGCTAGAAATTACATTTAAGATTTCCAAAGGTATGTGTTTTCCCTTCTACCAAATTGTAAGCCCTGTGAAGAAAAAAGTTGTTTCTTATTGTGAAGTCGCTGGAATAGTAGAAAGAGCATTATACTTAGACTCAGTGAAGCCCTAGTTTCAAATAATTCCTCTTATAGTTACTAGCTGGATGATCCTGGGTAAGTTACTTAGCTTCTCTCAGGTTAAATTCTTTCATCCAAAAAACGGGAACAAAAATGCCTGTAGTAGTTATCAGCAGAATTGTTGTGAAGGTAAAATGAGCTTAATATTACATATAAAGCACTTTATAAATGCTAAGCATTATGCAAAGGTCAGGTCTAATGATTACTCTCTATTTTTCACTATATGTTCCTTGCACACAAACCTGACAAATGAATATTTTTGAAGATCTACCAGGGACTGAGGATACAAAGATAAAAACGGTCTAGTCCTTGAACTCACCAAACTTCCAATCTAATTGCGGCGTGTGGCATGTATGCAAACAACTATAAGTATAATATAAGATGGAATGTGATATGGGTTAAAGATAATGTATTATAGGAAAAAAAGGGAGGGTATCACTTTTGGTTGGGGAAGAGAATGAGGATGAGACAGAGAAGGTTTCATGGAGTATATGGAACAAGAATAGATCTTTTAAGAATGAGAATAATTTCAGCAAGCAAAGATGAGGAAAGAATAAGTACCACTCAGGCACTTAGGAAGGCATAAGTTGTATAAATACTGAAAGGTGGAAAAGGGAACTCTTGGGTAAATAGTAATAATTGACAGTTATATATACTTAAAAAAATACTCAAATGAATCCAAGATTTCTTCAATATGGGTGTTTTGGTAATACAGATCCCAACCCATCCATGGCTGCCTTGACTGTGTCCTCCCATAAATTCTCCTCAAAAAGTTCACCCTATATTTTGAGGCCCTTCCTTGCTTTCTTTTCATATTGTGTCAATTGCAGTGGAGAACATGTGCTTTCCATTGGAAATCTCTCACTCTTCTCAACACTCACTGATCTTTTTCATTCATACATTTCTTTGAAGACATGCTTTTTCTCCATAGTTCCTTATTTATTATGTATTTCAACTTGCTCATACTTTCTATGCATTGCTCTACCACCCTATGGGTAATGCTTATTTTTAGTTTTTTGCAGATTGTAGAGTTTCATGACTTTCAGTCAAATAACAATTCTTTAGTAATATTGGTGTTTAAAAATGGACCATTATTTCACAGAGAAATTTGGGGGTAATTAAAAATTTGCAATTTCCCAAAGACAATGCAGCCTGTTTTCTCCTCCTGTTTAATTCTAGGCCTAAGTCATTGTCCATTTGCACAGAGTATCCTTGATAAAGATAAAGATCAGTCTAATAATTAATAATTAAAATGGATGATGAATGCCTACTGATAAGATCATTACACACAACTGGATGAGCTTATCATTGAGTTAGTCCATCAGTACATCTATCTTGGACAGTGAGATAGAAGACAGTGAGTTGTGCCTAAGATAGAACAGGAGGAAAATGGTAGGCTGGATTACTTTTGGGATTATATGTGGTGGTTTCAAGGATTCCAATCTATTATCTAAAAATAAATAATCTTTTGAGGTTCTCTCATGTTGCTATATGTCATTGAATCATGGAATCCATAACATTTGAAGAGGTGAATGGATAAAAAAGCATCTGTAGGAATGCCTTGGAGATGTTGAGGATTTAGTTCTGGACCATCACAATAAAGCAAATGCCACAATAAAGTGAGTCACACAAATTCTCTGGTTTCCCATTGCATATAAAAATTATGTCTACACTATACTATAGTCTATTAAGTATTCAACAGTATTATATAAAAAAAGCAATGTACATACATTAATTAAAAACACTTTGTTGCTAAAAAATGCTAACCATCATCTGAGCCTTCAGTGAGTTGTAATATTTTTGCTGGTAGAGGATCTTGCCTCAATGTTGGTGGCTGCTGACTGATCAGTTTGGTGCTTGCTGAAGGTTGAGGTGACTATAACAATTTCTTAAAATAAGACAACAGTGAAGTTTGCGATTTATTCTTCCCTTCATGAAAGAGTTCTCTGTGGCATGGGATACTGTTTGATAGCATTTTACCTACTGTAGAACTTCTTTCAAAATTGGAGTGAACTCTCTTAAACCCTGCGCTGCTTTATCAACTAAATTTATGTAGTATTCTTCAATATTGTTGTGTCTCAGGGAATAGGGAGTCCCGAGGAGAGGGAAAGAGACAGAGGAATGACTGGTTGGTAGAACAAGTCAGAACACACACAACATTTATCAATTAAATTTTCCATCTTGTATGGGCATGGTTTGTGGTGCCCCAAACAATTACAATAGTAACATTAAAGATCACTGATCACAGATCACCATGATAGATATGATAATAATAATGAAAAAAATTCAATATTGTGAGAATTACCCAAATGTGACACAGAAACATGATGTGACCACATGCTATTAGAAAAAAAATGGTTCCAGTAAACTTACTCAGCACATTATTTCCACAAACTTTCAATTTGTAAAAAAAACAAAAACACAAAACACAAACCACCTCCCCCCTGACAATATTTGCAAAGTGCAATAAAGCAAAGTATAATAAAATAATTTATGCCTGTATCAAGTATTTGCTGTGTGCCAAGTACTGTTAAGCTTGAGGAATAAAAATACAAAAGTAAAGACAGTTTTTTCAATCATGAAGAATATAGGTAAGAAGGAAACAAACATTTATTAAGCACCTACTATGTGGCATGCCTTGTGCTAAGTGCTTCACAAATATAATCTTACTTAGCCCTCACAAAAACTTGGGAGGTATGTGATATGATCATCCCAATTTTACAATTAAGGAAATGGAGGTTGATTTTAAGTGACTTGCCCAGGGTTACACCTAGTAAGTGTCTGAAGCTGAATTTGAACTCTGCTCTTCCTAATTTAAGACCTAGCATTCTGTCCCTTATACCTTCTAACTGCCAAGGAAATTGATGGTATGAAACAGGTATTTGGGTCTGTAAAGTTAGAGGGATGTTGACTGAAACTATAGGGAATTTGATTAATGCAATGGCAACATTGATTTTTATCATCGTTCTATAACTGTTCATTGATGGTAGGGCAAAGCAAAGGGCACATGAGCAGAAGATGACTGAGAATAAATGCAAAGCATTGCTAGAACCAGACTAATTGTACTGAGCGACGTGAAGTACTCACCAATCAGGACAGCTTGGTTCCAGGACAGGATTTCTAGAGCCAAAAGGGTTAAATTCTCCATGGCATGGTCTGTATTCTGGAGACAAGCTGATGGCTAAGGTGAACATGACCCAATAGGTGGTGGAGAGATAAATTTGGTGCATAATAATAGCAAACCTTTTACATAGTTCTTACTATGTGCCAGTACTATACTAAGTGCTTTACAATTATTATCACATTTAATCCTCACAGTGACCCTGGGAGATAGGTGCTATTATTAAGCCATTTTGTAGATGAAAAAACTAAGGCAAACCAGAGTTAAGTGACTTGCCCATGGCCACACAGCTAGTAAGTGTCTGAGGCCAGATTTGAACTCAGGTCTTCCCAATTCTACATCAGATACTCTATCTATTATGCCCATATATATGTATATAAGTTGCTGCAGTGATAACTTATGTTCAAACAGTAGAATAAAAAAATACCTTTGAGGAGATACATGACCTGAAAAGGGAGTATAAGCCAATCATGTGACAATGGCTACACTAATAGACACACAAAGTTAAAAGTCATTGAGGAAGGCCAACATATTGAATTGATCCTCTGTGAGAGATTTATGGGAAGAACCATAGAATTTCACTAGGGAGGGACCACCAAGGATATCTGACCCAAGCCATAGTTAACCAAGAATTCCTCATACAAAACTGATGAGTGATTGTTATCTTCTTGAAGATCTCTTGACAAGCAATTATTTACTAAAGTTCCCCATATCATTTTTAGAAAGCCATGTTAGTAAGATTTTTTTTCTTTTAACTTAAATCTTCCTATCTGTACCTCCACTTACTTATCCTAGTCCTAACCATTTGTGCCAAGCAGAAGAAATCAAATCCCTCTTCCATATGAAAACCCTTAAAATATTTAAAAGCAGCTATCATGCCTCCTTCACTTAATTCCTTCCCAAGTTATTGTGGTTGATTTTTCTTCCAGGCTAAGCATCCCCAGTTCCTTTAACCAATCCTCATTTGTCTTGATCACTAGTCTCCTCATCATATCAGTTACATTCTTCTAACTATGCTTGAATTTTCCATTGCCATTCATAAAATGTGGCACTCAGAATATCTGAACACACAACACTAGATATGATCTGAGCAGGAAAGAGCATAGAGGAATTATCACAGGAATTACACAAAATAATATGGGTTGGAAATCTTACTCTTCGTGGAGGAATACCCACATTAATGAGACAAGTGGATCCACAAGAGTGTTGAAGCAGGCAGTCTATTCAAACCTCCATGTATTTAACTACATGTGGACTAGGCTTCATATAGCTTTAATGTTATTTGAGCCAATGTGTTTACTCTTTGTGTATAGTAAAGTCTATTAACTCTCTCCAAATCTTATGAGACTAGTATGCTGCCAATCATTATCCATGGCAAGGCAAAGGAATAGAACTAACCAATATTATTGAGAAACATGAGAAATTCTTATATCATCTATTTATCATATTATATCATAATTAGATCATACTTAGATGTATCAAAGTATTCATATGAAAAGGATACAATAAAGTGACACCATAAGGAATTTTCATGTCTCCTAATAACATTTGTTAGGTAAAATCTTTGTTATTTTAAAGTTTTCCTTTTCTTGTCCGCCTTGCTCATATTCTGTGAGTATAACTTTGTCTTTAAAAGATAGTGCAGTAAAAAGTAATCCAAAACTAAAAAGTGAATTGCAAATTTCAAAGCAGATGATGTCTAAAGACAGGGTGTCAAAAATAATTTTGAGTTATTTTTGACACTTGTGATTTTAGGTCTAAATCTATTTCACCTTAAAAAGTCAGCACATTCCACTACCACACCCAAGGTCAATCAGTGAGTCAGTTAGCTGACAAGAATTTACTAAGCACCTACAATGTACCAGGTACCATGCTAAGCATTGGGGATACAAAGAAAGGTAAAAGGTAGTCACTGAATTCATAGTTTAATAGAGGAGAGAATAGGTAAACAACTATGTACAAGCAAGATATATCTGGGATAAACTGGGGATAATAAACAGAAGAAGTTGTTGAAAGAAATAAGGATATGAGTCTTCTGGTCTCTAGTGTACTTATATTTACTCATTACTATATGGACTTCATATTGTAGATAATTAGTGCTAGATTGGAGTCAAGAAGACCTGGGCCCAAACCTGCCTCTGACATTTATCACCTCTATGACCATGACCTCTTAAGCTGTTTGTGCCCCAATTTCTTCATCTGTAAAACAAGGAGGAAGATAACTGAAGTGTCTATTTCATAGAGTTGCTATGGAGCTCATTTGAGACAGCATGTATAGAGTGTTTTACAAACTTTAAAAAAAGACATAAATATTATTATTGTTGTTGGTATTATGTCTATGCCTGGAGAATAACATTTACTACTATTCTCTAAGTCTCTTGAATAACTCATTGATAAAGAGGTAATGATAACACCTCTATGAACAGGTTTTTGTAAAGTTTTCCTAATGCTTTTTTAAAATATAACATTCATTTTTTGAGTTTCAAATTCTCTCCTTTCCTCCAGTCCCTCTCCCTTTCATTTGAAAGACAAGCAAGATGATGCCTATTATAGATGTGAAGTCATGCAAAACATATTTCCTTATTAACTATGTTACCCCAAAAAAATCAAGAAAAATAAAGTGAAGAAAACATGCTTCCATCTGCACACAAAGTTCATCAGTTCTCTCTTTGAAGGTAGATACCTTTTTTCATCATGATTCCTCTGAGATTACCGTGGATTATTGCATTGATCAGAGTAGCTTAGTCTTCCATAACTGGTTATCATTCCAATATTTTTGTTACTGTGTACAAAATTCTCCTGGTTCTGCTCACTTTACTTTGCATCAATTCATATAAGCCTTCCCAGGTTTTTCCAAAACCATTCCCTTCATCATTCTTACAGCAGAATGGTATTCCATCACAATCATATACCACAACTTGTTCAGTCATTCCCCAATTAGTGGACATCCTCTCAATTTCCAATTCTTTGCCATCACAAAAAGAACTACTATAAATATTTTATACATATTAGTCTTTTTCTAAACAGCTTTCAAAAGGATATTGCAAACTATTAATGCTAAATGAGGTCATGCTTCAAGTTACTAATAATAAGAGAAATGAAAATCAAAACCTTGAGGTTTTAGGTGGCAAGAGCTAGGCACACTTGCCCAGCAAAGGGCAAGGATGTAAAAATATGGGGAAATTTAATGGCGGAGGGGTTGTGGGGAAAAAAGGCACACTAAAGCATTTTTGGTGGAGCTAAGAGATAATACACCCATTCGGGAAAGTGGTTGGAATTATGTCTTTGAGATTTTCCAAGTATATCATCACATCATCTGCAAAAGAGAGATAGCTTTATCACCTCATTCCCTATTACGATTCCTTCTATTTCTTTTTCTTCTCTTATTGCTATTGCTAGGATTTCTAAAACAATATTGAGTAATATTGGTGACAGTGGGCATCCTTGTTTCACACCTGATCTTACTAGGAAAGCTTCTAGTTTATCCCCACTACAAATAATGCTTGCAGATGGTTTTAGGTAAATGCTTTTTATCAGTATAAGGAAAAATCCATTTATGCCAGTATACTTTTAAGGTCTTTTAATAGAAATAAGTGTTAAACATAACTAGAATGTCCATATACTCTGACTTAGAGATTTCATAGCTATGCATATATCCTAAGAAGGTTATTGACAAGAAGAGAGGTTCCATATAAACCAAAATATTTAGCAGTATTTTTTTGTGGTAGAAAACCACAAAATTTCACATAAGATTTGTGTGAAAACACAATCTATGTGTTGGGGAATAGCCAAACAAATTGAGGCACATGTAAGTAATGGACTAGTGCTGTGCTATAAGAAACAACAAGTATAATGAATACAGGGAAGCATGGAAAGACTTACATGAACTGATGCAAAGTAAAATAAGTGGAACTAGGAAAACATCCATAATTAATATGACAATGGAAAATGAAGAACAGTCCACTCTCCTCCACAAATACATCCAAAAGAAAATTAATGTTATGAAACTATGAAAAACATGCTTGGCCTCAAAGAATATATGTGAGGAGATGCCTCTCCTCTCTCCTTTGCAGTGTTTGGGAGTGAGGGTAGGGGGTCCATGAGTATGAAATATTTCATATAGAGATTTTTCCAATGCATTGATGATTTTGCTATTTTTTCTCTTCCTCTTCTTTTTTTCTTTTGTTTAAAACATTCTTTTTATTAAGCTTGGCTCTCTAGTTTTGAGAAGGGGAAGGGATAGAGGGAGAAACCTAGGTGATATAAAAACAGAAGATATCAATAAAATATAAAGTGATACTTATCATTGGAAAAGAGCTATTAATGATACCTCCTTATAGAATAGTTAAGGAGATAGTATCTCATTGTAGGTCTTCAAGCAAAGACTGAGTGTTCACTTATCAGGGATATTATAGAGGTGAATCTTGCTCATGTATAAGATTAGACTAGATGATCCATGGGGCCCCATCAAACACTGAGACTCGATGATTCTGGATTTCTATAAAAGGTACTTTTATTTCACCTTTTTTTATTCCCAGTAGCTAATTTACGTAGAGTGGCTGGCATAGCATGTGAACTGGAATCTTGATGGGATGATCAAAGTAGTAGAAACGAAAGTAGATATTTGATTTTAAAACTCTAGTTCACTAAATGATTCACTTTTAGAGAGAAATTATTTGGCCTCATTTCAGTCACAGTTCCATTGTCTATAAAAGCAAGAGGCTAATAATTAACAATGCTCTCGTAAACCTTGTAAAAACATTCATCACCGTGAACTGACCTACTTAAACTAAAAAGTTATCCATATGCTCAGGCTGTTCCACAGTGACATTAATCACTCCTGTCAGAATGGCAGCTGCACCATTCTATAGACTTGTAGAAGGGACAGTCAGAAGGGACTTTATGTAGTATCTAGTCTCACCTCTCCTGGAACATAAATTCCCAATATAGTCTTTGATAAATGGTCATCCAGTCTTTACTTGATGACTTTGGGTAAGGAAGAACCTGATACCTCCTGAGGTGGTCCATTAACTTTGTGTGTCTTCCTAATTGTTGTAAAGGTTTTTTTTTTCTTATTTCAAAACAAAAAATCTGCCAAACTTTTATAATTCTCATTCTTCCCTCTAGGGCCAAGCAGAATAAGTCTGACTGCTAACAAAGCAGTTCCTTTTCTTTTTGGCGAGGCAATCAGGGTTAAGTTACTTATCCGGGGTCACACAGCTAGTAAGTGTCAAAGGCTAGATTTGAACTCAGGTTTTCCTGACTCCAAGGCCAGAGCTCTACCTACTGCTCCACCTAGCTGCTCCCTAGCAGTTCCTTTTCAAGCCTATAGGTGAAGAGTCGGACTAGGGCCAAACTTTATCCACCATCTGTGGGAAGGCCCATTGCCTGAGTGAGAGAGGAGCTCCTTCTGCATAACATTTTCACTGAAGCTGAGTATTA
The DNA here is from genome assembly GCF_900497805.2 of Vombatus ursinus. Lineage (NCBI taxonomy): Eukaryota > Metazoa > Chordata > Mammalia > Diprotodontia > Vombatidae > Vombatus > Vombatus ursinus. The sequence continues at coordinate 33,247,001 of NW_020954619.1, forward strand.
GATAAGATGGGAGCTGAAGCACTTAGGACATTTTTTGGTATCGTGATTCCATGGGAACAGGCCAGGTTGTATTAGATGTGCATAGGTTGTGATTCCAGGAAATTAAATACCTACAACACAAAAGAATAGAGAATTACTTTGCTCCTGTTAAGGGGGAGGCAAAATTCGCCTTCCTTCTTTCCCTACCCTTTTGCACAAAACGTATACAAGCCTTTAGATTAGTTCCCTCTGTGTGTTTTTCTAGGTCTAGCTTCTGAGTATCATTTTACAGACTTGTATTATTAAAAATGTTTGTCACATTGTTACCACTTCTACTATTAATGGGTATTCAAGTCATTGGTGAGGGGGGAAAAGAGATTAACTGAAGAAGCAAGATAGACAAATCAACTATCTGAATTAGTCTCTCATCAACAGTTTAGTGTATGTGATTTGTCAACAATATTAATTTATGTTGATGTAATTCTCTGAATTTTTTATCAGCTCAATGAGGCATAATGAACAGCCTTGCTCATTCTTTTTATTATTATCACTATTATTAATTTAAGGAAGAATTTGAACTGTTAGATAAATGACTACATTTTTTTTTCTATTCTGACTCAATGATTGTAATACTGGACATATACCCCAAGTAAGTCAAAGACAGAAGTAAAGGTCCTATGTGTTCCGAAATATTCATAGTAACAGTTTTGTTACTACAAGCAACTAAAACTGTTGCTAAAAGCAGTTGCAAAAACTTGTATATATTGATTGAGGAATAACTAGGCAAATTGTAGTATAATGATGTAATGAAATATTATTGTCCCTTAACAAATGACTATGGATAATTTAGAGAAATTTTTTCTGACGTGTAAATTGATAGAGTGGAGTAAGCAGGATGGAGAGAATAATATATACAATTATATGAAGGAAAATGACAATGAAAGACGTCCAAATCCAAATTACTATGGCCATGACTGACTTCGGTAAAGGAGACTGATAATGAAATGTGCCTTCCTTCTCTTGGTTGAGAGGTGGAGGACTTTAATTTAAGTATATGCTGTTAGACATGATTATTGTATTGGTTTGTTCTGCTTAACTGTACTCTGGTTGCAAGAGAGTTGTGGGGATAGGGCCTACTTGGGAAGTAATAGTAACGTCAAAACAACAAAACAATCCCAAAAACTAGTAAGAGGCTGAATAGTTTGAAAGAGTAGCCAAGCAAATCGATTGGTCAAGAAGCATCTATTAAGTATCTGTTTTACAGGTCAAGCAATGTGGTAGGTAGTAGGAATACAAAGACAGAAGTGAAACCAGAAGGCTACTTGCCTTCAAGGATCTTACATTTTACAGAAGAAGGAAGTGCACTAGAGGCATACATAAATTGTATAAAAATAAGTACTGGACCTATGATTTCATTGGTTTAGGGAACTCCAAGGTCCCAGAGCTAGTATATCTTAAGGACAGATCACCTTCCTAGTGTCTAGTGTAATGCTCTATTCCCTAGGAAACAATGCCTCTATATAAAATAGATAAGAGGTGATTTTGACCCTTGCTTTAAAGTAGAAAAATAATCATATGATCATAGATTTAAAGTTAGAGGGGACCTCAGAAGCTATCTAATTGACCCCTCTCCTTTGACTAACAGAGGAGGAGACTGAGGTCCAAGAGTTTGTTACCTGCCCAAGGCCACACAGATAGCAAGCGTACCAGATGGAGTTTGAACCCATGTCACTTGACTCATGAAGCAGTATTCTTCCTACTATAACATGCTGTCTCCTTTAGCACAATTTCCTCTTTCATGCTATATCCACTTGAGCTATCACAATATAGGAGTCTGTGAGCATCAATTAAACTATAAAATGATAACAAAGTAAGTTTCAGGCAATCAATTTTAATAGGCCAAATGGTCAGATTCTGAGAATTTACCACATCTCCACAGTTCACATAATGATCAGTAGTGAAAATTGTGTTATGCCAGGATCCCGCCAGCAACATTTATGTGGAACCTGGACATCAGAAGGAGGAAATAACAATTCTGAAGAACAAGCACAATATACACACATACAAATATACATATACATATACACACATACATATATGTATGTATATCCCCTTAAGAACAAAGTTGTAGAAATCAAAGTTTCTCCCTTTAGTTTCAGATGCTTTAACTCTTGCAAAAAGTCAATAAATAGGATGACAATCACTGTATACGTCCATTTGAAGAGAGTTTGGACTACAAGGGACACAGATTGCCTGCGGTGGTACAGAACTCTAAAGCCCCTGAAGTGACTGACTCTTAATGAAGAAAGTGCCTCAAAGAAAGCCATCAGGTCCACAGGACATGCATTAGACATCATGATCAAAACCCAGCTAAGTGCAAGCAATTATGCTCCCCAAATAGCACAGGACCAAGGCCTCAAACTGGGATAAAAAAGAATATGTTTCAGAGACCATCCCTAACAAAACAAAATAACACACTTGCACAAGTTAGTTCTTTTGTGATTATCCAAACTTTGCTTAGAAACTCATACATTGGAATGAGCCTTTGCAGGGGAGCCTCCCTCATCTTCCATGTATATGTTGAGCAATACACAGGAGGTCATGAATGGAAAATAAAATCACATCAATCACTAAGATAAGTCTTGGCATCTCTTTCAACTCCCTTATTTAGACCAGAGACAGGGATGCATCACCATGTGCCAGCTGAGTCTCACTATTTTTCTTTAAGGGAGGCCAGGAAGCATCCCATGCTCTTCTACTTCCAGATAGTAATAGGACACTCCATGATTAGGCAATCACAATATCACAGAATTAATTTGAAGGTTGGAACAGCCCTCGGTGGCCATCTCATCCAAATATAGACAAAAAGAATCCATATTGCATTATACCAGACAAGTAATTGTTCAGACTTGCTTGAAGACTCCAAGGAGGTGGAGACAGATTTACCTTCAGAGGCAGTCTATTTCATTTCAGAATAGCTTTAATTGTTAGGAAATTTTCCGTGATATAAAACCTAAATTTACTTCTTCATAAGGTAGGAATATAAGATCATGGATATAAAACTACAAGGGACCTTGGAAACCCTTTAGTTACAACCTCTCATTTTGGAGATGAGAAAACTGAGGCCCAGGAGATGATATGATTTGCCCAAGATTACCCAGGTAGTAAGCGGGATTTTAATGTTGGTCTTCTGACTTCAGAGCCAATATTCTTTCCGAAGTGCTATTATGTTGTTCTTTATTGGTCTGCCCTGTGGGACCAGATAGAGTAAGTCTAAGCACTCATCCATATGACATCCCTTCAAATACTTGAAGACAGTTATCATGTCCTTCAAGTAATTACTTTTTTAGGCTAAGAATATCTACTTCCTCCAAACAACACTCATATATTCTAGACCTGAGGCCCTTCATCATCCTACTATTCTCCTCATGAACACTTACTGTGGAGCCCAAAACTAAATGAGGACCAAAGAGGAAAGCGTACAATGAGGCTCTCAACTTCCTATCCTTGGAAACTATGCTTGTCTTAATGCAGCCCAACATCACATTAGCTTTTTTTTTTTTTGGCTGCCATATCAAAATGTTGAAGGCTGTTTATCAGTGCCAGCTAAAATGGAAACTCCTGAACTGATTGAACTAAGAAGAATGAAGAGGTTATGGATGGCAAAGAGATACCACAGCCATTTTGTCACTGTTGGAGGAGCCATGATGGGGTCCACACATATTTATGAATGTCTATAATTATGAGCCCCTGAGCTTCAAGAGGAGGAAGTGTCCTTGACCCTGGAGGCAATGGAGCTAGATGCCACGAATGTCATTAAATTGTGAGCTTCTTAAGGGCAGAAACTGTCTTTTGCCTTTCTTTGTATCTCCAGCACTTAGCACAGTGCCTGGCACATAGTAAGGGCTTAATTAATGATTATTGATTGACTGACATAACACAGAATTGTGAGAAGCATGTGTGGGAAGAATAGGAGCAAGTGGTGGACTTCAGTGACATAGTAGTAGAACACACTGCCAAACAGATGTATAAGAAATGGAAAGCTCAGCCCCAGGATGGGGTACAAGGAATTCAAGTTTTAGTCTCAAAAACAATGGGTTCTCCTTTATGCTCAATTGGGACAATGCATTTCGTTCTTGGGAACCAGATACTTCATAGTTTCCACAGACTCTTCTTTAATTTCCTGTTCTTATTTCAGATGTTTTGTAGATAAAACTGTTCCCTCCCTGAGAAAGGATGAATAAAATATGATTCAATGATAACATATAGACTTAGAAGTAATCATAATTGTGAAAATATTTATAATTTTATATACATTATTAAAGTTATTTTGCATTAGTTTTAAGGATCCCCAGACATTTTTTTTTCGAGATCCAACTCTGTAATAGGAGCTGTATTCCTCTGCAAGGTTAGATCATTCCTGAAGACAGAAATAATTTTACCCAACCACTGCGACAGTCTTATTCTGTAACTACATCTAGTGGATATCTGTGGACATTGCCACTTTCTTTTCCTCTCTGACGTGCTTACATACCGAAGGAAAAAAAAAACCAAAGGTCATATTTTCCGAATTCCATGATGAAGATTTTTACTGTGCTGGGAGCCCAATTATTGTTTTGAAAAGGGGGGAAGAGAAAAAAGCAAAAACATTCTGTGAAAACCCCATGAGGGATGCTTCATTTTGAAAACTTGTGTTTCTCTTGTTGCTGTAAAGAAAGGGAAATAGTGAAGCTCATTTGAGAATAAGTGATTTGTGATTTTTAGCTTGAAAGCTGATAATGAATAAATAGGTAAAGGCATATGGACTTGCTATGTGCCAAGCATAATGTGGTCTTGGATGAAGGCTAGCTCTGGCAACAGGAAGGTCTGGGTTCAAGTCCTGTTTGTGAGAAATACTGATCCTGTGACTCAGGGCAAGTCACTTAAGGTTTCAGTGGCCCAGGCAACTCTCTGAAGCTATAAAATATAGAGCACTTGCCACTTTGTATTGGTAGAGGAAATTTCCTAACCAGGACTTCCCTATGCTAATAAAGTCACAGATTCAAACTAAAATACATATGTCTAGCATAGTATTAGTCACTATACAAAAGAGCAACAGTCTTTGCCTCTGGAAACATATTCTGCTGGGTCATAAAGGCTGCTCACAGATACAAATACAGGATTTATATGAAGTGCTTACCAACTAATTTCAAGTGGCTACCACATGTTGAACTGTGCCAATCATTGGCAAGGCACGAATTTTTTTTTGTTTTGTTGAGGCGGTAAGAATTAAGTGACTTGCTTAGGGACAAGTGTATGAGGTCAGATTTGAACTCAGGTCCTCCTGACTACAGGGTGGGTGCTAGATGCACTGCATCACCTAGCTACCCCCAAGGTATGAAGTTTTGATAAGATATGAGTCCTACTCTCATGGAATTTTCAGTCTAGTTAGAGGATGCTAAGTGCCTTACTGATTTAATGTACAGCAATGGGGGCTATCTCCAGTCATCAGTCCTGATCTATATCTTGCCACTGGACTCAGATGACCTTAGAGGAGAGAGTAAGGTTGGTGACTTTGCACAGCCCTGCCTCACTTAAATCCAATTCACTTGCAAATCATATCACTTTCCTGAAGTCATGGTCTTCTTGGAGAGAAGAACAAACAATAACCTGTGAAGTAGTGGCTGCCCCACTGGGGACCCAACTGGCCAGTTCCAGTTGGACAATTCAGATTCTTTCTTCCTTCCTTCCTTCCCTTTTCTCCCTCTTCTCCCTCCTCTCCCTCTGTCTACACAGGGAATCATATCCTTACCTGCAGGTATTCTGCCCAAAGGAATATATTTTTTGATCGCTGAAACCTAAGAATGTATTTTTTTGAACTCTGAAACCCATATCTTGGGGTTTATGGGCTAGATTTCTTTTTTTATGGACCATGCCTCAAACCCAAATCACCCTGCTTCTAATTGAGAGGCCAACAATAGATCCCAACCCAAGCCTCATTTGGTCATTGTTTGGATTCTGGTGGCTGAGTAAATGTAAATAACAATTGTTTCTGTTTTGGCCAGAAACCTGAGGGTCTTCCCCTGCCAGATTGATTTTTTTTTTTTTGACTACGTAAAAGAAGCCTTTCTTTGCCTCATTTTTTTACCTAGTCTTAATCACTGAATAGTCACTGTTTCAAAGTGAGAGCTGGAAAAGACCTTAGCTTAAAAAGGTCAAGGCCTCCAACTGCATCCAGGGTCATCTCCAGTTGTCTTGATCTATTTCTTGCCACTGGACCCAGATGGCTCCAGAGGACAGAGTGAGGCTGGTGACTTTGCACAGCCCTCCCTCACTTAAATCCAATTTACTTGCAAGTCATGGCATCACTTTTTTGATGTCATGGTCCTCTTTGGGAATGAAGGACAAACAACAATATACCAATGAGACATGGAATACAAGTCTCTGAAGAATTAAAAATGAACATTACACAGAGGGCAACAGAGAGGCTCATGACGGGTGTGAGCACACTGCAATACATAATAAGGAACTTCAAACAATAATAGCAAAAGGAAAGAGGTCATTTACAACTGAGGGAATCAGGAAAATACTTCAAAAGACGATGACACTTGGTTTGAACCCTCAAAAAAGCTAAGTGTTCAAAGAGGGAGATTTGAAGAGGGAGACTGTTCCAGGAAAGTGGGGAAGCCTGTGCAAATAAAGAGATTTAAATTTTTCCTGTTGTTATTGCTGTTACTCTGGACTTGTGCGTGTGTGTGTGTGTGTATGTGTGTGTGTGTGTGTGTGTGTGTCTATCAAGGTGAGAAATTCCCAGTGTGGAACCTACAACTCTTCATTTCCCAGATTTGCTTTTCTTTTCTGAAGCTCTTAGCTTTGATAGAAAACTCACAGCCTGGAGTCAGGAGGACTCATTTCCTGAGTTCAAATCTGGCCTCAGATACTTACTAGCTTTGTGACCTTAAGCAAATTGTTTGAACTTTTTTGCCTCAGCTCCCTTCATCTGTAAAGTGATCTGGAGAAGGAAATGCCAAACCACTCCAGTATCTTTGCCAAAATAATCAAACAAACAAAAAAATCCACCAAAATGGGGTCTCAAAGAGTTGGATGCAACTGCACAACTGAACAACAAAACTAGAGTTGCCTAGGGCTCTGAATCAGTAAGTAGGTGCATCCAGGGTCACATAGCCAGGAAATGCCAAAGGCATGATTTGAACTCAGGTCTTGCTGACTGGGACATAAGTAACCCAGAAAAGGAGGTGGGCCTATCATATACTAAAAGAAAGGAATAGCAGCCAATGGAGAGTCCTAGTATTGTACTAGCTCCTCTGAAATATAAAAGGACTTAGAATAAGGCCTCCATTAGATTGAGTAGGTTATCTATGGAAGATATAGGAATGACTATGCAGTAGAATTGTGTGGGATGCAAAGGCATAGGTTGAGTTCTACATAGATAAAGGAAAATACCCAAACAGGTGAAATCATATCTCTCTCAAAATACTGAATGATGAGAGACAGTTAGTTTGCTAGAAAAGGCATCCAATTTGGAGTCAGTTCCAAACAGTTTCTAGCTGTGTGACTTTTGGAGAGGAAGATCTCTTCTTTGAGCCTTGGTTTCCTCTATGAAATGAGGGGTTCAGACTAGATGATCTCTAAGTTCTCTTCTAGCTTTAAATCTGTGATCCAGTGACGTTCTGAATCCACATTTATACGACTCTTCACATTTTTCACAGAGCTTTCTTCACAATAACACTGTGAGGTGAGCTGTTGAACTAGGTAGATACAAGGAATGTCTTCATTTTGATTTAGCATAGTTGTTAGTGCAACGTTATGAGACCTCTCATCTGCAAGGGGAAAGCAGAATTCATGGGGAGGCAGGGAAGCCCCGTAATTCAGAAGCTGCTATTGGAATATTAGAATTATTTCTGCTTGATGATTAAATCATGCTGAACTTTTCAGCCTTATTATGCATGGATGGAAACAGGGAGTCATTTGTAGGCATTGCCAAATGGTACTGGATTCACAGAAGAGGAAGCACTTCTGACCTGATAAAGACAGTGCCGAGCTTTGCTGAAGTATAACATCACAGGCCCTTGCATCCTAGGCCAAATTAGCTACCGTGTGGTTCCAAAAGTTAATCGTCCAGTGATCCTCAGAGTGAGGTTCAATTTACACAGTGCCAACATTACAACTCAAATTTAGGAAAAAGTAATCAAATTCATAATTTTGTGTTCCATTAACACATACACATTAAAAAACAAAACATAACACAAACCTCCCATGCTATAGGTCATTAAAATGTTTCATTTTTCGGCTATTCATACTATTTATTTCATTCATTCACTCATTCGTCAGACATTTATTATATGGTAACCTCATGCTGAACTGTGCCAATCACTACCAACGTATGAAGTTTTGATAAGACAGATACAGATCCTAATCTCATGGAGGTTACAGTCTAGTTAAAGGAATGTAAGTACATTATTGTTGTTGCTGTACAGCAGTGACACATGGAATATATCTGAAGAATTAAAAATGAATGTTATACCGAAGGCATTAGAGAGGCTCATGATGGGTATGAGCACACTGCAATATATAATGAACTCTGAAAAATAATAACAAGACTAAAGGATGTCATTGGAGAGATATATGATAGGGAGAAAAGATCAGCTGATCAGACAATGAGGGTGAGACATGATAGGTTGGAAGCCTGAGTTTTCTATTGATAGGTACCTTTGTAATCTCCAGCATGATCTTAAATATTTCCCATAATTCACTCTCCCCAGTAACTCCCTGGGATTTTTAAAATCACATTGGAGGAGGTTGTATTTTCCCATGGCCTCTAGAATGGCCATACTCTTAAGGCCTTGTGGGGCACTCTTGCAACCCTTTTAAATCAGCTTGGTGAAGATGGAGAAAGGGGGAAAGGGAAGTATTAAAAATTGTTCTAGACTTGTATAGAAGTAGTTTTCAAAACCATGTTCTATTCAATAACCTACGAGTGGTAGATTATCGTGGTAGAAATTCAATTAGGAATCCTGTTCCTCCCCTCATCTAGAAAGATTTTTTTTTAGCACAAAAGACCAGGAGCTAAGACAAAAAGCCAAATAGAGGCAATAAAATTAAGAAATAGACACCTAAACCCAAGTAACTCCAATGTGCAATTCATCTGCCAACTATTAATGGAACAGAATGTTCCATCTGGTCTTTGTTTTTGATAAATGACCATTATCTTCTCCCGATACTGTGTCTCACAGTGCAGCAATGTGGTAGAAAAGCTTTACACAGATATTGTGAGATTGTAGTTGCCCAACCTCTCTGAATAATTTCCCAATTTCACAAATTGTTTTCAGGAACGAAGGTGAACAGTCTCAAGTCAAGTCACTAAATGGTTTTATTTTCTCTTTAGCAAAGAAGGTCTTCAGGCCTAACATTGCCTTATAATTTACTCTCATTCTAGTGACTGACCACAAAATAAACCCTAGCCTCCCATATAAATTTTCAATGCTTAGTTTAGATTGCTTTCTATTATAACATATACTCAGAGAATGACAAAGCTTAAAGAGAGCTTGGAGATCATCTAGTCCAAAAGTTCTTAATCTGCGGCCAGTAAACATATAATGCATATATGTATAAATGTTCTATATATAGTTAATTAAATATGTATCATATGCCTGCTACATATTATACACATGTGTATAGTGGTGCTATATATAGCTAAATAAATATGTATAATACGTTTACACATATACATATATGTATAAAGATGCTAGATATAGCTAAATAAATATATAACATGCTTATATATGTTATGCATACATGTATAGAGGCGTTATATAGCTATATAAATATATATAATATTTTATATGTATTATATGTATATATTTATTTATTTATAAGATATTTACCAACCCCAGGTCAGTATGTGTGTATATATTTAGTTTCATACATATATATATATATATATATATATAAAAGCGTGCATATACACATACATATTCGCATACCGCTATATAAGTGTTACCTTTAAAATGCCTTTTATTTTATGCATTTAAAAATATTCTTTTGAGGAGTCCATAGGCTTCAGCAGATACTCAAAGGGGTCCATGACATACACAAAAGGTTAGCAACCCCTGCTCTAGTCCAAAACCATGTAATCACAGATTTTGAATCACAGGACTTTGAAGCTTTAAAGAATCTTAGAGACCATCTTGTCTAACTCCCTAATTTTAAAGATAAAAAAAAAAGGACAAAGAGATTAAATGCCTTGCCCAAAATCACTGGATGGGAAAACAGCAAGGTCAAAAGACAACACCCCAAATGCCTGTGTGTTAATGTCTTACCTGTCCTTGTGAAATCAGGTCATGTCTCCATAGTCATATTCCTCGTTGCTAGCATCTAACCTTACTCCCCAGGATTGAGGGTCAGGAAATGTATTGTCTTCTATATTCTTAGTTCTGCTTGCTTTAAAGGTCAATTTTGAAGGTCCTTTGATCAGGGAAGGAGTCAGTTTTTAACTGAGTCCTGCTTCATTAATAAATAGGGAGTTGCTTCCATATAACATACCATATGGGTCACAACTTAGAATTAAAGCAGTCCTGTCCTATCCATAATAAAAAGCTGCCCCCTAAATCTATGACCTCTTGAGAAGCACTTTTTTCCCCGAGATTTATCGTACTGACTAGAGGCAAGTGAGAGAGAGAGCCAGGTTATTCTCTGTCCATCTCCCAGCTATATACAGCAACACGCCCCCATACACACCCCACCTTTAATTCTCTAAGCCTCAGTCTTCTCATATGTAAAAAGGGGATACTTTACCCAGATAGATTACTTATACTGAGCCTGCCAGGAAATAAAAGATATTCATGGGGAAAAATAATCAGTGTTTTATAACATCCTGGGATACTCCTTAACTGACATCAGGAGCTCTTTGATAAAACAGTATGAAATTCTAGAAAATTATTTTGCCAATTTACCTACCTTGAATAGCTAATAAAGATACAAAAAAAAATTATTTGAAACATGCATCAGATGCTGGGTGAAACAATTGATTTTATAAAACATGCCATCCATTGTCAAGTTATTTGCAAAATTATTTCTTTTGATTCACATACTAGAACTGCATGCCTATAACTTTATTAACATTTCACATGACCATCTTGAAGGAAATGAGAAAAATAGGTGAGAATTTGAATGGTTTGCCCATACCATACTAACACATCTGGATTGATGAATTTTTTTATTGAATTGATTAGATATCTGGGTCTTTTTATAGACATAACCTGTATTTTTCATATTTTAACTTGATATCGCTATAATGAAGACACAGCTCCCTCCCCCCACAAAAAAAAAACAACACCTCTGTATTCCTTTTATCACTAGCTGTGCTAAATGCTGTGGTAGACTACTTGCAAAAGAAAATAAGATATGATGTCTGAGGCTCAGGCTTGAGGTCCAAGCTCTGCTGCCTACTGTGACCTGGGTAACTATGCACAACCTCTCCACAACTCTGTTTTCTCACCTATAAAATTATGTTTTGATATAATGATCTCTTAGTGTAATTCTATCTGAATAAAGTAAGAAGAAGCATGGAGTAGTAGATAGAAAGCTGACCTGAAGCCAGAAAGGTCTGGAATCAAACCCTCCTACCGATACATATCACTTGATCTCTCAATGCTCTAGGCAAAGGTTTAAGCCTATAAATTGTGAAGAAGGTGCCAACCTGCACTGGCAGAAAGAGTTACCTTGCCTGAGAATTCCATATGCCAATGAAATCACAAGTCCAGTCCCTATCTGCCATCTACTATATCTACTATCTAGCCTCTGCTTGAAGACTACAGTGACAAAGAATCCGCTACCTCCCAAAGCAATTCATTCAACTTAAGAACAGCTTCAGCTGTTAGGAAGAATCTCCTACATGTGAGATCTTGGACAAGTCACTTAATCTCTTATGGCTTCAGTTTCCCCATCTGAAAAATGAGGAAGGTGGACTAGATCATTCTATGATCACTTTATTTCCTGCTTATTTATCCTCTTTTGCCGAATAAGGTTAAAGAAAATCAGCAGACAGCATGATACAGTGAAAAGAGCTCTGGGCTATAGGCTCAATGGATCTGGAATCAAATGCTCCCTCTGACACTAAGCTTGTGACTCTTGGCTATTCACTTAATAGCCACCCTGGGCCCTAAGTTTTCTCGTCTATAAAATGAGTGTTAGACTAGATGGTCTCTGCCATCTCTCCAAAATCTACATCTACAGTTCTATGATCCTAGGTTCTAAGTCCTTTATGCTATTCTGTATACATAAGTCATGATAACATGCTGTACAGTCCACTTAGACTCACTCTATCTTTCTATTAGCTTTGCTGGGGTAAAGGGGTAGGGGTGAGGTAGTAGTGGGATTTGTCATTTAAATTCTACCAGGGTGATAGTGTTATTTCTCTCTTAGTTATGTACTTTAACATCACTGGGAGAGTACTGGTGCTTTAAAAAATGGACTTTTGTGACAAAGAGTAGCTTGGGAATATTTAAAATGCTGCATGATGTCCCAAATACATTCTGGCCCACTGTCCTTATCTTATTCAGTTGAAAACCCCGTTTATTTCCCAACTTTAATGTCCATCTAAAATACATAATGGGCTAACTCAATGGGCTATACATCCAAATGCATTCCCTAACCTGGGCAATAAGTTTTCTTTATCCATGTTTCCTTTATGTGTTTTTCTCTATAATGAATCTTCTTACTTCTTTTAAAAAGAGAATTTCAGATTCACAGAATCTAAGAGCTGGAGCTTCCCATTTATATAATATATATCTTTATGTGCTTCTTGTTTTCATGTTGTTTCTCCCATTATAATGTCAAATCCTTGAGAACAAAGCCCACATTTTTTGCCTTTCTTTATATCTCCAGTACTTAAGAACAATGTCTGATAAATATAAGCATGTTAATAAATGATTGTTGATTGATTGAAAAGTGATCTAGTCTGACACCTGATTGTTCCCTTTTAAGTCTCCTGTTTTCTAGACAAAACATCCCCAGTTCCTTTAAACTGATCCCTGTATACATATTATGATCTTGAAGTCATTCACCATATCCTTATCAATATCCTTCCTAAAATGTTGCACCCAGAATTGAACTCCATGTTCCAGAAGCAATCTGACCAGATCAGAGCATAGTAAAATGGTACATCACGTTCCTCATTGTAGACATTCTATCTCTCAGTGAAGCCTAAGGTTAAATATTAGAGCCTAAAATCCACTGCAACCTCGTGATCTTTTTCAGAATAACTATTGCCTAGCCACAGCTCTATCATATCATATCTATACAAAAACTTATATTTGAGTTTTGAATCCAAATGTAGGTCTTCTTGATTACTCCTATTAAATTTCATTTTATTAGATTTGGCACAACATTCTAGCTTGCTGAGCTTATTTGGACTCCAAAGTTTTAGTTATACCACTCTGATTTTTGTAAAATATAATAACTATGTCTTACCCCAAATTTTATATATATACATACATACACACACACACACACACATATATACATATACATATACATCATTTACATATACATATACATATATATACTTAAAAACAAACAATACAGCATGGGTCCAAGGGTAGATCCCTGGCATCACTTCACTAGAGACACTTCAAGTTGCCACCAAAACATTACTATTCTTTGGATTTGGCCATTTAATCTAGGTGATACCATGGAGAGAGTGCTGGATCTGGAGTCAGGAAGATTTGAATTCAAATCTGGCTTCCAACATTTATTAGCTATGTGACCCTGAGCAACTCACTTAACCCCTGTTTGCCTCAGTTTCCTCAACTGCAAAATGGGGATTACAGCACCTACATTTCAGGGTTACTGTGAGAATCAAATGAGAGGATATTTGTAAAGCACTTAGCACAATGCCTGGCACATCTTAGGCCCTATATAAATGCTTATTCTCTTATCCACATTCAGAATTCACCAATGATACCATGGTCCACTTTACAATTATCTCTCCATCTTGTTCACAAGCATAGGATGAGGGACTTCAGCAATTTTTTTGTCATAATGTAGATGTATTATGTCTATAATATTTCCCTGATCTAGTTTTTAAAAAAGTAAGATTATTCTAAAATAGCCTTTTCTTGATTAAACTGTATTGTGTCTTACTGACCCTAATTTCCCTTTCTAAATGCCCCCAAATTCCTTTAATGATACAGTCTAAATATTTCCCAGAAATCAAAATCAAACTCATTAGCCTATAGTCTGAAGTCTCATATCTCTTTTCCAAAAAGTGAATCCACTTGCCTTTTTCCAGTTTCATGACACCTCTTCCATTCTCTATGCTTTTTCAAAGATCACTGACAGTGACTCAGCAATTACATCTCCCCTTTCTTTCAGGAGACTGAAAGGAGAATTTGTCCAGGACTAATAATGAAAATTCATCAAGGGCATCTAAATGGTCTTATTACCTCCTTCCTTATGTTGGCTTTCAACTTCCTATTAGCTATGTTTATTCTCTCCCTTCCAGTTCAAAAAATATTTCTTCAGCATAAAAAAGAAAAAAATTCAGCGAGAGTGCTTTACCTTCTCTAAATGATCTCTAGTCCATTATCATCCTTCCATCCACCCTGAGAAATGGTCCTATCTATTCTTTGATTCTTCTCTTTTCCTTCATATGCCAAAAAGAAAAAGAAATAGAAAGAAACAAAGAAACAAACACAAACCTGACCGTTTCTGTTGTCCTCAGCATTCTTTGCTGGTCTAAACTTACTCTGATCTTTAATTCTCCTTTTACAGGACCCTCCTATATCTATGCCTTTCTTTGCTTCCATTTTTTGTACATATTGTTTTAAAATCTAAGTTGCTTTGTTGCCTTAACAATCTCTTTTGACAGCTTTTCCCCCCCTTTCCTCATCAAAATTGTTTCTGTTTCTTCAGAATTTTAGTCTAGGGGCAGCTAGGTGGCGCAGTGGATAGAGCACCAGCCCTGAAGTCAGGAGGACCTAAGTTCCAACCTGGCTTGAGACCAAGCACTTGACACCTAACTAGCTGTGTGACCCTGGGTAAGTCACTTAACCCCAGTTGCCTTAAAAAAAAGCATTTTAGTCTAGAAAGTATTTCATTCCTCTTGAGCTGTCTACCCTAGTATTATTTTAGTCTATGTATAAGGGTGGGGTTCCACTCCCATCCCAATAAATATTATTATAAAAGGCCTAGATACCTCAAATGGATTAATCAATCAAAAGTATAAATTAGATGTAAACAAGTCCTTAACTAACTTGAGATTATACCCCATATATATATAATATATATATATATAATTACCCCTTATATATTGTATATAGGGGTATATATATTATACTCCTCATTGGTCACCAGGAGTATCTGATTTGAAGAATTAGAGGGATTAGAAGTCAGCAAGATAAGGGTTAAGGAGTCAGTGGGAGAGTGATAAGGTGGCCAGTATGAGAAGCATCTTTGAGAAGAAAGCACAGAACAGAAGCCATTGAAGGCTCGAGCTGCTGTTTTGCTGGGAATCCACGGATTCTAAGAGACGTATTCCTTTTCCATTTGGCTAGAGAAAAATTAGATTAGTTGCTAGAAGCTCATTGGCTGAGACCTCAGTCTTGGTACAGTGTTAAAAGCTATTGAACTTACTGCTCCCCTGTACCATTTAAAGCCTGAAAGAGGAGGAATATCTCAGGTGTGCCTGAACTGATTCCTACTACCTTCTCTATTTTGAAAAGGAGAAACATGAGCAGGTTATTGTCCATTATTCTGCTTTGTCAAATGCTTTTTCATGTAAATCATTTAACCTCTCAGCCTCAGGATGGGGAGGAGAGAAAGGAAGACTGGGGAAAATGATCTCACTTAATCAGAGTACTCAAGTAGACATCTATACAAATAAGGAGGGGAGTTGGAGGAAGCAGCTGACACTTGAACCTCACTATCATGTACAGTGGTGAAATGAAGAAAGAATACACACACTCAGAGCTGGGTATAGAAATACATTTCTTTTAATAGGAAAATAGGAAGGAAAGGAGAGAAGGTAGAAAAAAATTAAAGGGAAGGTAGATTAAGGGGGTAACCAGGTGGCTCAGTGGATATCCAAGAATAATCAAAACCTCATAGTCTACCCCATAAACATGAGTCACATTCTTTTCTCAATGAATATAATATCCATGGAGGAGAGTGGGGACATACATATAGAAACCCAGCAAGGATGTATATGAGTAGATAGACATGAGTGGGGAAAATTCCTGTAGCAGGCACATCTCTGTACTATAGATTTTGATGTTCTTGGTCCCTTAAGGAATATCTTCCTTTGTTCAAATCTGGCCTCAGACCTTTATGAGCTGTGTGAAACTAAACGAGTCACTTAACTCTATTTGGTTCAGTTCCTCACAAGTAAAAGGAGCTGGAGAAGGAATGGTAAATCACTCTTTTATCTTTGCCAAGAAAACCCCATATGGGGTCACAAAGAGTCAGACACAACTGAAAAGTAACTGAACAATATCAGTCCTAAGCAAAACAAATTCTAAGGATGTACAAAATATTTATAGCTCTTTTTGAAATGGCAAAGCACCATAAATTGGGAAATAGTATATAAATGTGATGAAATACTACCATGTTGAACTTTTATTAGCATAATAATGAACCATGATTCCAGAGGGCTAAAGATGAAATATACCACACACCTCCTGATAGATAAGTAGACTCAGAATACTGAATGAGACTTTTTTTAAACATGGCCAGCATGGAAATTTCTTTTGATTGAATTTACAAATTTGCAATGTGTTTTGTTTTTCTTATGTTCTCAGTGGTGAGGGGGTAGGGTTGAGATGCAAAAGTGGGAAGGTAGATCTTGACTGATTAAAACAAATAAAAAATTTTAAAAGAAAATTTATGTAAGGAAAAGTGATAAAATTCACTTATGAACAAACAGTCTCTCTGATAAAATGTGAACAAAGACAAACATATTCTGAGGACAAGATAGAGAACTGCTCCTTGGATAAATGTACTGGGAGGACAAGCATTGCATACGTTTTGTTGTGCTTTGCTATAAAAAGAGGCTTGGAACAATTTGAAAAAACAGAATCCCTTGTCACTGCAAATCTTAGGAGTCTGGCAGTTCTCTGGTTTAAAGGAAATACTTGTCACTTAAAGGACATAACATTTTCTTCAGCACTCCAGTAAGGATGGCTGTGAGTGAAAAGAGCTTATTACTGTTTCATCAGCTTAAAAGCAAAGGAGGAATAGCTTTGCCCAGGATGGTACTAATAAAGACCAAGAGAAGTGGCTTTGTGTTCCTTAAGGGACCAAGAACATCAAAATCTATAGTACAGAGATGTGAGTTTTTCCTGCTACAGGAATTTTCCTCACTCATGTCTGCCTACTCATACACATCCTTGCTGGGTTTCTATATGTATATCCCCACTCTCCTCCATGGATATTATATGCATTGAGAAAAGAGTGTGACTCATATTTATGGGGTAGACTGTGAGGTTTTGATTATTCCTGCTTTTGCCTTATCAGTAAATATTTTGTGTTTAAGAGTAAATAGATCATGGTCAGTGATTTCATGTAAATGCAAGGCATGTTGGTAGGGGCTCAGGAACTACAATGGTCAATAGTGAGATCATATTTCCACCCAGGACCCTGAAAGTAGTGAGTCATAGTAGGGTGGTTGTAGACCCTCTCTGGAAACCCTAGACCTGCCCATATGTGTTCAGTTGTTTGACTTAGATTAATAGAAAATATTTGTGGGGGCTGATGATTAAGGGATTTCAGTAGATAAGTACCCCAGGGATGGGAAAAGGCATATACTTGATAAGGGGTCACATAGATACAGATTCATGGAAGTGCTACACTTATGCATCATCCCCAAGAGTCTCTTCTCAAGAACATCATTCTACTTACTCCAATAACTTGTCTAATTAAAGCTTCCAAGTGAAGCACAACTGAAGAGCCAAACAAAAATTAATGCTTTATTAATTATGGAGACATGTCCCAGTTATGGTATGAAGCCAAAAATGGAAAGTAAAATCATTTCAACTTCAGTTTATATCAAGAACAGGCATGAAAATAAAATTAATCTGGCAGATCCAAGATGGTGGAGAAAAGCCAGAAAGTTGCCTGAGCTCTTCCCAGTTTCCCTCAGAAACAATGTTAAATTAAGCTTCTAAACAGATTCTGGAATGACAGAACCTACTTAGAAAGACTTCACTTGGGTGGAAGGGGTGCATGGCCAAGCACAAAATGGTGTCCAGGCAAGCCAGGGGGAAATTCTTAGCCACAGCACTGATCAGCAACCAAGGCCTCTTAGTCCTGGCTTAGCAGGCAAGTGGCACAGCGAGCCAGTCATGAGGCCTCCAGTCCCAGTGTAGAAAGCAAAATGCCAACCCAGGAACCCCTGGCATGACAGGTGCAACTAGGCTGGGCTACCTCAGCACAGTGGGCAAGCCACCAGCACCTGAGGCCCTGGCACAGAAAGGCAGTGACCAGGCCCCTGACCCCAGCACAAGAAGTTTGGGACAGTGACCCCTGTGCCCTATGAGCAAAGCTCAACTTTAAAAGTCATGAAACAAGCTAAAAATGTGTGGGAAAAAAAAGAAAGAAAGAAAAAAGAAAAGAGCCCTGACCATAGTAAGTTACTATGGTGACAGGGAAGATCAAAACAAAAACTCAGAAGATGACAACAAAGTCAAAATGCCTACATGCAAAGTCTCAAAGGGGAAGATGAATTGGTCTCAAAACTAAAAAGCCTTCTTGGAAGAGCTGAAAAAGGTCTTAAAATTCAAGCAAGAGAGGTAGAAGAAAAATTGGGGAAAGAAATGAGAGTTACACAAGAAAGAGTCAATAGCTTGAGAAAGGAAGGACATAAATTGACTGAAGAAAACAATTCCTTAAAAAATACAACTGACCAAATGGGAAAAAATTTCACTGAAGAAAGTAACTCCTTAAAAGTAGAATTGATCGAATGGAAAAGGAGGTACAAAAGCTAAGTGAAGAAAGTAATTCCTTAAAAATTAGAATTGGGCAAGTGGAAGATAATTATTCTATGAGACATCAAGAATCAGTCCAACAAAATCAAAAGAATGAAAAAGTAGAAAATGTAAAATATCTTATAGGAAAAATAACTGACCTGGGAAATAGATCCAGGAGAGATCATTTAAGAATTATTGAACTACCTGAAAACCATAATCAAAAAAGAGCCTGGACAGCATCTTTCAAGAAATCATCAAAGAAAACTGCCCTGATGTCCTAGAACTAGATGGTAAAAGTCATTGAAAGAATCTATCAATTATCTTCTGAAAGAGATCCCAAAATGAAAACTCCAAGGAATATTGCAGCCAAATTCCAGAACTATCAGGTCAAGCAGAAAATACTGCAAGCAGCCAGGAACTTGGATTAAAACCAAGGATCACCTCCCCAGCAAAGCTGAGCATAATCTTTCAGAGGAAAAGATGGATATTCAATGAAATAGGGAACTTTCAAACTTTCTTGATGAAAAGAACAGAGCTGAACAGAAAATTCGGTCTTTAAATACATGACTCAAGAGAAGCATAAAAAGGTAAACAGGAAAAGAAAAAAATATGTTATTCAATGAAATTAAACTTTTTACATCCCTGCATGGGAAGATATACTTGTAACTCTTGAGAACTGTATCTCTATTAGGGCAGTTAGAAGGAGTATACATAGACAAAGGGTATAAGTATAAGTTAATTTTGATTTATGATATAAAAAAAATTGAGGGGTGAAAAAAAAGGTTTGTACTGGGAGAAGAGGAAAGGGAAAGGTAGAATAGGTAAATAAAATCACATGAAGAGGCACCAAAGACGTACAGTACAGGGAAAGAAAGGAGGTAGTGAGCATTGTTTGAACCTTACTCTCATTGGATTTAGCTCAAAGAGGGAATAACAAACACACTCATCTGGATATAGAAACTTATCTTACCCTATAGGGAAGTAGGAAGGGAAAGGAAAAATAAAAAGAAGGGAGGCTGATAGAAGGGAGGGAAGGCTAAAGGAGGCAGTGGTCAGAAGCATAACACTGGTGAGGAAGAGTAGGGCGAAAAAAGAGAGACATGTATAAACAGGGGAAAAAATAAGATGTAGGGAAATACATAGTAACCATAACTCTGAATGTGTTCCATAAAATAGAAGCAGATTGCAGAGTGGATTAAAAAAAAAACAGAATTGTATAATATGTTGTTTATAAGAAATATATTTGAAGCAGAGAGATACACACAGATTAAAGGTAAAAGGTTGGAGCAGAATATATTACACTTCAGCTGAAGTAAAAAAAAAAAGCAGGAATGGCAATCCTAATGTCAGAGGAAGCAAAACTAGTTCTAATTAAAAGAGATAATTAATTATTAAGTTATTTTATTATGTTAATTATTAAACTAATTATTAAATTAGATTAAAAGAGATCTTGCTAAACGTACCATAGACAATAAAATAATATTAATACTAAACATATATGCACCAAGTGGTATAACATCCAAAATCTTAGGGGAGAAGTTACATGAGTTATAGGAAGAAATAGACAGTAAAACTATACTAGTGGGGGACCTCAATGTTCCCCTCTCAGGACTAGATAAACCTAACCAGAAAATAAACAAGAAAGAAGTTAAGGTGAATAGAATTTTAGAAAAGTTAAATATGATAGACCTCTGGAGAAAATTGAATGGAGATAGAAAGGAATATACCTTTTTCTCAGAAGTACATGGCACCTATACAAAAATTGACCATGTATTTTAGGGCATAAAAACCTCACAATCAAATGCAGAAAGGCAGAAATATTAAATGCATCCTTTTCAGATGATGGTACAATAAAAATTATGTGTAATAAAAAACCATGAAAAGATAGGTTAAAAGCTAATTGGAAACTAAATAATCTAATCCTAAAGAATGAGTGGGCTCAGCAACAAATCATAGAAACAATGAATAATTTCATTAAAGAAATGACAATAATGAGACAATATTTCAAAATTTATGGGATGTAGCCAAAGCAGTTCTTATGGAAATTTTATATCTCTAAATGCTTACATGAATAAAATAAAGAGCAAGTCAATGAATTGGGAATGCAACTAAAAAAGCTAGAAGAAGAACAAATTAAAATCCCCAATTAAATACCAAATGAGAGATTCTGAACATCAAAGAAGGAATTAATAAAATTGAAAGTCAGGAAGCTATTGAACTAATTAACAAATAAATAAAACTAAGAGCTGGTTTTATTAAAACAAAACAGTAAAATAGATAAACAATCTAAGTGAAATGGATGTATTTACAAAAACATAAATTGCCCAGATTAACAGAAGAGGAAATAAAATACTTAAATAACCTCATTTTAGAAAAAGATATTGAATAAGCCATCAATGAATTCTGTAAGAAAAAAATCTCCAGGACCAGATGGATTTAAAAGTGAATTCTGCCAAACATTTAAAGAACAATTAATTACAATACTATATAAACTATTTGGAAAAATAGGCAAAGAAGGAGTGCAGAAGGAGTTCTACCAAATTCCTTTTATAACACAAATATAGTGCTAACACCTAAATTAGGAAAAGTCAAAACAGAAAAAGAAAATTATAGAACAACTTCCCTAATGAATATTGATGCAAAAATTGCAACAAAATATTAGCAGAGAGATTACAGCAATTTATCACAAGGATAATACACTATGATTAGATGGGATTTGTACTAGGAATGCAGGGCTCATTTAATATTAGGAAAACTATGAGCACAATTGATGATTTCAGTAACATAATCAACAGAAATTATATGATTATCTCAATAGATGCAGAAAAAACTTTTGACAAAATGTGGCACCCATTCCTATTAAAAACACTAGAGAACATAGGAATAAATGGAGTTTTCCTTAAAATAAGAAGTATTTATCTAAAACCATCAGTAAGCATTTTATGTCATGGGGATAAGCTAGAAGGTTTCCCAAGAAGATCAAGGGTGAAACAAGGAGATCTATTATTATCACTGTTATTTAATATCATGCTAGAAATTTTAGCTTTGGCAATAAAAGAAGAAAAAGCAGAGCCAAGATAGTGTAGTAAAAGCAGTGACTTGCTTGAGTTCTCCCCAAAACCCCTCCAAATACCTGTAAAAAATGGCTCTAAACAAATTCTAAAGTAGCAGAACCCACATAAAGACAGAGTGAAACAGATTTACAACCCAAGACAGCTTGGATGGTTGATCAGAAAGGTACATTGTGCTGGGCAGGGAGAGTAGTGCAGTTCAACATGGGTGCAGGCAAAACAGGCCTCAGTGAACCTGGAGCAGGCCTCAAAGGACTGAATCACAGACAGCTGTGGTGGATTCCAGACTTCTCAACCCACAAATGCCAAAGACATCTTAGAAGGTCAGTGGGAAAAGTCTGTGACTGCAGTGACAGAGAAGCTCAGTCCCAGCCCCAGTCCCTAAGCTTGGCCCCAGGGTGGCGGCTGCCTTTGGAAAAATACATATATGTATATAGGTAGATAGATAGATAGATAGATAGATAGATAGATAGATAGATAGATAGATAGAGGGCACAGGGTGAGTTGAAGATGAAGGGGTGATATCTGGAGAAAATAATTAAGGGGTGAGAGAAGATTATACTGGGAGAAGGAGAAAGGGAGAGGAAGAATGGGGTAAATTATCTCACATAAAACAGACATGAAAAGGCTTTTACAGTGGAGGGGAAGTAGGGGAAGGTGAGAAGGAATGAGTGAATCTTATTCTCATCAGATTTGGCTCAAGGAGGGAATAACATACACACTCAATTGGGTATGGAAATCTATCTTACCCTATAAGAAAATGGGGAGGGGGAAGGGAACAAGAGAACAGGGGGATGATAGAGGAGAGGGCAGATTGGGGGAGGGGATAATTAGAAGCAAACACTTCTGAGGAGGGATAGGATCAAAAGAGAGAATAGAATAAGTGGGGGACAGGATAGGATAAAGAGTAATATGCTTAGTTTTTCACAACATGACTACTATGGAAGTGTTTTGCATGACTACACATGTATAACCTATATCAAGTTGCTTGCCTTTTCAATGAGGGTGGGTGGGGAGGGAGGAAGGGAGAAAATTTGGAACCCAAAGTTTTAAAAACACATGTTAAAAAAATTGTGTTCACATGCAACTGGGAAATAAGATATACAGGAAATGGGATATAGAAATCTATCCTGCCCTACAGGAAAATAGAAGGGGAAGGGGATAATAGAATGGGAAGCGGAAATAGAAGGGAGGACAGATTAGGGGAAGGGGTGTTCAGAATTCATGCCGTCTTAGGGTGGGGGGAGGAATGAGATGGGGAGAAAATTTGGAACTTAAAATCTTGTGGAAGTGAATGTTGAAAATTAAAAATAAATAATTTTTAAAAAATATTTTAAAACAATTTTAAAAAGGGCAGCTAGGTGGCATAGTGGATAAAGCACTGACCCTGGATTCAGGAGGACCTGAGTTCAAATCTGGCCTCAGACATATGACACTTACTAGCTGTGTGACCCTGGGCAAGTCACTTAACCCAATTGCCTGACCCCCCCAAAAAAAATTTTAAAAAAAGAAAGAGGGGAAAAAACTCCCAAGTATAGCTTAAACCAAATTAAAATGCAACTGGGAAATGTTTACAAAATAAGTAAAAAAAATACAATATAACAAAAATAAAAAAGAAGAAAAAGAAATTGAAGGAATTAGAATAGGCAATAAGGAAAAAATACTATCACTCTTTGTAGATGATATGATGGTATACTTAGAAAATCAACTGAAAAACTACTTGAAATAATTGACAACTTAAGCAAAGTTGAAGGATATAAAATACACCCAAATAAATCATTGGCATATTTATATATTACCAACAAAGCCCAGCAGCAAGAGATAGAAAGAGAAATTCCATTTAAAATAACTGTAGACAATACAAAATATTTGGCAGTCTACCTGACAAGGCAAACTCAGAAACTATATGAACACAATCACAAAATACTTTTGATACAAATAAAGTCAGATCTAAATAATAGGAAAAATATCAATTGCTCATGGGTAGGCCAAGCTAATATAATAAAAATGAGAGTTTGCTTATTCAGTGCCATACCAATCAAACTACCAAAGAATATTTCACAGAGTTAGAAAAAATAATAACAAAATTCATCTGAAAGAACAAAACATCAAGAATATCAAGGGAATCAATGAAAAAAAATGCAAAGGAAGGTGGCCTAGCCACGCCAGATCTAAAGCAATATTATAAAGTGGCAATCATTAAAATTACTTGGTACTGGCTAAGAAACAAGAGTGGTGTATCAGTGGAATAGGTTAGGTACATAAGACACAGTAGTCAATGACTGTAGTAATCTACTGTTTGATAAACCCAAAGACTCCAGCTTCTGAGATCAGAACTCACTATGTGACAAAAACTGCTGGGAAAAACAGAAAATAGCATGGCAGAAACTAGGCATAGACAAACATCTCATACCCTATATCAAGATAAGGTCAAAATGGGTACATGATTTATACATAAAGGTTGATACCATAAACAAATTAGGGGAACAAGGAATAGTTTACCTGTCAGATCTATAGAGAAGGAAAGGATTTATAACCAAACATAAGATAAACATTAAACATAAGATAAACATTATGAAATGCAAAAGTGGTAATTTTGATTACATTAAATTTAAGTTTTTGCACAAACAAAACCAATGCAACCAAGGTTAGAAGGAAAGCAGAAAGCTGGGAAACAATTTTACAGCCAGTGTTTCTGATGAAGACCTCACTTCTAAAATATATAGGGAGCTGAGTCAAATTTATAAGAATACAAGTCATTCCCCAATTGATAAATGGTCAAAGGATATAAATAGGCAGTTTTCAAATGAAGAAATTAAAGTTATCTATAGTCATATGAAAAAAAGCTCTGAATCCCTATTGACTAGAGAAATACAAATCAAAACAAATCTGAGGTACTACCTCACATCTATCAGATTGGCTAATATGACAGAAAAGGAAATAAATGTTGGAGAAGATGTGGGAAAATTGGAACACTAATACGTTGTTGATGGAGTTATGAACTGACCCAACCATTCTGGTCAGCAATTTGGAACTATGCTCAAAGGGCAATCAAACAGTGCATACCCCTTGATCCAGCAATATCACTACCGAGTCTGTATCTCAGAGATCACAAAAAAGGGAAAAGGACCCACATGTAGAAAAATATTTATAGCAGCTTTTTTTTTTGTGGTGGCCAAGAATTGAAAATTGAAGAGATGTCTGAATTGGGGAATGGCTGAACAAGTTGTGGTATATGCATGCAATGGAATACTATTGTGCTATAAGAAATGATGAGCAAGTAGATTTCAGAAAAACCTGGAAAGACTTACATGAACTAATGCTCCTGAGTGAAGTGAGCAAAACCAGAAAAGCATAGTACATAGCTACAGCAACATTGTGCAATGACTAACTGTGATAGACTTAGCTCTTCTCAGCAATATAATGATCAAAGACAATTCCAAAAGATTCATGATGGAAAATACTATACATATCCAGAGAAAGAACTATGGAGTCTGAATACAGATTGAAGCATACTATTTTCACTGTTTTTTCTTTTTCTTTTTTGTTGTTTTTCTCTTTTTGTTTTGATTCTTATTTCACCACATGACTAATGTGAAACTATGTTTAACATGATTATACATGCATAATCTATATCAGATTATTTGCTGTCTTAGTGAGGGGTGAGGGAAGGAGAAAAATTTGGAACTCAAAATCTTATAAAAATAAACGTTGAAGAAAAAGAAAACCAATTAATCTTTCACCTGCTAAAATAGACAATACAATCCCACCTGGCATAGGCTGTTTCAGTGGGGGTGAAATACTACAGGGAGTTAAGTGATTAGAGATTTCAGTAGTATCCCAAAGCAATAGAACATTGAGAGCAATGGAATCAGCTCTCTGGAGTAGGTTTGTCCTTTGACCTAGATAAGGATAGTATTTTAATGAAGTTTAACATCAAGAATGATACAAAATTATATTGCATTCTATTCTTATAATAGAATTAAAGAGTGAAAAGCAAAGGAAGAAGCAATGACTCAAAATACATTTTCAGCCATGAACCTCCAGCTCCTATTTTCCTAGGATATTCTTAGAGAAAAACTCTGTCTTTGAAATTTTTTTTCTGTAAAGGTTTAGAGAATTACCTAGTTGTTTTTTAATTCCCTTCTGAGTATTTCTTGCTGTTGACACTCTAATGTTGGATTTTCTGAGTGTAATTGAAGTTATGAGAGCATTTTTTACACCTTTGTGATGAATTCAAAAATTCTCTGGCCTCATAGATTGCTTGTAGTTTAGCAGACAGAACACTGGACTGGGTTCAAGTCTTATTTCTCCCACTAATTACCTAGCTGAATGATCTTGAACTAGTCACCTCAATTCTCTGATCCTCCCTTTCCTTATTTGTGAAATAAGGATAAAGATACTTGTACGTATTATTTCATAGCATTGTTGTGAGCTTCAAATGAGATGTTTATGTAGCACGATTGACTCTGGTCCCACTCTCTTAGAGCCAGACATATTACATATTACCTTCCCTCAGGGTTCTCAGGTACCTTGTAAGGGTTAGGATGTCTCTCTCTTCTCTACCATCACTTAGGGTACCCATTCACTGGGGACTTATCCCCCCATACTAGGGACATAAAAACGATTGCCCCAGTTCTATTTATCCACTTATCATTGGATAGCATTTACAAAGAATATTTACTTCAAAGAAATAGGAAGAACAAATATACAAATGTCTTCCCCAATACCTTAGAAGCATGTAGTCCACCCCCTACAATACCCCATTCTAAGGGAGAGGCGAGTTAGGCTCACAACTTAGCTCAATTCCCATATAAATTGCTCCCATCAAGTTTTGTCCAAATATTGCCAGCTTCTACTGAGCTGGAGATTTGGTACTTTTGATCCTTAGGGTCATGTTCAATATCCAGCCTGGATTTCTGAATTCCTAGATCCCCAGGTCTCAAGTTCCTTGACCAGATTGGAGACTTCACTCCTAGCACCTAGAACCTAGAACCTAGCACCTAGAAAAGAATGAATGAAAAGGCCAAAAGCCTTGGGATTGGGTGAAATAAGAACTTAAAATCTTCCCTCCTTACTTTATGTTGTGAGTGAAGAACTCACCTCCTAGATCAGAAACAATTATTGCAAAAATCATGTCAAGGGCTGAAACATTTTAAAGGTATAGACAGTTCCAACTACCTAGACAATGAGAAAAGTCTACACTCAGTCGTGTGGTAATATCCAGGCATGTTCTAGCTGTCCTCTCTCCCAGCAGGAACTCATATTGTCTTCTACATGGATGATGTTTTCTGTACATATTTCAGATCCTCCATGACATATGCAAAGGAGATGGTTGTAACCATACAAAGCTATGATAATGTAATTACAATTATAGCTATTTTTATTAAGTTGAGAGGTTAAGTGTTGGAGCAGAAAAAGCTCTGGATATTGAGTCAGAAAATTCAGGTTCAAATCTTGGTTCTTCTTCTAACTAAAATGTTAGACTCAGAGATGGGAAAGCATGGAGTTCAAATCCTACCTCAGACACTAGTTACATGACACTGGGCAAGTAACTTAGCCCGTGAGCTCTAGTTTCCTCATATGAAAAATGGGAATAATGATATAATGTGCTATACAGGTCTCTTGTGAGGATAAAATGATATAATGTATAAAAGTTCTTTGTAAACCTTAAAAGGCTATATAAAGGTCAGCAGTCTTCATTATCATAATTTTTTTTTCATTTAACCTCTCTGAGCTTCATTTTTCTCATCTATAAAATAAAAGTCTTGGACTAAATGATCTCTGAGGTCCCTTCTAGCTCTCTTCAATCCAATTTAGCAAACATTTATTAAGCTACTGTTATGTGCTAAGTACTTTGGTAAGCTCTGGGAATACAAAGTAACAAAAATTTTTTAAATTGCTTTTAAAGATAGAAAACAGCAAAATTATGGGTAAGTTCAAGATC
The DNA here is from genome assembly GCF_900497805.2 of Vombatus ursinus. Classification (NCBI taxonomy): domain Eukaryota; kingdom Metazoa; phylum Chordata; class Mammalia; order Diprotodontia; family Vombatidae; genus Vombatus; species Vombatus ursinus. The sequence continues at coordinate 33,274,960 of NW_020954619.1, forward strand.
AAATTGACTTTAGGTTTAAAGTCAGTTCAAATGTCAGCTACTATCAAATATTAAGACATGTGAGGGCTAGAAAGTAGGTAGCCCCATCTGCTAACCACCCTTGTGTCTGAAGTCTGGATGCGTGGACCATGAAATCCTAATCAGGGCACCCCCCTCACCTGGTGATTACATAGCCTCCCTTGAGGCAAAGGACTTAGGAGCAAAAAATACATTCTGGGGTATTAAAGAGGTGACTCTTAAGCTTAAACACAACAACATTAGGTAGATAATTTCATTGTGAAGAGTGCAGTTTCAACTGGAGTTGTGGACTTACTGAGTGAGAAACCATGAGGGTCTAAATCCTATCATTAGTTCCTATTCAACATCAAATTCAATTCCACAAGTATTTTTAAATGCTTACTATATGCTAGGTGCTGGAGATTAAGAAGCAAAAATAAAATTTTATACACCTGATTTCTGTTCACTCTAACCCCACAATTCATTCATTGAAGGAACCTCTATCCCTCTGGCCTCTCCCTCTGACTGGACGGTTCTTCCAAGACCATCCATTTAAGGAGAGTGCCCAGGCCAGTCACATCTCATTCCTCTCCAGGACATATTCTTGACTTCTTCAGCCATGTCTCCATTTTGGGTGCCTTGTCTTCTCTCCTCCCCACCCATTTTCCTTTTATGTATTGCCTTTCCTCACTAGAATATATGTCCTTGAGATCAGGAACTGCCTTTTCTTTTTGTATTTGTATTCCCAGCATGCAGAACAATGCCTAGGACATAATAAGTGCTTAATAAATGCTCATTGACTAATTGACTGACTGTCTGACTTCACAGAAGTTTGCAAATGGAAAACTACATTTGTAGGGTTGTTAAAGGTCTCTGCTTAAGGTCAGACACTTTGGCATCATGCAACCTTAGTGCACATCACTCTTGCTACTATAATTCCAAAGGAGATGTCTCTTAAAATGAGACTAATAAAATTTTTATGTAATCTACTGTGTAACTGCTTTCTTTCAACTTCTCTTTTTCTATACAGGATGAGCCAAGCATTTTTATGTCATAATTCATGTGGGTTTTTTTTTAAATGAGAATAACAACCAAAATAACTTCCTTTTTTATTCACAGTTTTGTCCCTGTAGAACATGTTGGACAGGAGAAATGAGGAAATTGACTTTAGAGCACTAGAAATTCTGATTTTAAGCCACTATTCCCAATTGCTCAATCTTCTTTGTACCAACATGTATTTTATAGATGGTTTTCTTTAAGTGAAAATGACCAGGGCCTCTCTGTTAGGAGCGTATGTAACGTTTATCAATGATCTGTTGTACATGTTCTTTCAGTTTATACCACCAATAAGATGTCTCCTGAGAATTTCTTTGACAATTCTCTTTGCTGATGTGAGCCTATAATTGCAAAGTGTGACCAGAGTGTGGTTATTCTAGCTGAAACATGGTTTAGTGGTAATTTCTCTGAAACTCCAGATGTTTTCAAAGAAAAGAATTAATACTGTTTTCTTTTTTGGACAAATGTTTCACATTTGGTAAAAATTCCTCTACATAGTTTTTTTGAAAAATTGGAAGAAATCTATCTTATCCATTTGCTGTTTATTTGAACGAAAAATAAAATTAATGCAATTACTACTGCTGCTGCTGTTGCTGCTACTGCTACTATTACTCTGCTACTACGGTTATTACTCTTACTACTGTCCTTCTACTACTGCTACTACTACCACCACAATACTACTATTAATACTAGAGGCAGGGACAGCTAGGTGGTACAGTGGATAGAGCACCAGCCTTGGAATCAGAGGGACCTGAGTTCAAATCTAGCTTCAGACACTTGATACTTACTAGCTGTGTGACCCTGGGCAAGTCACTTAACCCCAATTGCCTCACCAAAAAAAAAAAAAGGCAAAAAATAATAATAGAAGCAGCTAGATTATGCAGTGGACACACTGGACCTGGAGTTAGGAAGATCTTAGTTCAAATCCAACCTTAGACACTTATTTGCTATGTAATCCTGGGCAAGTAACTTAACCTTTGTCTGTCTCAGTTTTCTAATCGGTAAATTAGAGTTAATGTAAGGGTTAATGTAAGGATTGAATGAGATAATACTTGTAAACTGCTTTGCAAACCTCAAAGTGCTATAAAAATGCTGTTATTTTAGTAATAGTAAAAATAAAGCATTGTTAATATACTGACAGAACAATTAATAATAATCATCTTGATCAGTTAGAATATCTACTAATTTTAGTTTAAAAAATTCATTAAGCTGATTATCATGCTGTCAAAAATGTCCTGTGAATTTGTCTGAAATTTTTTTTTACTTTTAAATTGCATTGGCATTGGGAAAGCTGCATAAATCAGTATTCTACAGGAAACATTTCTGATCTACTCCCATTGTTACAGCTCTCTCCTGAAATTATATTATAGGTACTGTCCATGTCATAACATCCTGGTTATAATGTACATTTCTTGAGAGTTGGGTCTGCTTGATTTTATTTTTTTGTATTTTCTAAGCATCTGAAAAATGATTTCATTCATATAGGGATTACCTGGTGAAGAATTCCCTCTTTTGATACAGACCAATTCTTCTATTCCTTACAGCCTTAAAAAGTAGCATGGAGTATTGAGAAGTCAGTTGACTTGCCCAGGGTCACAGAGCTAGGATGTGACAGAGGTGTGACTTGAAACTAGGTCTTTCTGACTGATGATGATTCAGTAGTCCACTATAGGGCAGCTCCTTCTGTACTTAACTTTTAGCTTTCCACCTCTCCTCCTCTTGCCTTGGAACCATAATTAAATCAATACTGCTATTGCTGATGGAGTTGCTAGTGGAGCTGTTGGTCTACTCCCCAAAGCTTCCCTCTTCAAAACTGCAACTTTTCAAGTAAAATACTTCTCTCCAGCCATCCCTCTCCAATATGTGTTGTCTCACTCATTAGAAAAGCACCTCTTTGAGGGCAGGGACTATGGTAACTTAGTCTAGTACTTAGCACACTGTTAGCAGCTGGTTGACAGAGAGGATAGAGTGCTGGATGTGGAGTCAGGAAGACAAGTTCAAATCCAGCTTCAGACACTCACTGGAACAAGCCACTTGACCTCTGTTTGCCTCATTTTCTTTATTGGTAAAACAGAGATAATAATATCACCTACCTTACAGGGTTGTTGTGACTTTCAAATGAGATATTTGTGAAGGGCTTTGCTCACCTAAAAGTGCTATATACGTGTTAGTTATTATTATTGTATTTGCCAATACTCAAAATTGAATTCATCCCAGGGGGCATATAGAAACTTCGAGAAGAAATTTTATGTAGCTCCAGCACAGCAAACTCTTAATTTTTATGAATAGTTCCAAGTTTCCTTATACTAAACCTGATGTGTTTGCCAAGATCCAATGTCTTAAACAAAGCAGAGCTTTCCAAACTACATAATAAAAGTGGAATCAAGGGTGAAAGAGGCAAAAATAGATAATTTATTACTTCTTACACATATTTGAACAAATCTGAAAGATGAGGTTTATTGTTGTGGTTTTTAGAACACACTCACAATATTGAACAAATGCCAATAGATTCAGGTTGGCTTTACCTGCACCATGATAGGGTCAAAATTGATGCACACAATGGCAATCATTTGTCAGGGTGACAGTGGCATGGAATAGTGCTGATAGTTTATTAAGTTGAATGGATTGGCCAAAATGAATCTCATCTAACTGTTCTTTTGACTTTACTCATATATAGGTAGCCTCTACCCTAAGAATCATGAATTCTTTTCTTGACCTTGAACTTTTTTTTATTCAATGAGTTTTGTGCTTATAAGTCATTTACTAATATATATCCACCAGTAAACCCACCTATACATGTCACAACATATGCTACATTCTATATCAATAGTCTTCCACTTCTGCATTATATTGGAAATATGGAAGTGTGTCAGCTTCTATTTTGCAGAACCAAGATTGTTTCATGCAGTTGCCTTTTAGGGCAATTTTCATTTACGTCATTGTCATCATTGTATCTGTTATTGTCTTAGTTTTCCTTTCTCTACTCTCAGACTCTTCAAGATTTCCCAAGTTTTTCTGAGTTCCTCATATATGTGATTTCTTACACAGAAAGAATGTTTCCATTTTATTAATGTACCACACTTTGTTTAACCATTCCCCAATTGATGACCACTTATTTTATTTCCAGGTTTCTGCTACCACAAAGAGTATTCCTATAAATATTTTGCTATATATGAAGTGTTTCCTTCTGACAACTGACTTTCTTCACATATGTACCTAGTCAGAGTCAGTAAATCAATAAGTATTAAGTGTTTAGTATGTCACATACAGGCAATAAAAGGCAGTAGTAAAACAGTCCCTGCTTTGTAGGATCTTACATTCTATTGGATCAACTGATAGGAAAAATTTAATGACTGTTCTCATTTAATTTTTCATTGTTTTCCAAAATGGCTTTTTAAGTTGACATATCTATCAATAGTACCTTAGTATCATACAAATATTTTGTATTTTTCTTGATCTCATTTATTCATCTACAAATGGTTAGACTTTATAGAATGTATATCAACAACCAAACTTTACTTACAAGGCACATTTTTGTTTAAATGGCTGAAAGTCATTTGCTCATGGTTTTTAATAGCATCTAAGATGATCAGTCAAGAAAATGAAAATATAATGGTATAGGAACAATAAAAAAGAATCATAAGATTAAGAGCTAGAAAAAAATGTTTAGAGTTCATCTAGTCCAGCCTCCTCACTTAACAGAGAAATTGATCAAAGCTTATACTCAATAAAATATCATTACAGAAGCAAAACTTTCAGAATAGTGCCAACATTGGCAAGATGGCATTCAGGTGGAAGAGTACTCTAGTGAAAGGAATATCTGCCAGGCCTGTGTGTTCATTGACTTAGCAAATGTATATACCAGGTCATAGACATCACTAATTCAGTGAGCCAAGGTGAATTTGTACTTAATATGTCTCAAATAAGGCTGACTTTTTTGAAGTTTTAATATTTTGGCTCTTTAAATTGACTCAAAACCCTTGATCAGAAGGAAATTAAACAAGTTTGATGCTCTTAGACCTTCAAAAAGAAAGCCTAGCTCCATGGGTTCAGCTAAATGTTTGCAAATAGATTCTTTGAGCACTTCCTATCAAACATAAATTGATTCAAGTTTTTTTTCTTTTTAACTCTGTATACATTTTCAGCATACTGGTTCTGTTCTAGACATGTTTCCTCCTTCTGCCTACAAAAAAACCACTCTTCTGTCTTTTTCTATCTTCTATAGACATAGTCTGACCAGTTGGTTCTTTGTCTCTAATGTCAGAGATGAACTTGAGCAAACACACTACTTCCTACAAAAACAAAACAAAACAAAACAAAAAAAACCATGGAAACCCAAAACAAACAACAAAAACAAAAACAAAACCTTGGTCCTTGACTGGCTTCATCAGATGCCCTGGTGTTATGAGGGAATGAGGATGCACGTATTTCACATGTCAACTGTGAAAGATAACAAAACCTTGGTGGAATCTGAGTGTGAAGTTTGAGGGTGTCTCTCAGAACCATCACTGACTCCCCTTCTTCTTTCTTCTATGACATTGAAATCATTGTGCCAGAGACTCTTGTGACTTTCACTTTAGTAGAACAATGGATCACAGATTTAGCATTGAAAGAGATCTTAAAGGTCATCTAATTCAATCATCTTTTTCTATACATGAGCAAATTGAAGGCTAGGTAGATTAAATGACTATCCTAGGTTACAAAAGTAGTAAATAACAGAGCTTAGATTCAAACTTTTGTTCTATGACTTTAAGTTGGTTTCTGTCCATTTAATTGACTGACCTTCCCCCTCTTTTCCCACCATTGCATGTTTCACATTCAACCTTTAACTTTCCTTGTATGAATTAAAGTGTATCTTAAGAAAGGCCCGTTGTTTCTTCTATTGTTACTCTGTACTGTTGATACATATAACTCCTTTAAGAAAGTATTCAATTCCCCCAATTACTTGACAAATCAGGATAGAAGGATAAACATCATTCTTCCATCCTTGAAAAAGATAGATGTTCTAGACTTCATTCATTTCAATTCAACTATGTATGTCTTTGTGTAAGTTACTGCAAAGATAGAAATTTACATAGTCCTTCCTCTCCAGTAAGCATACAGTCTTCAAGTATTTTTCAACTTCTCCAAGATTCTTAAAGATGAACATAGTGACCTTGAAATAAACCTGCCGATTTCCTGTCTTTGGTATCATGTCACCATCACCACTTTTGAGCTTGCTACCTTTCTATTACTTTAATGCTGGTGATACTAGTAGCAATGTTTGAACTGTTTTCCCCAAATTTTATTTTTGAAACTAAATTTTTAAATTTCTTGACACTTGCAAATCACAGAATTTCTAGGATGGAAAAGACCTTAGATGTCATCTAGTCAAATCAGTACCTGAACAGGTACCTCTCTTCTTTGTAACAAAAAGTTCTTAACCTGGGGTGTATGGAGTTAATTTTTTAAAAATATTTTATAACTATCAATATAACCTATTTCTTTTGTAATCCTATTTAGCTTTAATGGATTTTTAAAAAATTACTCTGAGAAGGGGTTAATAGGTTTCACCAGATTGGGAAGAGGAAGAGAAGAAGAAGAAGGAGTAGAAGAAGAAGAAGAAGAAGAAGAAGAAGAAGAAGAAGAAGAAGAAG
>NW_020954619.1:33281658-33286141 GCF_900497805.2 Vombatus ursinus
AGAAGAAGAAGAAGAAGAAGAAGAAGAAGAAGAAGAAGAAGAAGAAGGAGGAGGAGGAGGAGGAGGAGGAGGAGGAAGAGAAGGAGGAGAAGGAGAAGAAGGAGAAGAAGGAGAAGAAGGAGAAGAAGGAGAAGAAGGAGAAGAAGGAGAAGAAGGAGAAGAAGGAGAAGAAGGACAAGCATCAGTAGTTAAAACTTTTTTTTTTTAGGCAATTGGGGTTAAGTGACTTGCCCAGGGTCACACAGCTAGTAAGTATCAAGTGTTTGGTCTGAGGCTGGATTTGAACTCAGGTCCTCCTGACTTCAGGGCCAGTGCTCTACCCACTGTACCACCTAGCTGCCCCTGCTTACGCCATTCCTGACATGTGGCCAAGCAGCCTCCACTTGAATCCCTTTGCTTAGGAGGCACTCACTGACCCACAGCCTCCCTGAACAACCCAGTCCCCTCTTGGACAGCTCTGATTCTTTGGAAAATTTCCCTCATCTTAAGCCTTATACATTAATGCAGAGATATCTTTTAAGCAAATCAGAACTTTTCCAACTGCACAATACAATTGGAATCAAGGGCAAAAGAGCTCTGTTTAAGGTGAAAAGGTGACAATGAATCATTTACCGCCTCGTACATATGAAACTGCTCTGACCCATAAATGTACTGCCCTCCACACAATCTTTTGGCTTATTGACTTTTCAAACCTCAAACAAATAGGACTTCAGAGTGGAGAGAAGCTGTTTCTATGGTGGTGTTATGCAATGCATTTATTTTAGCCTCCACATAGTCAAGGAAGTGAATCAAAATTTGATTTGTTGTAGGGACATTAAACTGTTTATGCACATGATGGATGGAATGAAAGTTTGGAAGTGCCTGTGTTTCCTCAGAGAGTGTTCCCTTAGGAATCTTCTATCAGTTGCAACATCCAGAGAGGATGAAGAACTATTGTTTTCCATTTCTCATGCATTTCAGATCAATTTCTATTCATGTTTAATGTTTCCCCCTTCCCACAATATAAATAGTTGTCCCTGACATTGATGTAAAAAAAATCATCTATGCATTAGAGACCCAGTTTCTGGTTCCATAACTCAAATAAGATTGCAACATGTTTTTAGCCCTTGAAAAGAATACCTAATAATGCAATTAAATATATTTCCAGAAGCATAAAACTATGGTACTTTGTCACATGTAAAATAAGAATGTGGGTTGTGTTCATAGATAAACAACCTGTCTGGAAGGCATTTTGATGCATTACCTAAAGAAAAACTGACCTCTTCAGTTTACTAATAAGTTCTCTCACCTTTTTTGCCTTAGTAAAGACTTGACTTCATGGTGTGATATCTTCTTGGCTTCTAAGATCACTTTTCGTAATTATTCCAAGCAACTAGGTCACCTAAGATGTGTCCAGTTTATTGAAATTGGTTGAGAAATTTATTATTAATGTTCCAAATTAAAACATTCAGCATTAATATTGAATGGCCATACAGTCATAGAAAATTTAGAGTCAGGTCAAGTTGAATGACCATTTCTATGAGGATGCTATAGAGGGTTTTCCCCCCCTGAACCAGCTGATTTAGGATGATCTAAGTTCTCTTCTAATTCTCTGGTAAATGGGGCCATTTATTTCAGAGTAGAGTAGGTATTTTCTCATTTCATTGCTGGTAACATAGTAGGTATGCAATAATTACTTGTTGGTTGACTGATTATAAACATAATATTCTCAGAAAATTAATGGGCACAGTAAGGTTTAGTTCATAACTTAGCCTTCAAAAGAGACTTTTGCCCTCAAATGATTAATGTTTCTCCCCTTCATGGATAGAACAAGAATAACTAATTCAAACTGGTAGTTAACCAATCTTGTAATAGGAACATCATAACAAAACTAGAAGCATGGTTACAACTTTATTTGTGATGAAATGGAGCTTCTTACTTGGGCATGAGGGTGGGAGTGGGGAGGGTTAGCAACATGCATTTACAATACAGTACACCTCCATTCTATAATGCCATGGAATAATGCATCTGAATATTCTTATTACTAAGAGTCAGCATATATTCTACCATAAATTACCAATTTCCAGGTCATTTATTGTAGGGAAAAAGACATTCAATGTTATAGTGCTACTAAGTATAATTTCATTTTTATTAGATGATGCAAAAGGGATTTCAGGATTAGCTAGGTTTCATGTAAAATACATAGAAGATTAGGTTGAATCTATCATATACCCATGACATATCCAAGAAATATTATCCTCCTCTACACCCTACCTTTATCTCCTTGTTGACTTGTCATTTGTCTCTTTCACATAAAAGTACCAAGATGAAAAAAAAAACAAATTCTGTCTATTTGACCTTTCTTGATGGTTAGAGTCCTGATAAATGTCAGCTATTGTAAATGAATTTCCTTTAGTATTAATTACATATTATTATTTATTACTCCACAAACTCTTCTGATAGCTCATCATTGCATGAAGCTTGGTATATAGTTGTATATAGTTCTTTTAAGCTGGAAAGGCTTCAGGACCTATTGGCAGTCATCTGTGGACCAGCCTAGCTGGGAAACAGTGATAATCACTGAGATTGATTGAGATTCATTTTTTTTTTTAGCAACATGAACTCTTTAAATCCATCTGCCAAGGTATAGTTGTGGTTATGATCTGTGTTGGTGAAAGGAGTAGCTACACTTGCTAATTCTTAGACATTTTAAAGTATTAGGAATATTATTATTTATTGTATTTTATTATATTTATTTTTCATTAGATCCTTATAATTTTAAAACAATATTTTAATAGATCTGTAATCTCATCAATTTATGTACTGCCTTTAATGGTGTCGGTAATACATCCATGAGTTATCATCTGATTTAATTCTTTTCCATGTAGCCCTTTAAATACTCCAGAAGGAGGTCTATACAACATTATGAGGACCCTCCTGTAGATCCCTTGACAATGTGTGTATATCTCTATTCCAAACAGCAATAGAGTAAATAGATTTCTTTCATTTTCCCTTGTTCTCACTATGTGAGTAGATAATTCTGGTCTTACATCTCTCTGAAGAAATCCTTTCTACCACTTATTCTATGCAGCCCATCCCTAAGCATTTGGATGTTCCCATCTTTATATCTTGAGAATTTATTCTTCAACATCCTCAAAATAGTGTTGCTCTCAATAGGTACCTCCTCCATGGCTACTTGGTTCACTCCAGTCACTCTTCCTAACTTTGTTTTCTTTAATGAAGTCTTTACTGCCTAATGCTAAACAATAAAGACTATAATGCTAAGTCCAAATATGGTCACTTCATTGTCACTGATGGAGAAAAGAGTATTATGGAAATCTTGACAGAATTTTTCATTTAAAAAGAAAAACCTCTTTGTTCTTCACTTTCCAGTTTCTTCTTTAAATGTTCTTATCAGAGGAGTACAGGTGGTAAAGATGAAGTACTAGGCCAGCAGTCAAGAAGACTTGAGTTCATATCTACCATCAGGCATTTACTACCTGTATAACCTGGGCAAGTCACTTAACTTCTCGGCTTCAGTTTCCTCAACTGTAAAATATAAAGCATAATAGCCCCTATCTTATAGGGTAATTGGAAGGATCAAATGAAATAATATTTGTAAAACACTTACTTAGCTCAATGCCTGGCACATAGTAAGTGCTTAATAAATGTTTATTCCCTTAATTGAGTCTCTGTTATTTCAAAGTGCTTATGATACTCCTTACTTACTTCCTACTTCCTACTTACTTATTACTTAAAATCTTCTAGCATCTTCCTCAGTAAGATTTTATGAGCTAGTTTACATTCTAAACTATATTTCCATGGCTGCCAAATCTTTCTTCTTGGCAAGAAGAAAAAGTACTTGTTGACTGAGGTGATTTCTAGAATCTTTAGAGTCCTTGTTATGAAGTCTAATTTAAATTAGTTAAACATCCATATAAAGTGCCATCCAGTTCTTGTTATGTCTGTTATTTTATCTTTTTCTCATTTTTCTACATAGGAAGCTTTAAAAAATAGATCAGATTAGAGTTTCCACAATTGTGTTCTATAACTTCTCATTTTAATTCTTTTATCAAACTTTTATTGTTGTAGTTCAGTCATTTCATTTGTATCTAACTCTTTGTGGCCCCTTTTGAGGTTTTCTAAGTAAAGATACTGGCATGGTTTGCCATATCCTTCTCCAGCTTATTTGACAGTCGAGGAAACTGAGTTAAACAGGGTTAAATGACTTGCCCAGGGTCACATAGCTAGCAAGTATCTAAGGTCAGAATTGAATTCAGGTCTTTCCTGACTCTACGCCCTGCATTCTATCCACTGTGCCACCTGTTGATTTTTATCTTTAATCTAATTCATGAGTTCAGTACTCAGTATGTCTAACTCTTCTTATCTTTTTCAATAAATGTCATATTACATATGTATAACATATATAATATTATGTGTATATAAATAGATATGTGTAGATAGATAGATAGATAGATAGATAGATAGATAGATAGATAGATAG
>NW_020954619.1:33286151-33326891 GCF_900497805.2 Vombatus ursinus
TAGATAGATAGATAGATAGATAGATAGATAGATAGATAGATAGATAGATAGATAGACAGACATAGATAAATAAACCCCTGGCTTTTTACTGATAACTACACTTGAGAGAATGTTTTTCTTTGTCTTCTATATTGCCTGCCCTATTAGTCTGTGAGTTCCTTGAGAGCAGAGACTAACTTTTGTCTTTCTTTGTAAATTCAATGTTTACCAAAGTGCATGACAAGTAATAAGTGCTTAATAAATGCTCATTGACTGACTGCTTAGCATTGTATTTGAAGTCACCAAGTATTAAATGTGTTATGACTTAATTTGGAAGGTGTTGTTGAGTTCTTTGTAGAATTTCTCTATTTCCTCTGCTCTGCTAGAAACATTAGCACATAGCTTGCAATTATCTTCATTGTGGTCCTTTTGTAAGTAATTGTTAGGAGCATTGCAGTAGAAGATGGTAATATTTACCATGAAATAATGTTTCTTGTTGCTTCTGGGCACATGACAAAAACTTATTCCATCCACTCTTTTGTCTGTCTAAGAAGAACCAATGAACCATCCTTCTATGTTGCTACATGTTTTTCCCCCATTAATAGAACATTGAAATTGGCACCATTCAGTTCCCCTAAAAGTACCTTTGTTCACTGGAAAATATCCATATGGGGAATGTCAATAGTTAAGTTAATATTGGTCAATAATCTAGAAATTGTCAGCATCCTTTGCTCCCATTTCCATCATTCTGTTACTGTCACAGAAGAAGTTAATGAAGTATAAATGTAGCGATATATGACCCTATAAAAAAAAAGATGAATACGTGGATTTAGAGAACCATAAGAAGATTTATATGAAATGTTGCAGCATCAAGTAGGTAAAATGAGGGAAATAATATACATAATAACTACAACAATTTAATCAACCAAGCATGGCCCCAGAGGTGCACTGAAAAACATATAATTCCCTCTTTTCATGTGTATGTGCATTGTATGTATATGTAATATTGCATATATTGCCAAATGCAGTCAAAGTTAATGTCCTGAACTTTTAAAAAAGAAAGATAAAGGAAAAGAGTAAAAATAATTAGTACAAGGGAAGGCTCTTTGGGTAGGGAAACATAGGTAGGGATATTTTCAGAAATAAATGTTATCTAAAAACAGAAGGCATCAACAAAACTAAAACAATTAAAATTAATTTAACCTTAAGAAACTAAAGAAAAAAATAAGAGGACTGCACAAGCCTGGTAGGGGGAGGGAATCATTTTCTATTTTAAAATTTCTTTCATGTCCAAAGAACTAATCTCTTTGGGGCCTCAGCAAGATTATTTTGGCACTTTTGCAGATGTTGAATTGAAAAGACCTACTGATGATAAGTCTCTCCACACTTAGTTAAATTGGCCCTTGGAAAGTTTACAAGTTACAAGGACCCTTTTTGAAGCTTTAATAGGATGGAAGAAATTTCTAGTCCTTATACCCCACTGGCACAATCTGTAAGCACACCGGCTCACCCCAAAAACATGATAAGACTTTAGAGCAAGACTTGTTGGAATTAGTCTTTTAAATTGGAATGTGGGAAAGGAGGAATCAGGTTTGTAATTTCATCAGTGTAAAGAGCTCCCAATGAGGAATCTTCCTCTAGCAATGAGCACTTTTCCTGCAATTTATAGTTTTGAATAGTTGGCTTGGACCATAAGAAGTTAAGTATTTTATCCACAGTCAGATAACCAGTATGTGTTAAAGGCAGGACTTGAGTCCAGATGTTCCTGACTTTGTCACTGTGACATACTGCATTTCTGTATTTTAAAATGTTTTAAATCATAGATCTAATCCCTGAAAAGTAAAGACCAAAAACCACTTATTAAGTACCTATAATGTGCCAGACACTATGCTAAGCACTGAGAATGCAAAGAAAGGCAAAAAACATAAAACACTCTCTGCTCTCAAGGAGCTCATATTCTAATGGGAGAAACAACACTATCTATCTATCGATCTATCTATCTGTGTGTGCATGATATATAATAATATATGTATAACAAATTGGAAATGATCAACAGAGGAAAGGTACAATTATTCAGGGTGATTAAGAAGGTTTCAGTATGCCCAGAAAGTTATTAAACTGCCTATACCTTTAACCTGCAATGCCACTTCTAAGTCTGTTTCCCAGGATGATTAAGGAAAAAGAAAAATAACCTATATGTTCTAAAATATTCATTCAACTCTCTTGGCAATGCTTGGTGGCAAAGAACTAGAAATTGTGGGGAGGTTCAAAAGTTGGAGAATGGCTAAAGAAGTTATGGTATATGATTGTGATGGAATACTACTGTGCTACAAGAAATGATGAGCTCAGGAGGTGGAGCCAAGATAGTGGAGTAAAAGCAGTGACTTGCTTGAGCTCTCCCCCAAACCCCTCAAAATACCTGTGAAAAATGACTCTAAACAAATTCTAGAGCAGCAAAACCCACAAAAAGACAGAGTGAAACAAATTTCCAGCCCAAGACAACCTGGATGGTTGATTAGAAAGGTCTATCATGCTGGACTGGGAGAGGATTTAGCAGCTTCTACATTAAGGCACCACAGGGCTTGGAATATGATATTCTGGAGGGCAAAGGAGATAGGATTATAGCCAAGAATCACCTACCCAGCAAAACTGAGTATAATCCTTCAGGGGAAAAATGGAAATTCAGTGAAATAGAGGAGTTTCCAGCATTCTTGATGAAAAGACCAGGGCTGAATAGAAAATTTGACCTTCAAATACAAGACTCATGAGAAGCATGAAGAGGTAAACAGGAAAAAGATATCATAAGAGACTTATTAAGGTTGAACTGTTTACATTCCTGCATGAAAAGATAATATTTGTAACTCATGAGACCTTTGTCAGTATTAGGGTAGTTGGAGGGAAAAAAAGTTACATGTATATAGAGATAGATAGAGAGCACAGGGTGAGTTGAAGATGAAGGGGTGATATCTAGAGAATAAAATTAAGGGGAGAGAGAGGATTGTACTGGGAGAAGGAGAAAGGGAGAAGTAGAATGGGGGAGAATATCTCACATAAAACAGACAAGAAAAGGCTTTTATAGTGGAAGGCAAGAGGGGGAAGATGAGAGAAAATGAGTGAATCCTACTCTCATGGGATTTGGCTCAAGGAGGGAATAACATACACACTCAATTGGGCATGGAAATCTATCTTATCCTATAGGAAAATGGATGGCGAGGGGACAAGAGAGTAGGGGGATGATAGAGGAGAAGGTAGATTGGGGGAGGGGATGATCAGAAGCAAACACTTCTGAGGAGGGACAGGGTCAAAAGAGAGAATAGAATAAATGGGGGGTGGAATAGGATGAAGGGAAATATGCTTAGTTTTTCACATGACTACTATGGAAGTATTTTGCATGACTACATATGTATAACTTATATTGAGTTGCTTACCTTCTCAATGAGAGTGGGTGGGAAGGGAGGAAGGGAGAAAATTTGGAACCCAAAGTTTTGAAAACAAATGCTAAAAATTCTTTTCACATTCAACTGGGAAATAAGATATACAGGCAATGGGGTACAGAAATCTATCCTGCCCTACAGGAAAATAGAGGGGAAAGGAGATAAGAGAAGGGGGGAGATAGAAAGGAAGGCAGATTGGGAGAAGAGGTATTCAGAGTAAATACTATCTTGGGATGTGAGGAGGGTGGGATGAAGAGAAAATTTGGAACTCAAGGTCTTGTGGAAGTGAATGTTGAAAACTAAAAATAAATTAATTAATTACAAAAATTTTAAAAAATGATGAGCTTAAGATTTTAGGAAAAAACATGGATAAACTTGCATGAAATAATGAAGTGTGAAATGAACAGAACCAAGAAAACATTGTATATTGTAACAGAAATATTGTTTTAAGAACAACTTTGAGCAACTAAGTCATTTGACTATTATAAATACACAACTTAACCACAAAGGACATACAAAGAAAGATGCCATCTGCATCCAGAGAAAAAAAACTGAAAATAGGAATATGTATAGAATGATTTTATGTATTATATATACATATTTGTATCTAATGGTAACCATCTCTAGGGTATGGGGGGAGGAGAGAGAAGAAAAAAAGGAAAAATAAAAGAAAATCTCATGATAACTTCATTGTATATTTAAAAGGAATAGCAAGTTGTACATAATGGATTTGCAGTTTCTTGTGCAATCATCTTTTTTTTCTTCCTATGTTGTAGAAAAGCTTGTTTTATATCTTAAGTTCAGAATAAAATAAATATTAAAAAAGAAGGTGGGAAGAGGAGGGAAGTCAGGGAAGTCAGAAGACTGAAATGAGTAGGGAGTGAGTTCCATGCATGAGGGGCTTTCAATCAAAATGAACAGTCAGGAAATAATGTCTTGTTCAAGAAATAGCAAGGAGGTCAGTGTAACTGAATCCTAGATTATGTGGAAAAGAGTAAGCTAGAAGAATATTAAAAAGTTTAAAAGGGGCCATGTTATGAAGAGGCTTTCAAAATGGTTTATAAATACAGTTTATGTTTCATATGGGAAGTAATAGTAATCCCCTGGAGTTTCTTGAGTAGAGGGATGATATGAGCGGACTTATGCTTTAGGAAGATCACTTTGATAGCTGTGATAGGGTGAAGGATGGACTGGAGTGGGGAGAGATTTGAGGCAGGCAGACCAATCAGAAGGTTATTGAAATAGTCTGAGAGTGAAGAGATGAAGGTTTGCATCAGTGTGGTGGCAATGTTAAAGGAAAAAATCAGCTATATTTGAAAGATTGTGAAGGTATAATTGATAAAGTTTGGCAACTCCCTGGATATAAAGGAAGAGTGAGATAGAGTGAGGAGTCAGTCATGACACTTAGCTTATGAACCTAGGTTAGTAAGAATCTGGTGGTGCCCTTAATAGTAACAGGGAAGTCAAGAATAAGGGAAAGTTTTGGGGAAAATGTAATGAATTTTGTTTTAGGCATGACTAAAGAATAAACCATTCTATGTGTAATGTAGATGCCGTATGTGACACTATGGAACAGCTTCACTGTAGAATATAAACGCCTTGAATGCAGGGATAGTTTCATCCTTTTTCTTTGTATCCTCATTCCATATCAAACTGACACATATCAGGTGATTAATAAATGTGTATAGATTGATTGATTGATTCTCTGGTAGAACTATGATGTAGCAGCAGCTATGAAAATCAACATAGGAATCTGATTGATAACTATTGAAAATAGCCCCAAAATCATGTCTGAGAAAAAAAGCTAATGGAAAAGCTCACAGTATATTCTCCTCTTTCCAGATCTCTGCCACACAGTGTTTCATGGCCAGACCCATGTCTTCTCTTACTGTAAACCTTTCTGTTTCTGCTTGGCTAGACCCCTTTGGTTTTATCTTAGGAGAGATTATAGTCTTCCACATCCCTGGGGAGAGCAGAAAAGAGCTCCTTGACAAGTTTGTCACTGTCTTTCTTCCTTTGTAAGGAATGCATGGATAATGAGAAAGTTCTTCAGCCAATCAGTTGACCAGTAGTTGGCAGACACTGGCAATAGCAGTCCTTAGCTTGGTCCACAGACATTTGGGTAAGATTATGCTCTGAAGCCTTTCTTGTACTTAGCAGCAGAAGGAGTAATCAGTCATAGAAACCAGTAGGCTAAATCTCCGACCTTTCCAAATGGCTTCATAACTTATCTTTGGACTTAGGATCATAGGATTTTTAGCTAGAAGAAGTACCTTAAAGTAACATGGTTTAGTCTTGCCATTTGTGGGATAATTTGTGACATAATGTCATAAATACAATATTGGACAGAGCCAGAAAACTCTGGGTTCCCATCCTTCTTCAGACACTTGCTAGTTGTGTGTCCCTGGACAAGTCACTTAATCTCTATGATCCTGTTTTCTCTGTTTTAAAATGGGAATTATATTATCACCTACCTCAGAGGAGAAACTGAGATAATGCATTTAAAATACTGCATAAGCTGTTAAGTATTATGTAAATATCATATACTTTTATTATTCAAAACAGATTAGAAACTGAGACTCAGAAGGTTGTCACACAAAGGGTAATCAGCACAAGAAGATTTGGATCTAGGTCCTCTGATTCCAAAATCAGGGTTCTTTTCACACTATTGTGCTGGTTTCAAAGGGGCACAAAGAGAAACACATTCACACTCACACCAGATTTAAGAATTTGTCCATGAAACAATCAAATGTATTATTGCTTAGGTCTCTTTTACATTTATCCAAAGTTTATAACAATTACTATTAGCATTTCTCCCCCAAAACCTGACCAATAGGTCATCAGGATTTTCCTTCTCTACAATTTACACAAAAGGGTCTCACAAAACAAATAATAACAGATAAGGAATTGGGTTACAATCTTAGTCTAGATGTTGATTACTTATAAAAAATGGAATGTCTCAAAATTTTAAAAATTGTATTTAGCACAGTGAATGGAATCCATTAGTTTACATGCATCCTCTTGTATCACAGATTTTAAACCTCTCTCTTAGAATTTTTCCAATTCTTCTTATTTGGATTATTTTTTCCTTACACAATAGACATGTTTAAGCAATAGGGTTTTGTTTCCTTTCATTGAGTCAGGGTTGACACATAAGAGTGATTAGGCAAAACCCAGCAAAAGAGGAGCAATCTTTACCTGTAGCTTGGGGAAGGGACAGGTGCCATGCCTGACCATGTTGACTGGAAAGTTAGCATAAACTAAAAAGACAGACTGGATTGCAACTAGGTTACATATAGAGCATAGATCCAAGGATCAGAGAGCAGTGGGAAGAATTTTGGAGGAGAAATTCAGGATGAGTGGTCAGTGTTAGGCTACAAAATCAATATAGAGGGAATACCAAAGGCTGATTCAACATGATATCTCAAGGTTTTGATCATGTTATTTCAATTACTCATGTCTCCTACCCTATCTAGATCTGAAATATCATCATGGTGATGGGCAGGGTTCACCATGCTTTTACTGGAATCAATATCCCTGCATACATATTGGGCTATGGGCTCATGAAGGTTTGTTATACAGGGAAGTTCTTGGATTCTCATGTACTAAAAATAAAAGACACAAAAACAAAACAAACCATCTGTAAGAGTAATGAAAATAATAAATCACTGAATTTCGAGTCATACAACCTGGATTCAAATCCTGATTCTGTCACTTACTAGCTGTGTGACTTTAAATAAATTATTTAACCATCATTTTCCTCATCTGTAAAATTAGAGGATTGAATTATGAAGTCCAAGATTCTTCTAGTTCTAAATATTTACTCTTTTGACCTTGTCCTATTTCAACCGCTTAAGAGAATCTGAAGTTAGAAGGGACTTTCCTTGAGCATAGAGACACTTCAAATTTTTTGGTTGAATTAAACTGAAACTTTTCCAACAATGATCAGGTTGCCTCATAGCTAAGGTCTATCAAAGCTAAGGCTAAGTAAAGAGGGAAAATGGTGATGATAAGGAGAAATAAAAAATAAAGAAAGATAAAGTGTAGGGGATGTGCTGGCTAGAAGCTTTTACTAGCTCTGTCATTAAGGGCAAGTCACGTACTTTTGCTGAGTCTCACTTTCTCCATGTGTAGAATGGGAGTAATAATACTCTGCCTCCCTTACAGGCCTATTTTGAAAAAAGTGTTTTACAAACCTGAAGTTACTATATAAATGTGATGTAGTGGTAATAATGCAATAACAGCAGCAGCAATAAACGGTCTTTTACACTTAAGCACCTAAGGTCCAAATATATAAAAAGCTGTTGGAGATGAAAAGGTTTCAAACCAAGTGATATATACTGCACTGGGGCCTCATTATAGCAATACTTGTGATAGTACAGGGGAACAGAGGGAGGGAATAACATTTAATTTATATGACACCTACTATATGCCAGGCACTATGCTAAGTGCTCTACAAATCTTATCTCATTTGACCCTCGCAACAATTCTGAAATGTATCTTCTATAATTATTCCCATTTTGCAACTGAGGATATTGAGGCAGACAGAGGTTAAGTGACTTGCCCAGGGTAACACAGTCAGTAAGTGTCTAAGGCACATTTGAACTCAGGTCTTCCAGATTCTAGGTCCAGTCACCTAACCCCCTCAGTATAGAATGTAGCATAAGAATGGTTTATTTTAAACTCCATACAAGAGACATAGTTATATAACCAAGGTTCAAAAATGTACTTACACTAAATAGACTTCAATTATAATCCTATTAGGACTTATCTACTGCACTTGCTGCTTAGGCAATTTCAGCCATGTTTCTTTTATACAGATAACCTTTCATCTACTTAGATCTTGAAAACATTTTCTTTCCAGACATGATATCAAGGGGAAAAAAAAGCTCTTTTCACAAGTCTATTGCACTTCAAAAATCTATTTCATTCCTACATTCTGAACAGTGACGTCACTGCCTTATTATATCTAGTCTCTTGGATTCTAGTCCTTTGTTTTCACTAAGACCTGATTGCTCTCTCTTTCTTACCTCTGCTTGACCTCTTATTCCTAGTCCTTTGACCTATCCTTGGCTATGAATAGCCAGTATGTTCTAGTCTCTGCTGTGACCTCTTGGTTCCCACGCACTTGATTCATTCCTGACAACTGACACTTCAAACTCCCTAGCCTCTGCTTTAACCTCCTGAATTCCAGATCTTTGGCTCATTTCTGACCTGCCAGCAGCCCTTGACTTGCCAATACAAGACCTGGACTTCTGCCCAGCCCTTTCTTGGTTCCAGGTCCCCCTCCCCACCTGACAAACCCATGTTGTCACCTATAACTCATCATGACAAATAAAGCCCAATGGCACGGACTCCAAGGACGGCATTTAAGCAGAACTCTGCTGGATTTATTCTACGTGCTCAGCTATACTGACATATGTCCCTGTTTTACCTATAGTCTTTAAGTCCCTGGGTTTCTACAGAAATCCCGGTGGTAACATTCTCCAGGCTCTGTTTTTCACTTTCAATGGGCTTGCCAAGTGTGTGTAAATATTTTTCTCTTAAACCATGGTACTTAAAGCTGAGACCTGCTTATTACTCTGGAATGACTCAACTCTTGCCCCAACCCAAGAGACCTGTTCTGCACTCTGCCAGATTTAAAAAAAATAAAGAAAAATAACATTGTGCATCTCTGCCCATAATGTTGAGCCCCTCGGGTAGCAAATTGAGTACTGTCCATCTGTGTAGCTCTCTGAGAGTTTTAGAGCAGCTGTACTGTCATATGGCAATAGGCCAAGTTGAGATCACAGAAAATCTAACAGGAACCCAGGCTGGATAGAAAGTTTTCAAGGAGCCTAACCCTTGCTTTGGGCAATGAATAAATATCAATTTATTAATATGACCATAGCACTTTCAGGTTTACAAAGTATATTGCAGATATTTGTGTTGTGGTCTGAAAGCTAAAAATGTAACTAGGGGAGGGCATTCAGGACTTTGCCCCAAGGCACCAACATTTTGAACTGTGCTTCTGCAGGCCACTACCACTGCTTTTCCTGGCTTGGTTACTTTTTTTTTCTCCCCACCTCTCTTGGGGCCCTCTTTCTCTTTGTCTTCTGCCTGAAGCAAATTTAATTGAGTTAAGGAGGAAAAGAGGGAGAGATAGAGTGGATGCCCACCCTAGTAAGATATGTATAGATAACTTATTTGTTTGAGAGGTTGATACTTAGGCTTCCCATAAGCTGGATATTTTGTATGTAACCATGTTAATGTTGATAGTAATTTTACCAATGTTTGATTAGGGAATTAAATAGCATGCTGTTCAGCCTCATATTGTGACTCCCTCTGCTAGAAAGTGGACTCAGCTTATGTTTAATTTGCAAATTCCCATTCCCCCTGTGCCACAACTAGATTAATCCCAAGCACAAGTTCTCCTTATAGCCTTTCTCAAAGATCCCTGAGAATAGGGACCACTTCATGCCTAACATAATTAACATAATATGACATAGTTCTCTGAACACAGTAGGCACTTTAAAATCCTTATTACTTTAAAAGGCAGAGATGCTGAGTATCATCAATGTCAAAGGGCAAAAAAGTACAGTTTCTCTAAGAAAACTTTTAAAAATAAAGCTGGCATACAAAAAATCATAGCAGCTTTCTTGGTAATAGTGACAAATTGGAAGCAGTCCATATATTTCAACACCTGGGGAATAGCTGAACAAAAGTAATGGGATATTGTTGCTCTACAAGAAATGACAAATTTTAAAATTGCAAAGAAAAGTGGAAAGATCTATGTGAAATAATCCAAAGCGACCACAGCAGAATCAGAACCATAACGTACACAATGACTTTCACAACACTTAATGGGCAAGTGAGTTGACAAAAATGGACAGAGTGCTAGTGCTGGAGTCAGCCAAACTTGATTTGAAACCCTGCCTCAGACCCTTGCTAGCTACACGGTCTTTAACTTCTCTGAGCATTAGTTTCCTCATCTGAAAAACTGAGCTATAATAATAGCTAATAATAATAATACTAAAATAACTTATAATGCTTTAAGGTTTTGCAAAGCGCTACACAAATATTTTCTCATTTTACCCTCACAAATGTCCTGGGAGGGAGGTGCTATGATTATCTCCATTTTACAGTTGAGGAAACTGAGGTAGACAGAGATTAAGTGTGAGTTGCCTAGGGTCATAGAGCTAGTAAATAGTTGAATTTGAACCAAGCTTTTTCCTGACTCCAAGCCCAGCACTCTTTCCATTGAGCCACCTAGTTGCTATAATAATAATAGCATTTAAGGCACAAAACTCTCATAAGGATCAAATGAAATACTATATGTAAAGTGCTTTGTAAATAACAAAGTGAAATATACATGCTAATTATAATTATATTCCTGAAAACATATCAGATTAAAAAGACATCCCAAAGAAAGCATAATTGAGTAAAAAACTATCAGTAATAATAGCGAATAATAAAATTAATAATAATATGAAAAGCACTGAATTTGGAGTCTGGTAATAAGTTCAAGATTCTACCACTGTGTGTCCATGGCCATTTGAAATAATTTTACCTGTTTCATCATCTCTCAAACGCAAGTTTGCAGAGATGGTCTCAAGGTCCCTTCTAATCTGAATCCTATGATTCTATGATATCAGAAAACACAAAAGAATAGAAGATATTTTTGTTATTACTTCTGTTCCAATTTATACATGTATATAACTTTCTTTGATTCCTAATGTTATTATTTATTTTGTTTATTAGACTTTCTAAGTTGTTGGTTACTATGGTTATAATGAAATCTATGTTAATCATATGTTAACAACAACAACAAAGGAATATAAAAAGCTAGGGAGGCATGATTAGAGGTCTTGAGAGTCCAGGATGTAATTGTTACCCTCACAATGTAGCTGTCCTCAGTTTTCCTAACAAATAGGTGAATGTACATTTGATGGATTATAGATGAGTCATAGATAAAAGCTGAACTGTGACCAGTGTTGAGCCTGGTAGAATAAGTTCAAGAAAAAACTGTAGTGACCAGGTAATGTACCATATGGACAAGTATCTATAGGAAATTTTGGAGCCTCCATTGAAACTTGTATTCTGTCAGATAAATACTAAGAAGAAATTTGCAAATCATTTTACATTCAATAACTCATCTCTCCCACTACAATTCTAGTTATTTCATTTCAAGAAATACTTATTAAGTACCTGATATCTGCAAAGCTCTGTGATAAGTTGAGGCAGTTTGGTGGCTCAAGGGATAGAATGCTAGACTTGGAGTCAGGAAGATTCATTTTCCTGAGTTCAAATCCAGCCTTACTCACTTACTAGCTGTGACCCTGGGAAAGTCATTTAACCCCATTTGCCTCAGTTTCCTCACCTGTAAAATGAGCTGGAGAAGGAAATAGGAAAGCACTCCAGTATCTTTGCCAAGAAAACCCCAAATGGGGTCACATAAAGTTGGACACAACTGAAAAATGACTGAACAACAATAACTATGATAAGTACAACTAAGTATGTTACATGTTAGGATTACAGGACTTAGCACTGGTTGTGACTAGTCTATAGCTCCTCTAGATCAGTCATCATTTTTCAAATGAGAAAAAAACTAAAATCCAGAAGGGGAGTCTCAAGTAAGTAGAAGAACTGGTAACTGAATCCAGGTTCTTTGATGCCCAGTTCACTATTCTTTTCATTGTAAAACATTACCTCTTATAAAAAGTAGTAATAATAGTAATGTCTTATATAACAATTATATTAATAGCTAGCTTATATGATGTTCTTTAATAACTTACTGAGTATAATTTAATTTGATCCTCATAATGACCTGTAAAGTAGATGCTATTATAATCCCCGTTTTATTAACGAAGAAATTGAAACTGAGAGAAGTTAAGTGACTTGCCCAGGGTCACAAAGCTAATGAGCATCTCAGACAACTTTTAAACTCATCTCCCCGACTCCAAGTTCAACGTGCTATCCACTGTGCCACCATATTTACACAGTACTTTATAGTTTAGCTTATATTTGTATAATACTTTGTAATTTACAAAGAGTTTTACCTATTTGGCTTTCATTTGTTTTATAAAACAAACCATGGAGGATAGTAGTTCAGATATTATTTTCCACTAAAGTCATATAGGTAGAAAATAGCAAAGATAGGATTTGGACCCAGAATCATAGCCCTGTATCTTCCCAAGTCTTTGACTATTGTCAGGTTATTTCACCTTTCAAGGCCTCAGTTTCCTCATCAGTAAAATATGGAGTTTGGACTAGAGAGTTTCTAAGGTCCCATCCAGCCCTAGATTTATGTTCATACGCTCTCTTGAAATTCAAGTCTCTTTCCACTACACTGCAGTATCTTCTAGTAATATGACGATGGCAAAAAAGAGATCCAGAAAGAGGAAAGACTACAGGCTTCGTGGAAGAGGTATTTGAGGCAAACCTGGAAGCAAGAGGTGAATTTCAAGAGACGGTGAATCAAATAAAGTGTGTTCCACAGATGGATGAAACCCTTCAAAAGCCCAGAGGCAGGAGGAGGCAGAATCAAGTTCGACAGCTATACTCTGTTTTGGCCACCAGATAGTGTATGGAAGGGAATAATGTGAATTAAGACTGAAAAAAGTAACTATGGGTCATATTGCAGGTGTCCTGGGGGCTTTACATTTTACCAAATGAGTAACTGAGAGTCATCAAGCATTGGGATTTTTTGTTGTTATCATTTTTTGTTTTGCTAACAGGGTGGGGGAATGGACAGGAGAGAAAACAGTGTGATTAGACCTTTGCATCAGTAGGATGTCGTAACTACTGTGTAAAAGGTAAGCTGAAAAGACAAATCAGGAGGGTATTGCAGTAGTCCAGGTAGCAGGGTCAGAACTAGGGTGGTAATGATGGGAGTAGAGAAAATAGAATAGAAGTGAAGGTTATTGTAGATCAGGAATTCTTAGCCTTTTTTCTGTCAAGGACCCTTTTGGCAGTCTGGTGAAGCCTCTTCTCAGAATATTTTTTTAAATTCACAATTGAAGGAAATTTCAGTTATAGGTTAGTGCAAAATAAAATGTAATTTTCCCCTCATCTAAGTTTATAGATTCCAGTCAGTGTACCTGAGGCTAAGGAACATTAGATAACATATGAAGTGAGAAAGAAGGAAGAGTGGAGTAGATTAGATTAAGCATTGATTAAGCTCTTACTTATGTGCCAGGCACGGTGCTAAATTCTGGGAATTCAAAATAAAGCAAAAGGAAAATATCTGACTTCAAGGAGCTTCTATCTGAATTGGGGAATAAAAGAAGGCTGAAAAGGGGCTGGAGGCATAGAGGTGGCCACATGGAGACAGGATGGAAAAATCAGGAACAGATCCTGAGAAGTCAAAAGTGAGCATGACTGGTTTGGGTTTTTTGTTAAATGGAGTTTTTAGGCAAGAAATCATGAATCAGAGGAAGAGAAGATGAAGGAGGCATCTCTTGCATAAGTAGATTGTTAGAATGAGATGGAAAAGACTGGAGACTCAAGAGCTGAGCCAGCTCTGAGCTTTTGAGATATTTGGAGGATAATTACAAAATCAACAGAGAGAGGACAAACTGAGGACAGTTGAGAGTGAACAATCAATGTGGTAAAGTGGACAATAACTATTGCCTCTGGAATTGTAGGACCTCGGTTCAAATCCCAACTCTGATGCTTACTATATTTGTGACTTTCAGCAAGTCATTTCGAGTTTCAGGTACCTCACCTGGAAAATGAGGGGACTAGATTAGATGGCTTCGGAGATCCCTTCCAGCTCTAAATCTATAGTCCCATATCTTAGAGATGTGTAATTTTAAGTTTGGGGAGAATATTCAGGTAGAGATATCCAGTAAGCAATTGAAAGCACAGGTTCAGAGTTCAGAGAAGAGGTCAAAGGTAGATGTATAGATGTGGGCATCCCTTGCGGGTAATCCTCTCCTAGCTTCTTCTGAACTTTTGCTGTTACCTTCTCCTTGGCTGCTAGTATTCCTTTCATTCTTTCTCTTTCTCCTCTAAGGCTTTTTCTGTCATACTTGGTTCTACATTTTAATTGTACTCACTTAAGATCATGGCTGTAGAGCTGGAAAGAATCATAAAAGTCATCTACTCCAACTTCTTCAATTTTACAGTAGAGCAGCCCAAAGAGCTGAAGTTACTTCAAACAAGTTATAAGTCACTGAGACTTGTTAAGTTTGGAGCTCCTGAGTGAAAAAATTATCCCTACCTCTTCATTGACTACAATCATCGAGGTAGAATCTTCCTGATCCCTTACCGGACCTCCTCACTTGGGGCTGACAAACTGTTTCCAATCCTCAAAGCTAATCTTGGACACTGATAATTTCTTCCCTCCAGTGATGCTGCATTCAGATTCTTTTTGATACAGGAAAGTTAAAGCGGGCACCTTAGTCTTATCCCTCTATGACTAGTATGGTACAGGATATTGCCCTGGTCTTCCATCAAGACCCAAGATGATATGTTTGAACCAATAGGCTAAATGAACTGCCCCATTAGGCTAAATGAACTCCCCATTTATTGCTAGCAACCTAAAAATGTGATGTTCATACCTCAAAGCAAAATCTAGTCAGTACTTTTTTCCCCCTGTTTTCCCAAAACACAGAGGTGACTATGGCTACAAGCCCCATTGAAGC
The DNA here is from genome assembly GCF_900497805.2 of Vombatus ursinus. NCBI lineage: Eukaryota > Metazoa > Chordata > Mammalia > Diprotodontia > Vombatidae > Vombatus > Vombatus ursinus. Next base: position 33,301,192 of record NW_020954619.1, read on the forward strand.
TTCTATGCCTTTATTTTTTTTGACACACTAATTTATTGACACACTAATTTTATTTGACACATTAATTGTATGAGTTTAAAAATCTATGGTTTGAGATTGAGGGGTAGAAATTAGCCCAATGAGATGAGATTTTTTTCTGGGGGTTTTGCTAAGCCTGTTAGGGAGTTTTTGTAAGCTGGGCAATTTTGAAATTATCCCAGAGCATACCTATTAGATACACTGTGAGGGGGGAAAAATGAAAAGGAGATGATCCAGTAGAAAACTGAGCCAGTAGAAAACCGAGGAGTCGGGGGTGGCTGTGTTTGTCTCTGGGTGTACCTGAGAGGCACTGTTTATAGCCTAGCATCATACACCCACATACCGCAGATGTCTAGAAAAGTATAAGGCAGATGTCAGAATGTTTCGAAGTGGTGGAGAAGGTATTGTTAGATGGGAAGAGATTGGAGAGTGGATAGAGAAAGGAAATATAAAAAAGGATAAGAGAATAAAGGAATAAAATCTTTGCCTACATCATTATTCTCAAATATAAACAGATCTGATTTTGTTTCCCCTTTAATGTGAGCACACACACACAAACACACACACACATACACACACACTCAGATAACATAAAAGTGTTTTAGTCTCTTGTCAAAACTGGCCTTTTCCTTTCTTCTTCGTACTTTCTGTGGTGACAGTGACAGAATTTGGGGCATTCATCCATCTGTTTCACTCATTTTTTTTTTGAAGTTTGCAACAGTCTCAGCCATATGCCATATTATGACAACTGATATTTTGCACAGTCCAGAAATGGCTTTTCCATCTTAAAAGAAACCATTTCTAGTATAACTATATCATTTAGTATATCTCATTTTCTGATGCTCTGAAAATAGTTACATCAAGTGACTCTTGGTCATAGCCATTTGTTTCCCAAAGGTCTTTTGGACTTACCCTTGGGAATTATGCTGGTAATATCTTCAACAGAGCATACTTAGGTTTCAAAAATGCATTTGGTTATGTTTCTCACTATATAATAGAAATGTAATAGGTCAGACTTGACTCTTCTTCCTTCTCCTTTACTATCCAAAACCAGTTTTCAAGTTCCATTGATTTTCCACAAAAAAAAAATGCATCTATCCCTTTCTCTCTACTTACTATTCTACTTCAGATCCTTATCACCCCCTCATCTCACAAAATACATAATAGCCTCATAATTTGTTTTCTCTGCCTACAGTATCTCTCCTCTCCAATCATTCATTTCTCTACATAGTTTCCAAAATAATCTTCCCAAAACATAGCTCTAATCATGCCATTCCCTTGTTCAAAAGATTTTAGTGGTTCCCTATTGCCTTGGGGGGAAAAAAATATAAACTTCTTAATTTAAAACCCCTCACAATTCTGGCTCCAATCTACTTTTCCAACCTTATTTTGAATGATTATTTTCATACACTTCACATGCCAACCAAACTAAACTACTGGTTGTAGTTTAATTTAATCTTCTACCTTTATTAAATCACCCACATCCCCTGAATTTTAGTCTTTGAATCTTTATCTTCCCTGAGGTAAATTTCCTCCACGAAGACTTCTCTGTCTCCTCAAATCGCCTTTTATTAATTTCTCTATGAACACGTAGAGTGAAAGCTCCCCAAAGATGATTGCCTTGCTTTTGTCTTTGGGCTTTGTTTTGTTTTGTTTTGTTTTAGCTTTTCGGTGAGGCAATCGGGGTTAAGTGACTTGCCCAGCCAGGATCACACAGCTAATAAGTGTCAAGTGTGTCTCTATCCACTGTGCTACCTAGCTGCTCTGCTTTTGTCTTTGTGTCCCCAAAACTTCGGGCAGTGCTTTGAATGTAATGACTACTTAATGTGTTTTATTTTTTTAGTTGAGTAGTCAGGCTCATTTTATAGAGGAAGAAATTGAGGCCCTGAGAAATTAAATGAATCTTTATGGACAATATAGAGCAGGGGTGGGGAACCTGAAGCCTGGAGGCCACATGTGGCCCTCTAGGTTCTCAAGGAGGCCTTTTGACTGAATCCAAAGTTCACAAAATATATCCCCTTAATAAAAGGATTTGTTCTGTAAAACTTGGACTCAGTCAAAAAGCCATCCCCAAGGACCTATAAGTCCACATGTGGCCTAGAGGCAGCAGGTTCTCCACTCCTGGTATAAAATCATATTAAGTGAATATGCAAAGGATGCTGATTAGCCAACTGAGAGGAAAGGTTCTAGTGGAGCACATCAGGAATTAATCCCTGGTCTTAGATTTTTAAACATTTTTGTCAATGACTTGGATGAAGGTAGAGGTGGTATAATGAATATATTTGTTAATCACATAAAGATTAGAGGAATAATTAACATGATAGTGGATGAAAAAAATCAGTATCCAAAAAAATCTTAATAACCTACAATGACAGAACGTTTTTAACAAAATGTTATTGATTTTGTGATTTCACTAGTATGTGATTTCACTAGTATGTGAGGGACTCTTCACAAGGAAACTCTCTTTACCAATGTATAGCATTAGTTGCCTTGCATCTTTTAGTCTTAGAAAATTGCCTAAGCAACTTGAGAGGTTAAATGACTTGTCCCAAACCACAGAGTCAGTATGTATCAGAGAAGGGAACTGAACCCATGTCTTCCTGACCATAAGGCCAATCAGTCTTATATTTATGATACCACTCTGACTCTCATTAAACAGGTATAAATGTAAAATTCTTGATTTGGTTTAAAAATTCAAATTCCATGATAATGAGATGGAAGAAGTATGGCTAAGTAGTAGTTCAGTTGGAAAACCATAAAATAAGCTAATGTGATCTTCTGTCACGTTAATAGTCATATTAAGGAGGGGCAGCTAGTGTGGCACAGTTCAAATCTGTCCTCAGACACTCACTAGCTGTGTGTCCCTGGGCAATTTGCTTAATCCTATTTGCCTCTATAAAATGAGCTGGAGAAGGAAATGGCAAACCACTCCAGTATCCTTCCCAAGAAAACCCCAAATGGGGTCACAGAGGGTCAGACATGGCTGAAAAACAACTAAACTGTGACAACAAGAAGTATTTGGGATAAAAGAGTTCATTATTTTCACTTGGGACAGGTTTTTGGGAGTCCAAGGACCCAGGTTCTAGCATTACTTTGCTTTGTGACTTTGGTAGGAGAAGTTACTTCCACTTTCTGACCCTTAAATTCCTCTTCCGCAAAATTAAGAAGTTGGCCTGGATCTCTCTGCGTGGATAAGACATGGTATGTGTTATCTAAGGGAATTTAAAATAACTAGACTTGGGTGTTATTAAATTCCCACTCTTAATGATGCAGAGATATAGTCTTTGGCATTTAATTTAAAACAGTAAACCAGGACGCAATTACTTTGAGATCAACTACTACTGTGGTCACCATTATTTAGCAAAGGAAAGCTTGACTTGCTTTGTCAATACAGGGCTGACTGTGATTTAAGTTTTTCAAGAAAAAAAATGGGTTGTTAAATATTAGCTTACAAAGGACCTAGATCAATACTAGTTTATATCACTTGCACATTTCCAAACATAAATCCTCTTTAAAGGAGAGCCACTTTAGCCCACCAAGGAGAAAGAAGAAAATCAATGTTTGGTTACTAATACTTGTTATTGCTTGTAGAATGGATGACATGAATTTAAAAATATATGTCTATCTTTATTTTTATTTGCTTCCTGGATGAAATAGTATATTAAAAATGGCTCTCCCTAGTGCCCTAACTCAGTAAATAAGGCCTTCTGTCCTTTCGCATTTAATCCTAATGTGTTTCTTCTTTCTCCTGTGCTTAGGTTCTGTGTATCTAAGAAGCAGAAAAGAAGCTGTCAAGTGAACAGTTTCTAGTCATTCTTTCCTTAGAGGATTTGACTTGCACTCGGTTACAATCTTGCCTTAGAGAAATTGTGTTTCTTTCTCCGTATATAAACTGCCTGTCCCTTTGGACATATGGCAGAGGCTCTACTTCTTTTTGTCACTTCCATAGGGTCTGTGATTTCATCAGGATGAACACTCTATTACTGTCAACCACAATAGTTCTATTATTTAGTAGATGTACTTCGAGAGTTATGCCTAAAATATGTATCCTAATCTGATGATAAGCTTCTCTGGACTCAGTTCAGCTAGTTTCTGAAAAACAGACTCAGTTTATTGTTGGACATTTACTCAAAGCTTTTCCAATCTGGAAGGTCCTGCCAGACCTTGATTCAGCCTTTGAGAACCAAACATCAACTACACACTAAGATGAAACCCAAGAGGAAGTCTTATGTAGAAGACTTTGCCTTACAGGACAAAAATCTCTAGGAACAGCCATTTCAATTATGTTAAAATCCCAATATAATTAATTTTTTTTCAAAAGCACTGAACATGGAATCAAAGGACTTGAGGTTTGAATTCAGGTTTGAATCCTAAGTCCTAACCCTGTCACTGCTAAGATGTGTGAACTTATGCTAACCATCTGACCTCTTCATAAATTTCAATTTCTTGATGTGTAAAATGAGAAATTAGGACTAAATGAGCGATTGGATCTAAACTCATTTTTCAATGAATCCAGTGCCTGCCTCACTGTCTCTTTCTCCACCCCAACTCTCACTATCATCCCAGGGATCTCAAAATAGATGTTGATATTTCCTCAAATGCCTTAACTTCCCAGTTCTTTATTCTACTCAACTCTTGTGACCTACTGTCCCACTCAGGGACTTTCAAAACATTGACCTTACTCCCTTGCTATGAGCCACAGTTGTTCCATTTTTATATGCAAGAGGCAGCATAGTATAGAGGATAAGGAACTGGACTTGGAGTCAACAAGATCTGGATTTAAATCTTCAACCAACTATTCCCTTTGTCACTCTGGATAAGTAATTTCACCTCTCTATGTCTCAATTTCCCCATATGTAAAATGAGGTGGCTAGACATAATGGCTTCTAAGGTTTCTTCCAACTCTAAATCTATGATGCTATTAACTCTTAAATTCCTCTATCTGATCATAATCTACCATTCCATATCTCTCTTTCTCTCTCTCTCTCTCTCTCTCTCTCTCTCTCTCTCTCTCTCTCTTGACCTTTAGCTCCTTTTTCATCCTTACTATAACCTCTAATCCCACCACCCATAGCTTTCTCAAGCCATCACCATAGCTACACAAATAGCTCTAAAATTACAGCTATTAAATAAGTCCAATGGACTACCTCAAGAGATTGATGGGTGGATTCCACCTTGAGGTCTTCAGGATGGAGAGCCATTTTAATATTATATTTTAGTTGGGATTCTGCTCTCACATTGTGTGATTCTGTCATTCAACTAGGTTCAACCCACTGAGAGAAAAGAAGTGTGTTTCTTGTGGGTTTCAATTTTACTTAATTCTTCTTTCAAACTAGATGCTAAGCACAGTAGTTTCTATACTGCTGAAGGAATTCTATTACTATTAGCACATTCTAAATTTTGTTGATTTAGGCCATTGCCCCAGTCTCTCTATCCTAGTTATAGCCCTCCTGACAAAGATTAGTGCCTAGGCTACTATGATAGACTAATGAATGATATATTGTAATTTCAGGGAATGAGGTAGAGCAACTGGACATGAAGCTACTGGGTCCTGGGGGTAAATGGATAACAATGAAAATGGGAGAAAAAACAAGGAAAGGATAGAAATCAGAAGAAATACAAAATTAACTTTATCTAATTCTACCCTTTTGCTTATTGCTTGTCTTGCTTGTATAAGTCCATAATTTCAGAAATGTCTTGTCAGGTGTGAGGAGATAATAGATACTTATATTTGCCTATGTCAACATAACACCAAAATAATGTTTTGAAGTGAAAATTTTTTCTCAATTTTCTTTATGGTCACATAGCCAATGTTCCCCTACTTTCCCCCTCTTTGAACTCTTTTATATAAATTTGTATATTTTGTTTGTTCAGTCATTTCAGTCATGTCAGACTCTTCATGACCCCATTTGTGGTTTTCTTGGCAAAGATACTGGAGTGGTTTAACATTTCCTTCTCCAGCTCTTTTTATTGATGAAGAAACAGAGGCAAAAAACGTTAAGTACCTTGCCCATAGTCACACAGCTAATGTCTGAGGCCAGATTTAAACTCAGGTCTTCCTCACTCTAGTATCCACTGAACCACCTTATATATTTACTGTAGCTAAAATCTGATCCTCCTTCATGCATTCATTCTGTTATAACCTAAAACAGAACAATAGGCTCTGTAAATATTTGCTTCATAAATTCTCTTCCGCCTCAGTCTATATGTTTTCATAGTTTAAAAGATATTGCTGAAATGATGACCAGATTATATGGCATGGTGTCAATTCTCAATAATCCACATTACAAGTAGATTATCCCCCTTGTGGACTATCAGAGGAATATGTATGATCTTGGCCTGTCTTCTCTACATTAAGGAAAGTGGTTCTAGGTTTCCTGGAGTTGTCAATCGTGATGTGCTGAGGCAATGTAAACTCATTTTCCTATTAGTCTGAATCAAATGTAATCAAGCAAGGAAATCAGCTGCCCTCCCAAACCACAGACTGCATTTGAAAGCCAAAGAGACATGATGCTTGCATTAACCCATGCCTGGGGTTATCTGTCTGACAAACACTCCTTCATTAGTCTGGATCATTGAGAGTTGACACATTAAATATTTTCCCCCATGGCATGGCTTTTTTGACATATAACTTAGAAGGTGACACTAAAGAAGATGTTTGGGAAGATCTGTTTGAACTGAAATAGAGAAAGTAAGCTGAAAGAAGCAAATAGACACAATGACCACAGCAACATAAGGGGAAAACGAGCACTAAAGAACAGCAGAATTCAGATCAGTGGAATAATCATTCTTAACTCTAGGGCAAAGATGACAAAACATACCTCTCTCCACTTGATGGAAAAGTGGAAGACTAGGTGGAGAGTAAGGAGCACATTGTCAGGCACAATTGATGTGACAGTTTACTCCATTTAATGAACTTTGTGTAGGGTGAATGAGTATAGTATTGAGACATGGCAGCAACAGGAAAAAACACCACATAGTATTAATAAAGCGCTGGTGTTTCAAAGTACAGGGTGAAAAAGAAGATATCATTTGCCTCAGAGATTTTTCAGTTATTCAAATCTACCAGTTGAAATGTTTAGACCCATAACCTCAAAGGATTTCCTTCTGAAAATTAAGTTAATTATATCAGCTCTACCACTACAGCATCTTCACATTAGATATGAATACAGGGTGCCTTTCTGGAGCACGTAGTCATCAATCAGCCCCCTGTGAATCCAGTGAGTTGAGTGCATTGGGCCTTCCAATTTATTCCATTTACACAGGCTAGAAATTAATGGTCTATGTGCTCTGCTTTAAAGGGTGATTTGGGGGCTCAGTGAGAAATGATTTTAATACTGATGAAAACAAATCGTCTCATGTAAATGAATAACAGATTAGTTAAGAAGCAACACAAAGATCAGCTAGAGTAATGTAATGAATAGATCACGAGGCATAAAGACAGGAAGAAAAGTTCTAATCTTGCTTCAAACACTTACTAGCTGCCTGACCCAGGACAAATTACCTGTCTCTTTTTCTTCTAGTCTCTTTTTCTTTATCTGTAAAAAGATGATAAGAAGCAACACTCACCTTACAGGAGGATCAAATAAAGTAACATTTGTAAAGTGTTCTATAAACCTTAAAGAACTACAGAAATGCTCATTATTATTGTTATGTTGTTATTGTTTTTATATACCATAGCATTAGGACAAGTTAGTTTTCTCTCTAATACTAAAGAGGAATATTGGATAGGAGTGGTCTCTTTGTTCCTACCAATTTTCTTGCGTATTATTCAGGGATCTTGAGTCAGATCAGAGTATTACTTGATGTCAAGAATGACAAAACTGGAAGAAATGTTTTAGATCCCTAGTTAAAACTCCTCTCTAGGACTAACACTTAGCATATAACAGGTGCTTAATAAATGCTTGTCAATTTGATTTGACTTGACTCTCTGGGTCTCAGTTTACTAATCTGTGAAATGAAGGTATTGCAAAAGAGCATCTCAAAAGTCCATACTTGCCTGACGTTAAGAGACCTAGAAAAGTCCTCATTGTTGTTCAGTCATTCAGTTGTGACCCAATTCTTTGTGACCCCATGAACTATAGTATACCAGACCCTTCTTTCCTCCATTATCTCCTAAAGTCTGTCTAAGCTCATGTTCATTGCTTCTGTGACATCTATCCTTCTCATCCTGTCATGCTTTTCTCCTTTTGCCCTCAATCTTTTCTACCTTCAGAGTCTTTTCCAATGAGTCCTGTCTTTTCATTATGTGGCCAAAGTATTTAAGCTTCAACTTCAGTATTTGTCCTTCCAATGAGTAAAATGAGTTAATTTCTTTAAGTACTGGCTAATCTGATCTCCTTGCTGTCAAAGGAACTCTCAGAGGTGTTCCCCAGCACCATAATTCAAAAGCATTAATTCTGGCACACTCAACTTCCCTTATAATCCAACTTTGCCATGAATTGCTACCAGAAAAACCAGAGCTTTGACTATATAGACCTTTGTCAGCAAGGTCATATCTTTGCTTTTTAGTATGCTGTCAAGATTTGCTATAGCTTTCCTTTCAAGGATCAAGTGTCTTTTAATTTCATGTCTATAGTTGCCATGAGCCGTGATCTTGGAGTTCAAAAATATAAAATCTGACACCATTTCCATTTCTTTTCCCTCTATTGTCCAGGAAGCAATGGGACAAGATGTCATGATCTTAGTTTTGTTTTTTTTAATGTTAGGCTTCAAGTCATCTTTTACACTCTCCTCTTTCACCCTCATCAAGAGGCTTCTTCATTCTTCTTCACTTTCTGCTAGTAGAGTGGTATTATCTACACATCTGATATTGTTGATATTTCTCTCTGCAACCTTAAATTCAGCTTTCGATTCAACCAGCCTGACATTTTGCATGATATACTCTCCAAATAAGTTAAATAAATAAGGTGACAACATACAGTTTTATCATAATCCTTTCCTAATGTTGAACCAATTAGTTCTTCCATGTTCAGTTCTAACTGCTGCTTCTTGATTTGCATACAGGTTCATGAGGAGACAAGTAAGACAATCTGGTACTTCTATCTCTTTGAGAACTTGCCACAATTTGTTGGGATCTAAAAAGTCAAAGGCTTTAGTGTAGTCAATAAAGCAGAAGTAGATTTTTTCTGAAACTCCCTTTCTTTCTTCATAATCCAGTAAATGTTGACAATTTGATCTCTAGTTCCTCTGCCTCTTCAAAAACCAGCCTGCTCTTCTGGTAATTCTAGCTTCACATATGGCTGAAGCCTAGCTTGTAGAATCTTAAACATAACCTTGCTGGTGTATGAAATAAGCACAGTGGTTCAAAGTTTGAACATTCTTGGGGAGGCTAGGTGGTGCAGTGGATAGAGCAATGGCCCTGGAGTCAGGAGGGCCTGAGTTCAAATCTGGTCTCAGACCAGACACTTGACACTTACCAGCTGTGTGACCCTGGGCAAGTCACTTCACTCCATTTCCATGTAAAAAAAAAAAAGAAACATTATTAAACAAAACAAAAAAAAAGATAAAGATGGTTTAGGGGAGCTAGGTAGCAGAGTAGACAGTGCTCTGGCCTTGAAATCAGGATCTGAGTTCAAATCCAACCTCCAACACTTGACACTTACTACCTGTGTGACCCTGGGCAAGTCACTTAACCCCAACTGCCTTTCCAAAAAGCAAAAAAAAAAAAGTTTGAACATTCTTTGGCATTGCCTTTCTTTAGGATTGGGCCGTAACTTTTTCCAATTCAGTGACCACAATTAAGTTTTCCAAGTTTGCTGCCATATAGTGTGCAACACTTTGACAGCATCATCTTTTAGAATTTTAAATAGTTTGACTGCAATTCAATCACTTCCACTAGCCTTATTGTTATCAATGTGTCCTAAGATCCACTTGACTTCATTCTCCAGGATGTCTGGCTCTAGGTCAGTAACCACAACATCATGTTAAGATCTTTCTTGTACAACTCTTTATGTTCTTGCCACTTCTTCTTAATCTCTTCTATTTCTGTTAAGTCCCTAACATTTTTATCTTTTATCATGCCAATTTTTGCATGAAATGTTTTTTTGATATCTCCAATTTTCCCAAAGAGTTCTCTTGTCTTTCCCATTCCATCATTTTCTTTTTCTTTGCATTGCTCATTTAAGAAAACCTCCTTGCTATTCTCCGGAATTCTGTCATCAGTTGGACGTATCTTTCCCTTTCTTTTTTGCCTTTCACTTTCCTTCTTTCCTCATCTATTTGTAAAGCTTCATCACACAGCCATTTTGCTTTCTTGTTCTTTTTCTTTGGGATGTTTTTGTTGTTGTTGTTGTTTTTGTTGTTGCTGTTATTGTTGTTGTTGTTGTTATAGCCTCTATATAACATTGCGAACTTCCTTTCATAGCTCTTCAGGCACTCTGTCTACCAGATCTAATCCCTTACATATTTTCATCACTTCCACTACATATTCATAAGGGATGTTATTTAGATCATACCTGCACAGTCTGATGAATTTCCCTATTTTCTTCGATTTGTCTTGTTGTTGTTTAGTTATTTAGACTTTGTGACCCTTTTATGAGGTTTTCTTGGCAAAGATACTGGAGTAGTTTGCCATTTCCTTCTCTGCTGGATTAAGGCAAACAGTTTAAATGATTTGCCCAGGGTCAAACACCTAGTGAGTGTCTGAGGTCAGATCCTAACTCAGGTCTTCACTCTAGACTCAGCTCAGACTCCCTCAAATTAAGTCTAAATTTTGCAATAAGAAACTCATGATCTGAGCTACAGTCAGCTCCAGGTTTTGTTCTGACAACAACAAATTAGAGTTTCTCTACCTTTGGCTGCAAAGTATAAAATCATTCTGGTTTCTATATTGACCATCTGGTGAAGTCCATGTGTAGAATCATCTTTTGGGTTGTTGAAAGAGACTATTGGCTATAACCAGAGAATTATCTTAACAAAACTTTATTATTCTCTGCCCTGCTTCATTTTATACTCCAAGGCTAAACTTGCCTGTTAGTCCAATTATCTTTTGATTGCCTACTTCAGCATTTCAATTCCCCTATGAATGTGACATCTGTTTTTTGGTATTATTTCTAGAAGTTATAGGTTTTCATAGAACTGAGCAACTTTTGTCTCTTTGGCATCACTGGTTGGAACATAGACTTCTATTATTGTGATGTTAAACAGTTTGCCTTGGATTCAAGCAGATATCATTGTCAATTTTGAGCCTATACCCCAATACTGCTTTTTTCATTCTTTTATTGACTATGAGAGCTAGCCTTCTAAGGGATTCTTGCCCACAGTAGTGTATGTAGTAATCACTTGAATTAAATTCACCCATTCCCATCCATTTAAGATCACTGACACCTAAGATATTAATGTTTAATCTTTCTTTCTCCTGTTTGACCACATCCAGCCTACCGTGGTTCATAGATCTTATGTTTCAGATTCCCATGCAATACTGATGGTTATAGCATCAAACTTTCCTTTCCTCATCAGATACCTGCACAGCTGAGCATCTTATTGGTTTTGGCCCAGCTACCTCACTCTTTCTGGAGCTATTTGTAGTGGCCCTCTCCTCATCCTTAGTAACATGTTACATACCTTCCAACTTGAGGGATTCATCTTCTGATGTCTATCTTTTAGCATTTTAAAATTGTCCATAGGGTTTTCTTGGCACAAGTACTGGAGTGGGTTGCCATTTCTTTCTCCAGTGGATCACCTTTTGTCACCTTTGCAAGGCCCTTAGGGACCACATGTCTAGAGCTGGAAGTGACTTCAGAAATTGTCATCTAATCCATCTAGTACAATGCCCTCACTTTACCAATAAGGAAACCAAGGTCCATGACAACTGTGACTTGAACAGAGTCAAATAGCCAACAAGTAGCAAAATTAGGATTAAGATTCAGTTTTCGTGACTCCAAATTGTGCCATGCTACTTTTCTAAACTCATTTTTACAAATGAGGAGACTGAGGTCCCTAAAGGGGAAATGACATGTACAGTGACACAAATAGGAAAGAGCTAAGAAGGGACTCCAGTCTGAGCTCTATGACTATAAGCCTAGCTCTCACAGTCTGTTATTTTCTCTGATTTGGGGGTGAAGGAGATTGAATGACTGTGTAGTAAAGTGTTATTTCTAAGCCCCAGTGATGAAAAATTAATCAAGGAGTATCGGTCTGAAAAGGCTTCCCTAGTATTTGGTATGATGTCACCCTGAGGTGATAAAGCTACAAGTCTTTGATGCATTTGGATCCCATTAGCTTTTCTTCCTTCTTCTATTAGCTTGTTCTTCAATAAAAGGATATAACACACTCCAACACAATGATATCATTTTGGTCCTTTTCAAACATAAAGGACACCCACCAACCATAACGGAATGTAAGATAGAAACACCTCATTGGGCTGGGTGCAAATCCATATACTAGATTCAAAGGGATGTCCTCCTCTGTAAGTGAAATTAATATTGGAGGGGACATTCCATGATATGATTTCATGGGTCAAGAAGTCTCCCAGTAGTCCCCCAAATGTCCCTTTCTCTTGCTCAAGGATTTCAGAAATATCAATCTGTGAACAATTAACAGCTCAGATTCCTTCTAGACCTTGTTCTCTTTGGTATCAAACTGAGATTAAAAAAAAAATTTAAGAATATTAGAACTGTAACAGACATTTGAGTTGATCTAGTCCAATCCACTCATTCTATAGGTGAGAAATTGAGATCCAGAGAGAAGAAAGTGATTTGCCCAAGGTTCTTCTGGTAGTGACAGTCCAGGACTTGAAGCTTGGTCCTTGAACTCCCACTGTCAATGTACTTTCCACCATTTAATTACTTCAACTTGACAAGAATTTATTAAATGCCTTCTATGTGTAAGGCACTGTACTAGTAGGTTCTGAGAATACAATGATAAAACTGTGACTTCCCTTGAGGATTACACATTCTACTGGATGGATATAACATGCACACAGAAAAATAAGTGCATAATATTTTAAGGAGAAAGAGGGCACTAACAACTAGGGGAATAAAGGAAAGGGCTCCTGTAAGAGGCCTCAACAGAGTTGAGCCTTGAAGAAAGCTGGTATTCTAAAAGACATACATGAGTAACAGGATACATTCCAGATGTGAGGAACAGCTAGGGCTTTTTGACTATATGGTAGATTATGTGAAAAGGAGCAATGAGAAGTAGAAAGAAAATTAAAAGGTAGGCTGGAGCTAGATTTTGATGGACTTTGAATGGCAAACTGAGGGAAATATATTTTATGCAAGAGATAATAGTCACTGAATATTTTCTGAGTAAGGGAGTGACATTATCATACCTGTTTTAGGTGTATTATTTTTGTAACTATATGGAGATAGATTGGAGTGGGAAGATCCTAAAAAAAGGGAGGCCAATTGGGATGCTATGGCAAAAGTCCAAATGAGAGGACATGGGACCTGAATTAGGTTGTAAACTATATGAGTAGTAAGAGAGAAATGGAAACAAGAGATGGTACAGATAACCATGATCACACACATACATATATACATACGTATAATAAACATATGTATACATGTACATGTGTATATGAATGCATATATATGTTTTTTAATGGAAGGGTTGTATATATGTCCTTGTACATGTGTTTAAATATAAACATATTTAAATAAATATATGCAGTATCTACATATAGTTGTGATGAGCACGTTAGTTGAATTAATGAATGAATGCCTGTATGCAAAGTCATCAGAGAGGGAGATTAACACAGAGAATTTAATTCACATTGAAGTATAAAGAAGGTAGCCTTTTCCTTATTCCCCTAGTTGTTAGTGCCCTCTCTCTCCTTAAATACATGACATGTTCTATCTTAAGCAAAATTTGAAAATTGCTCATCTTGTGACCCAGAGAGGATTCAGGTCTTTATTCTAACACATGTGATTTGATTTATCACAAAATAAGTGACTAGAGGCCATGGAATGGGATTTTCTGGAATTAAAAATGTGTATGGTTATAAAATAATTCATATTAGAAAGTGTTCCTCCTTGTGCTCCCCTGCCTCTCTACTGGGCTTAGAATGCTATTCATTTTATATATCCTTGATCCTAGCTTTAGAGAACAGTGTTTGTTTGGAAGAGGAATTAGTCAAGATGTCCCTGGATGCCTGAAGGGAGGAAAGGAAGAATTCTACAGAGAAAAGACAAAGAATAGAAGGTAAAAGTTTAAAGACAAACCTTACCTCTCTGACTTATTTTATCATAGATACATGAAACACCAATCCCTAAGCAGACCTTCAAAAAAATTTTAAAACCCTTGTTGCGAATTGATTTTTAAAACTATCATTTGTCTCCCCCCCATCATTTGATAATAAAATGACTTGATTTTGGATGGACTGAATTAAGAAAAAGCATATCAACTGCCACAGTTACTAATTTTAAAACAAGGAGTTTGCCGCACACTAGAAATTCGATAGTTCTTGTGGGCCAAGTGAGATTTATAGTCACTGTCCCATGCATTCTGTTTGCCAAGTTCTCATGTTAAAAATTGGATGAGTAAAAGGTTATTGTGGTTAGTGTTTGCACATAGAAGCCAAAACAATCCTGCAGAGATGTATGCATTGTATTACAGTGGGATCTTGTATCTGGAGGTTTCGCCAGAGGCCAGATGTTCTCCAAATTAGCATGAACCTTAACAAACACAAACAGATGCCTGGTTGAAATTGACATTGGACTTTTTTTTTGTTGTTTTCCACTTCACCCCATAGAATGGTAAACAATGGAAGGGTACTTTGAGGACTTATAGACATAAATCAGCTCCATACTTTCTACCTTTTTGTGGCTTTTCATTGTTATCTATTGCCCAAATCATATAGGAAGATAAAACAAGCATGCTTTGAAATCTTTAAAAAAATCACAGTTTTTCATGTTTACTCAGGGAATTCCATCATTCTAGCTCCTGAAAACACCAGCAAAACAGAAATTGAAAGAAAAAGAAATCATAAATGTAAAAACACATTTTGAAAACACATTCTAAATTAATAATTTCCTAGGCATTAGTTCAGTTTTAATTAGTTTTTGCTTTTAAAAGTTAATGCTGGCCAATTTAAATATTCTTACTAAACTAAAAATTTTAGAGTTATAAGGAAGTGTTGAGATCATACAGAAATACTCATTTGTCCATTCATTGATGCCTAATACTTAATTAACATTTTTATTTCCCCCGGGGCTTAATGCTATGTTAGTAAGTAGCCTAACAAATAGAAAGGCTACATTATTTCACATCAACCATTTGGAAGGACTTTTCTTGCCAGATTCATTTTATTTTACTTCTGTCCATTACCAATTCATTTCAATCTATCACTCAAAAGTATTAATTGGATACCTAATGTGTGCTCAAAATTGTACTATATGTTTGGGAGATAAGAGGCAAGCTGAAACCTTCATTTGGAGATTCCTTCCTGCCTTCAAGGAGATTGAAATCTAATTGGTTGATGTACATATTCAGGTAGCATGCATTTTCAGCAACAGCCTCAGTTCCAGTACAAGGATGATGGTAAAGATATATTTTATAGCACACATTAAAAAGAGTAGGCTGAATCACACGTGGAAAATTGTGCAGTGCTTCTAATTATTCTAATATGCTCCTTGACACAAAAACTCATCTTTTCAATGCCAAGATAACAGGGATAGGATGAGAACAAGTCTATTACTCCTAGTGTGAGATGCCAAAGCACATGCTCAGTTGATCAGTAATTACAATTCCCATGAGTGCCAAAGCCCCAAGAGATGAGCATGATGGTAAGATGGACAAGATATCGATACCTTTTAGACTGTGCTTGAGGTGATGGGTATTTGCGATACTGAAAGGAGCAATGGTGTAAATGGAAAGGAAAAATCACGAAGTGGTCACAGTAGCAAAGGCAAGGGGGAAATGGCCTGCCTGCTAGCATTTGTGGGGAGGGTAAGGGGAGTTTAGAGAGAGAGAAGAACCTTGATTTTGCTTGATATAATGTCAAGCAACAGATGCACAGAGCATAAATCCAGATATGGAATGAGCTGGGCTTCTCAACCTCAGATCCTACCACACAAGGAACACTTGCAATGTCCTCACCAAACCTTTACATGAAGCTCAATGGAAAGCATTTTCTCCTCTATTAACTTGAGGGCAAGATCCTAATCTCCAGAGAGTAAATCTAAGTCTTTTCCTGTTCCCCTTACTAATTGTTTTAGATTTAATTGAATGTTATACTTTTAAATTGAGTGTCTTTGTTGTTGTCTACTTTTCTTTTGCTGACTTTAACTAACCTTGGAGGTTCCTAGCTAAGCTAGGTTCACTCCAAATGAGGTGTGCTTATCATTCAAAATATCCCCTATATAACCTGGTAATCAAGAGTTCAGTGGCATATGGCTAGACCAATATTCTCCCTGATGTGGAATATGCCCCTGGTTCATGAAGCATCACAATCTGTGAAGAATCACAATTCTGAGTGACCCAGGAGGTAAGCAAAAGATACATGGTGAGTGTGAGTAGGTTGAAGCATATTAACAATGAACTCTGTGCAAGGATTGATGCATAATACATCATTAAGCATATGAATAACTACAAAAGGAGGTGGCCAAGTCATATAGTGATTACAAAGGTGAGTAATCCACTATTTTTCAAGAAATATTAAAAGAACCAGACAATAGAATAGGGAAGATCCTTTACAATTCATGGAAGGACATGAACAAGAATTGCACAGATGAGAAAGCGTGGATTGGTTATGAGCTGCATGAGTGATGGAGAAGAGCCCGTATTGGTAAGATCATAATTTCACTGAAGGAATATGGTATTAAAGTAAGAAGAATAAAATATAATGATATACATTTATTTTTATTACACTCTATCTTGCAATAGAAAAGAAAGAGATTCATTTTGAGTAGCTTCTGTTGATCCTCATCCAAGCGGATTTAGTTAAAATGCATCAAATACCTCTGAATAAGGTCTCAAGAATACACAAGCCTGAACATATCACCAACCTATTCCAAAAACCTCCAATTGCTATTCATTATCTATCAAATAAAATCCAAATTCAATCTCAGGGCATTCAAAGCCTTCCACAGCATTTCCAATCTTATTTCATACTACTACCAACCAAGTGTTTTGTCTTCCAGATAAAAAGACAGCTCATATTTCCCTTCCTTTGTGCTTTCACAAGCACCCTTACATTTACCTGGAATGCCTTGCCACCTAATCTCTTCAGGCAAAAGTTCCTTCAAGAACCAAGTTAAATATCAATTCTTCCATGCAGCCTTTCCTGCTTCCCTTAGCTGAGAACTCTGCTTTTCTATGAGAAACCTTTTTCTTATTGAACTCTCAGAGTAAGTACCATGTACCTCTCTTATAAGTAGTATTTTTATACTATAAAAATAATAATAATTTTGTTGTTGTTGTTTAGTTGTTTTCAGTCATGTCCAACTCCTTGTGACCCCATTTGGGGTTTTCTTGGTAAAGATACTGGAGTGGCTTGCCATTTCCTTCTCCAGCTCATTTTATAAATGAGGAAACTAAGGCAAACAGGATAAAGTGTGTTGCCCAGGGTCACCCAGCTAGTAAGTGTCTGAAACCAGATTTGAACTCAAGATGAGTCTTCCTGATTATAGGCTCAACAGTCTATCCATTGTGCCACCAACTGTCCTATAATAATAATAACTCATACTTATATTACTCTATGGGTTAGATTACTTTCTTCACAACAATCATGTGAGAAAGGTAATGAAAGTATCATTACTACCATTTTAAAGACGAGAAAACAGAATCTGAGAGATCTCCAACAGCTACCCTTCAGTCATTTATCTAGTAGATGTTGGAACTTGGATTTGAAACTGTGGATGGAATTCAGACTTCCATTTCTAGTAGATTATATATCTTATTCTTCTCTACAAAAATTTAAGCTTTTTTAGAATGAGAATCATGTCATATGTCTCCCTGCATCTTGCATCAATGTAGCATGATGTAGTGCTGGGCCTGAAATCAGATGACATGGGATTGAATAGTGACTCTTGTCTTTTTTAGTTGTTTTGTGATGATGGACAAGTTAATTTAGCTCTACAGAGACCTAACATGACCCAAAGTAGACATCCCAGGTTATGAACCTTTAAAATCTTTTCTTAACAGTCCTAAACATATAATAACTGACTTTTTTCACTTCCTTTTTCTGAGCTGGTAAGCCTCAGAGTTTTGTTCTTGCTCTGGTAATTTGTGTTTCTGGTACTGCCAAGAGAATAAACCAAGAGTGACAATGTATTTGCCTGGGTTAGAACGAGATATATTCGAAGGTTTTATCATTTCTTAAAATAAGTCTCAATGGTTCTTATATCATTTACTCTTGCTTCTTTTTTCCCATGACAGGAAAATAGAAACCAATAAACTACATTTCAGGTTGAGCTGTTTCCCAAGAACACTTCACTAATTTGTATTCCACAGTGTCAAGCTGGGAAGCTGATCTTGTATTTATCTGAAAAATGTTTTTGTTTGTATTGTAGCCATGTCTGTTTAGACCCAAGATAGTAAAATTCAAAGTTTCCATGATCCTGAAAACATGGGCATAAAAATGTACTCTAGGCTCATATTCCAATATCTACTGGAAATTCTATTTAAATGTTAATGAAACTCTCACCTCAAAGACCATTTGCATAGGACTCTCCTTATTAGTGAAGATTGATTATTAAATGTTCCCCACATGCAGGAGGGTAGAGTTGAAGAGAGCCAATTTCTCCATATATCAGCTTCTTTGCAGAGTTATTCACCCCTTTGGGGGACCATAAGAGAATCTAGAATCATGGTGTCTTCTCTCTCAAAGCTGGAAACCAAAAACCCAGAATCTCTCTTGTCCCAAGTACTCACCAACTCCATCTCTCATACAGGCAAGGAATATTAGTAATCAATCTCTACCAATTAGGGAGAGGCCCAAGAAAATGGACTTTGAACCTCAGGTTACATCGATATAGTGCTTTAAAGACTTCCATCACCACCTCCAGACCTTTGCACAAATGTACGTAGTTGATAAAATCCAAGAAGTGATGAGGGTCTGAACTAAAATTGGGGTTGTGTGAGTGAAGAAAGGGAGAATAAAAAGAGATATTGAGTTAATAAATGGAAGTATCTGGCAACTGATCAGACATGTTGCATGAGACTGAAGAGCTCAGAAGGAGAGAGAGATTGGGGGAAAAGTAACAAATGTGTTCAACAAATATTTATTGAGTGTATTAAAGGCAATGTGGAAATTGCAATGAGAAGTAAATGATCCAATTCAATTCAACAAGCTTTTCTAAATGCCTGCTATATGTGAGGTACAATGTAAGGCATGGGAAATATATAACTAAATAACCTAATCCTGACCTCAAGGAACTTGTAATCTAGTTGGGTTTTACAATGTCTACATAAATAAGTAGCCTATAAGGTAGACTGCAAAAAAAAAAAAGACAAATGGAATTTTGGGGAGACAGGAAGCTGTACTGATTTGGGCCTCAATAAATGAAGGTGGGAGAAGTAGAGAGGAGTCCATTACAGGCAAATGAAGTCACGTGAACATAAAGTAGGTATGGAAAAACATATCAGTGAGACATAGAAAGACTTTCAATTGCTTGCATCCTTATTTCAGTTTTAGTGAATAGGTCAGAGCTAGATAGAACATTTAAGATCATTGAGCTTAACCCAATCATTTTGCAAATGAGGAAGTTGTGCTCAGCTCAGAAAGCCTTAAGGAAAAAATTCATTTTCAATTTGAAATTAGCATGAAAACTTGTGCATAATCATAAAGGATGAAAAATAAGTCATTCTTTATAATTACATATGAGCTAATTTGGGTTCATTTTGTTTGGAGACAATCCACGATGTGGATTTGGAGCTTTCATTTTTTTTTTACATTTTCCTTCTTTAATTGCAGAAAATAAAAGCAGCAGCAGCAGAAATCAAGCATCCCTGATAAGATCATTAAAATCAGGTTTTTGTGTTTTGTTTTGTTTTTTAGCTAAGATTAAACCTGAAAGGGAAACTATACTTGGTGTGTTACATAATATATTTAATGTTCCCTCTTCTAAGCACATATGCACAGAACACATTGAATTAGTATATGTGGCTAATTCCCAGATAGGCATTCTACCCTCCACTTGGGATAATGTGATTCAAAATACAAGTTACAGTTGGAACTTGGGAGTTGGAATTTGTAATTTATAATGCAAAATTCCTTAAAGTACGTCCATACTGGAATGATTTAACTGACTAGGCAACTTACAAAAACAATAGTACCTTCCTAGTTTCTGATCATCAAGTTAGTGAATCTGAAATCTAGTCTCAGTTTTATGACTTTTGTTATTATTGTTGTTCCTTCGTTTCAGTCATGTCTGACTCTGTGACCCCATTTGAGCTTTTCTTGGCAGAGGTACTAGAGTGGTTTGCTATTCCCTTCTCTATTTTACAGATGAGGAAACTGAAGCAAACAAGGTTAAGTGACTTGCCCAGGATCACACAGCTAGTAAGTGTCTGAGGCTGGATTGAACTGACAAAGATGAGTCTCTCTGACTCCAGGACCACTGCTCTAACCACTGCTCCACCTAGCCACACTTTGGGCAATTCCAGTTCTGTGGCTTTTGGTTTCCACTGCTTGTAAATGAGGGAGTTGGATCATATGTTATTTAAGTCCTCTTCTTCTAGCTTTAAACTTCTTTGAATTCTAAGTCTAGTCGGTTAATCTGGAAACAATATGTTTTTATTTTCTTTTTTATTCAACAAGAGCTCCCTCTTGACATTAAAAAAGACATCAGGAATTTTAAACTTTACAAATGGCTAGTATGATTTCAGAAGTTAAATATTAAAAATTCATAGCATCATACTATAACTGGAAGGGATTTTGGAAGCCATTTAGTCCAAACTCTGCATTTTAAAGATAAGGACCCTGAGGCCCAGGGACATCGCCTCAGGATTACAACATGCACTTGATCACATAGCTACTCATCAAAGATGGTATTTGAATATGGGTCTTCTGACTTCTGTGAGAAGGAGACAGGAAGAGGACTTCCTCTTCTCTCCCCATGACCTCCATTGGAAATGTTATTAAAGCTACTGGACCAGTAGGAAAAAATGCATCGCATCTAGTTTGTAGTAGAGACACATGCACTAAGGACAGACTTGGATATAGTGAGATAGTCATTTGAAGGAGGAAGCAACTTCAAAAACTGTGACCCTTCAGAGCAGAGAAGAGGGATGGATATGAAATAAAGAAAGGATCAGGTCCTAGGAACCTAGCTGAACAGCCCATCTAACAGAGATGCTTTCCCCAAGAGATGAAGAATCTAGGAAAACAGAATGAACTTCCAGATTGTTAAGGGGAAGCACACCAGCGAGGGTTACAATATTGAGAGCTGACAACCACGAGATTACCCCCAAGAATCCAAGGTAGCAATAACCTCTGGAGTTCTAACCCACAGATGTGACAAGTTGGGAAATAACCCAGAGGAATGGTTGGATGTGATCATATAAAAGAGGGTAATCTCACAGTCAATCAATCAATAAATACTTTTATTGAGCAGTTACTATGTTCCAGACATTGAACTAAGCTATGAATATAGACAGATATAAATGTAAATAATAATATATAAGAAATATTATGTATAAGTATATACAAATAGTATATAATGTAAATAATAAATAATGAAAATATGAGCAAAGAACAAAGACAAAGAGCTTATATTCTAGTGTCAATCAAGAATTGATTAATCACCTATTATGTGCCAAGTAATATGTTAAATTATGTAATACAAAGAAATGCCCAAAACAGTGCCTGACCTCAAGAAATTCTCAGTCCAATAGAAGACATAACATGTGAACTAAGCACAAACAAGATATGTACAGGATAAATAGGAGATAATCATGGAGTGAAGGAATTATCACTAAGGGGGATAGGGAAGGTCTTCTTGTAGAAGAGGGGGATTCCATATCTATGTCTATTGATATACTTACATGATTTTATAATTTTCTACATTGTTTACTATGCTGATTGTTTTCCTAGAATTAAAATGTCCTTAAATTCCTGGTATAAATTTTGTGGGATAATAGATAATATTTTTGTATACTGATGAATATATTAATGCAATATTTAAATACATTATACAGTATTTTAAATCAATTTTCATAAAATGTGTTGGCCTATGTTTTCTTTTCCTGACATATTATTTCCAGGATTCAAATTCCAAAATATTTGTCTCACAAAAAGAATTGAATAGAATTTCATCTTTCCTTATTAATATATGTATATGTAAATATACCATGTGTGTATGAATATATATGTGCACATGCATGTATATGTGTGTATACATACATATATATCTATGTGTGTATGTGTGTGTAATGTAAGGAATTTTGGATAAATCTTTTAATATTCCCATGGAATCATTTTTTCTTTGGATATTTCATAGAATTCAATTGTTAATCCATCTGATTCTGCTGCCATTTCCTTGGTACTTCATTGATGGAATATTTGATTTCTTTTTCTGAAATTGACCTAAGGCTTCTATTTCCTATTTTGTTATTTTCTTCCATTTCTATTTAAAAAAATACTCATACAAGCTTTTTAAATTCCAATTTTTCTAGGCATATGCTTTTCTCCAAAGCTTCATTTTTTTCTGGATTTATTTTTTAATTCACCATGTTCTCCCCTTTCTCTTACTGATTTAGATTATTCTTATTTTTCTCCCTCCACCTATGCATATACTTATTTTGAAAAATAAATTTTGCTGTTCATGAGTTTTATTCATCTTTTAAAGTAATCATTTGTTTTATTTATCAGTTCCATTTTTTATTATCTCCTTGACCTTTTGTTTTAAAAAAGGTACTTTTGTGTACTTTCTATTGGCATATTACTCTGATCTTTTTGTATTTTTAATTATAAACTCAATTCATTAATTCCCTCTTTTTATCCTGCTAATATAACTAGATACATAAATCTGCTTCTGAATATTACACGTGCTTCATTATATTTATTTCTATACATTGTGTTATTTCTATATGTAGTATTTATATTTTAATAATTGTTAGTGTACTCGATCACTGTTTCTATAATTTGGTCTATAACCCAAGAATTATTCAATGTCTTTTTTAGTCTCCAAAAAGGCCTAGATCTCTTGATCATAAATCTTCCTTGTTCATTTCCATTTTTTATTACATTATGAACCACAAATGTTATGTTTGAAATGACTGCCTTTCTGAATTTATCTCTAACTTGAATGACCTAATATGATCAGTTCTTGTGATTAGTCTTGGTATATTTTAAATGCATGTTTTCTGTTTATTCCATTCACTTCTTCCCAAATATTGATCACTTTTCCCCCCAGTATTCTATGCACAGCTACATCTTCTCCCTTCTCTCTTTTATATTTGACAATCATATTCTGATAGTAGAATATTAAGATTCCCTAGGGGGAATATCTACCCCAAGTATGTGAAGACTTCCTTCAGCAGAATGGGCAGATGAAAATAAATTGTTTCAACAGCTATGAAGGTGAATGAAGCAGGCACTGTGGAGGGCTTAGAGCTTGGTCAGGTATCAAAGATGCCAAGGTTATCTGCTGCCCTCTGGGCCATTACCAATCATCTTGACTTTTGTCTTGGTGCTGTATTTGATTCTGCAAGAATAGTGAGACTGATAACTTTGCATAACTCTGTCTCACTTAAATCCAATGCACTTGCAAGTCAAGACATCATCCATGCTGTCATTGGCCCTCTTCAAAAACAAAGGAGAAACAATACCAATAACATCTCCTACTATTTAATTTACTCCTTTTTGCAAGTCAGTTAATATTTTCTTTCTAAATTTCCTGTGTTGTTCTGTATATGAATGTTTAAAACTTAATATGATTTCACCATATATCATATCTTTAAGCATAACATTTTATTGCCTTTTTAAGCTCTCTTAATATTTCTAATTTTAAATCAAATCTGTTAGATAGTATCACTCCAATTTAGTATTTTCTGGAGCTAGTAGAATTATTCTTGAATCTATGTGCACGTCTTGAAATGACATGTTTCTTGAAACCTATGCTTAAGTTGTATTTCAAATCCCTTTATAGCCCTTTTATATTAACACAGATAAATAAAAAGAGCTTGTAGTCAAAGTAAAATTTGTGTTATTGTTGATGATAATGTTTTTTAATTGATACATTTTTTGGTTTTGTTAAACCGTGATACCTTCCCAATGAATATTTACAACTATAGAATATGTCCTTATAACAAAAACAGTTGAGAAAAATCAAATGATTCTGCTATAGCATATGCAATGTTCCACTCCCATAGTCTAGAACTTCCCCACCAAGAACAAGAAAGTAGGTCATCATTGTTCCTCTGGAACCAATATTTCATTTAATCTGAATTCTCATGTCTTTTAGTATTACTTTCAATTTGCATCATTGTGGTCATTCCCCATACTTTTTTCCTGGCTTACTCTTTCTGCAACAACTTCTACAAAAGTGCAGCAACTCTAGAGTCAGAAAAACTATTTTCAAACTCTACCTTTGTTGCTCACTACCTACGTGATATTGGGCAGGTCTCTTGACCTCTCTGAACTCAGTTTCAGTTTCATCCTATGCAAAATAATTAGACAGTCTTTAAGGTCCCTTCTAGCTAAAAATCTTTGATCATTTACACCCATCTGTTCAAATCTTTCCATATTTCTCTGAATTACTCCTATATGTTTTTGTTTTTATGGTGCAGTAGTTTCCCATGGTCATTAGTACTTTACATTTCTTCTTTTGAGAACCATTGATATATTTTGATCATTTATCTATTAGTTAATGGCTCTTGATATGATACTTTTGTGTCCTAGATGGAAATTATATATATATATATATATATATGGAGATCTCACACGCATACACACATATATGTGTATATGTATATTATATATATATAACATCAAAATGTGATGAGATTCTTGATGCAAAAAATTTTCCCCTTCAATAGCTTCACTTCATATTGAGTTTGTTAATGGAGACGATTTTTAATTTTCTATAACCAAAATTATCTATTTTGTCCTCTATTCTGTATTAAGCTATTGATTTTATCCTTAATTATGGTTGTCAAAAGTACAACCTTTGACTCTTCTCTAAAATCTTTTGATGTGACTCCAAAGGGCAAAGACTATCTCAACTTTTTTTTTAATTTTTAGTCCTAATGCCTAGTATAATGCTAGGAATTTGGTAGGCACATAATAAATACTTGTCAATTGCTTTATTGATAGCTAAAATGTAGCATTCTCTGATCAATGAATTTAGCAACTCTATCCAAAAAAAAGCTATTCTTGTATCAGTGCTTGCTAAAATCATGTTGCCTATTTGTGATCATTATTCCCTTTTTGAGATGTTTGCTGTTGTTGAGTTATTTTCAGTTGTGTCCAACTTTTTGTGACCGTATATGGAATTTTCTTGGCAAAAGTACTAGCGTGGTATGCCATTTCCTTCTCCAGGTCTTTTTACAGATGAGAAAACTGAGGCAAATTGGGATTAAGTGACTTGCTCAGAACTAGAAGGTGTCTAAGGCCAGATTTGAACTCATGAAGATGAGTCTTCCTGACTTCAGGCCTGGTACTCTATCCATTGTGCCACCTTCCACTGCACCACCTCACTGTCCCAACTATCCTCTTGTTAGTATGTCAGGGAATCTCCCAGAAACTGAATCTCCCAGAACTGAAGTTCACTCAGCCATATTTTATACACAGTATT
>NW_020954619.1:33326901-33520545 GCF_900497805.2 Vombatus ursinus
AACATTTACAAATGTTCTCTAGTTTGGTCCTGCCAACAACCATATATGGTTGGTATTATTATTATTACCATTTTACAGATGAGGAAACTAAATAATCAAAACCATTGCAAGGTCCTCAAATTCATATTATGATTAAGAAAGAAAAAAGTGTATTTTTGGAAAGGTTTTAGATATAGATAATACATTTATAAAATTCAATACCTTACAAAATAATGCTTTTTTATGTTCCCTCCATATTCCATGTTGATGACTTTGAGGTGACCCCTAGTTAATTATAGATATAAAATCTCTATTCTTTAAATCTTTTTGATTTAAATGTCAATACCAAGTTTTGACTTTGGTCTCTCCAGCCTGTGATACATTTAAAAAAAATTAACTCTACTCTCTTAGTGCTTTTTCAAATCTTAAGCTACAGGAACTTTTCTTTATGAATTGTTCAAAATGATTTTGCTGTTTAAATATTTACCCTTTATGTGTTGGAAATAATTCTTTCCTTTCCTGAGAAATAACTGTCTGGGTTGAATACTTTGTTTTTTAACCTTCATATTGTTATTGTTCAGTTTTTTCAGTAGTGTCAGACTCTTCATGACCCCATTTGGGGTTTTCTTGGCAAAGATACTGGAGTGGTTTGCCATTTCCTTTCCCATATGTGTGTGTATATATGTGTGTGTGAATATATTTATGCATATATACATACACATACACAAATATAAAGGAAGATATATGTACACATCCAATAACCTTATTTATTTTCTTGTATCTCATTCTTGTCTAAAACATTTATGAAATTCAAATAGGTAATTTTAGATGTAATATTTTGTCTCTGTATATCTTTGTATGATTATTGCTTTGTTGTTGTAGCTTCAAAGTTTAAAAATAATATGTCTACATAATTTGAATAGTTGCTTTTTCCCTCTTGGTATCCTATGAAATTTGTCTGTTTGCAATCCACTTCTAATCTTTAACACATTAAAGAAATGTATTTATACAATTTCCTGGAATATAGTCAGAAGATCATTTTCTACTTAACGGTTTTACCAAATCCTAAAGATTCTTAAAATTTCCTATCATGGAAACTCAAAAGCTTATGGAAGTGAATGTGGAAAACTAAAAATAAATAAATTAATTTAAAAATTAAACAAAACAAAAACAATTTCTTACCATGAACTATTAACATTCTCATCAATTTTGGCTTCATTGTTTCATAATATTTTTCAGGTTCAGTTAGGGTTTGTTTTTGTGCTTCTACAGTTCCTTCTGCCATTCTGTCTTCTGATAAAATAATTCTACTTTTCATTGAAATACAATGAATTTATTTCAATGCATATTACTAAACTGCCCAGTTTCATTATCATTTTGCCTTGAAATTCTTTAGTAGCATCCAGCTCCTTTATTTATTTTTGTAATGTTTTACTAATTCAGTTTCTTTCTTCAAACCTTTCAATATGCTTATTAGATATTTTATTATGTTTTCAATATGCTTATTAGATATTTTATTATGCTATCGGACAGTCTTTCATTTTTCCTATTCTATAATTGATATCATTTTAGTGTGCTTTTCTTCAGGCATTTTTGCCTCCATATTTTTTAATACATTCTTTTTTTAAAAAATCATATGAGAGCTATTCAGTTTTAGTTATTTCTTTATGTTTCTTTGAATTTTCCCATCATTTGCAATTTTTATTCTACTGAAATTATCACATTACATGATTAACAATCAATTATCACTGGAATACTGAGCTTTTATTGAAATAAACAGCTTGAACCCATTAAAAGTACTTTGAAATTTCATCCTAAATGTGACATGTGAAATGATCAACATAAATGATGAGTTTTTTTCCCCCCAGGGAGTAGGAAACAGATATCTGATTTCATTAGTATAGAGAATTCATGATGAAGAAACTCACTTTATCAACGTTGAAAAGTTAAATGCCTTGGTCAGATTCACACAAATATGAGGTATCAGAGGCAAGAGTCAAATTTCTTCCTGACCCTGAGGACACCTCTCCATCCACTTTACCATATTGCCTCTCAAAAGTAATAGTACTAACATACAAAAGCTTAGAGTTCTTCTAATGTTATTGGTGGGGTAAACAGAACCCTGGACTTAGAGACAGAAGGTCTGATTCTTTTCCTAAATCTGCCCCCTCCTAACTAAGCAACCTTGGTTAAATTATTGCACTTGCATAGGTCTCAATTTGCTGCTGTTTAGTCGTTTCAGTCATGTTTGACTTTTCTTGACCCCATTTGGGGTTTTCTTGGCAAAGCTACTCGGGTGGTTTGCCATTTCCTTCTCCAGTTCATTTTTCAGATGAGGAAACTGAGGTAAACAGGGTTAAGTGACTTTCTCATGGTCACACAACTAGTAAGTCTCTGAGGCTAGATTTGAACTCAGTAAGATGAGTCTTCCTGACTCTAGGCTTGGCTTTCTATGCACTGTGCCACCAAGCTGCCCCTCAGGTCTAAACTTAATCATTTATAAAATGACAAGTTTAGACTAAATAATATCTAAGGTCACAGGTAATTGGGGGAAAATCATTTATATTTATATATATATATATACATTTAT
The DNA here is from genome assembly GCF_900497805.2 of Vombatus ursinus. Lineage (NCBI taxonomy): Eukaryota > Metazoa > Chordata > Mammalia > Diprotodontia > Vombatidae > Vombatus > Vombatus ursinus. The sequence goes on from NW_020954619.1 coordinate 33,329,471, forward strand.
ACGCATATACACACATACATATATACACATATGCATACATACATTTATGTGCATGTATATGTACACACATATACAAATATATATAATCTCTAAGGTCTTTTCCAGTTCTTCCATTGTAGGTTCTTTATTCTAGGGTCTACTCTGACTCTTACAACCTATGATTCTATGATATGTTAATGATCCCAAGTTATATAATAATAATAAGAAGAAGAAGAAGAAGAATAATTGCTAGTATTTATAAAGTATCTACTATGAATCAGGCACTGTACTAAGCAATTTATAAATATTGTCCCACTTGATCCTCACAAAATCCCTAGGAGGTAGATGTAATTATTATCCCTATTTTATAATTGAAGAAACTGAGATAAACAGAGGTTAAATGATTTGTCCAAGGTCACACAGTTAATAAATATCTGAAGAAAACTTTTAACTCATATCATGCTTACTCCAGGCCCAGTTCTCTATCTTAGTGTGCATAAAAGGGAGTGAAGTTAAACCCACTAGGTTCAAGTGGTTTTTGTCATATATAAAATGTTCTTCTGACCTCTAGGAGCAAGTGGTCACATGAAATACTCCAAATTGACTGTAGGCAAAGAGGAAATAAAAATTAGTTGACATTTCTGTGGCACTCAAAGATTTTAAAAGGTCTTCACATATATCATCTCTCTTGTTCCCCAAGGTAGCGCTATGGAATAGATACACAAGACATTTTTATTCTTATTTTGCAAATAAAAATACTGAGTCTTAGAAAGGGTAAGTAGGGCAGAAAGGGGGAACAGTGTACAGAGCACAAGGCCTTGAGTCAAGAAAACCTGAGCTCAAATCCAACCTAAGATACACTAGCTACATGACCCTGGGAAAGTCACTTAACCCTGTTTACTTCAGTTTCCTCGTCTGTAAAATGAGCTAGAAAAGGAAATGGCAAACCACTCCAGTATCTTTTCCAGGGAAACTCCAAAAAAGGGTCATGAAGAGTTGGACACAAGTGAGATGACTGAACAACAAAAAGAGAGGTTAAGTAATTTGTCCATGATCAACAGTCATTGAGATATGAACATAGGCTTCTCCTGACTTCAGGTCCACTATTCATTCCATTACACTGTTTCTTGTAGTCAGTAAGAAGCATTGGGCTTTGTAATGGCAGGAGATCTGCAGTTAGAGTCAGAGAAACTGTGCTGTGTCCAAGGTCAGCTCTAGTAACTTCCCAATGTGTTACTTTATGTAAGTCATTTTATCTCTCTAAAATCATTTTGTCTCTCTCAACCTTATATCTATATCTACATCTACATCTATATGTCTTACATCTTTTATATGAGAGAGTTGAACTAAATGACCTCTAAAGTCTTTTCCAGCAGTGGCTATGATCTAAATAAGAATTCTACATGAAGATCTCCACAAAAAGAGGTATAATATCTTTTCTGATCAATCTTAATTCCTACTGCTCTTACTATCTAAGATACAGCACTAAAAGGCCCAGTAGAGGATGCATGTCATTTATATATTTCTCTGGAAGAGTCTAGCTTCCAGGGATTTCTGTTAAGAAATCTAAATCTCTCTGCAATAGCTTTCAAAAAAAAAACCAACTAATATTCCCTAACAATTCCCTAAAGGGGACAATAATCCTAATAAAAATTAACAGCAATTAATCTTAATGGGTTGCAATAACCTGATCAACAGACAGAATGAGGGATATATGTGTGTGTGTGTGTGTGTGTGTAGATCAATAGATAGGGACATAGACATATTTAAAAGTATATGTTTTTACCATGTTCTACCCAGTGCCTAAAAATCTAATTTGCCTAATTGCCCAAAAAAGGGAAATTTCATCAGTAAAAATCCTATTTGTTTATTGATTTAATAATTCATGTACATTACTATAGGCAATACAATGTTATGCAAAAGGCATTAGAAAAAAAGAAAACAAAACCAATATTGTTTAAATTTAGAGGGAGAAAATGAACCAAAAAAAGACCTTTGCTGTAAATTTCTCTGATAAAGGTCTCATTTTCGAGATACATAAGGAATTGATTCAACTTTATAATGACAAGATATTAAATAATCAATAAACGTATGAAAATGTACCAAATTACTAATAATTAGTGATATGCAAATTAAGGCAAGACTGAGGTTCTATCTCAAACCTATTAGAATGTCAAAGATGATGAATGAGGGAAAACACAAATGTTGAAAGGACTGAGAGAAAACCAGCACTCTTATTCACTCAAAGAAATAAAAGAAAAATATACCAAAAAGTATGTACAAAAAAAAATGCATAGTAGCTCTTTTTGTAATAGCAAATAACTGGAAGCTAAAAAGATGATCAACTTATGCTGCACGAAATGCAAAATCCTTGGAAAACTTGTATGAACTCATGCAAAGTGAAATTAACAGAGCTAAAACCAATTTATACATTATAATTATAAACAACTTCAAAATACTTAAAACACTCTGATTTGTGCAATGTTAACTGTGATTTCAAAGGGTCAGTGATGCTACCTGCCACGTGAGAGAGATGATATACTCAAGATGTAGAATGAGACATATTTTTCACACAGCTAATACAGGAATTTGTTTTGCATGAGTGTGCCTTTTTATTACAATAGTTTTTTTTTTTTCAATTTGAGGGTGGGTGGAAAGGAGAGTTGGGATAGTGATAGGGCTCTCTCTATCCCACCTCCTACTCCCCATCCCAACAAGAGAGGAGAACAGAAGGAAGGCCAGAAAAAATCAGAGACGAACAGGACAGCTTTGAAATCCCCATATTGAATATATCATATTCTTTAAAAAAAAACAGATTCTATGTAACTTGATTTGTAGTTTCATGTACAATCCTTCCCTTTTGTTCCACAAAGCATATAGAAATGATCATTTATTTAGTGCTAAGCTCTGAAAGAAAGGAAGGAAGAGAGAGAAAGAAAGAAAGAAAGAAAGAAAGAAAGAAAGAAAGAAAGAAAGAAAGAAAGAAAGAAAGAAAGAAAGAAAGAAAGGAAGGAAGGAAGGAAGGAAGGAAGGAAGGAAGGAAGGAAGGAAGGAAGGAAGGAAGGAAGGAAAGAAGGAAGGAAGGAAGGAAGGAAGGAAAGAAAAGCTTGGGACCAGAATACATGAGCTCAAATTCAATTCTCTGACACTGAATAGTTGTGTAATCTCAAGGAAAATATTTCATCTCCTTGAGATTCAGCTTCCTTATCTGCAAAATTAGGATAATATACTTCTCTTTCTCACATTGTTGTGGGGAAGGTGGTGTGGAACTGTGTACTACTATTGCTATAACCAAAGCTCTATGAAATGTGCACAGCTTACAGACAAAGATCAATTAATAGATTAATTAGCATTTTAGGTCCTAATATAGGTTGGGCACTGTGCTAAATGCTGGGAATACAAATGGAAATGAGGGTTCATGTTGGGTTCTTTTATTTGTATTTATGATAGAGCAAAACCAAAACAAGAGAACAGAAATGAAATAGTAAAAATATTGTCCACTTGGACCTCCTGGGTAGCAAAGAAACATAGCTGCATGGGTTTCTATGCTATCCATGGGAAAGTACTTAATTTCTGTTCAAAATAATATGCTAAAATTTATGACTTTTTCCCTACATTTTGAAATATGTTCAGTATATGAGTGCTTGTGTTATTCTTTTTTTTTTGGAGTAATTGGTTGAAGCAGGGGCTCTACTTCAGTAGGTCAAGTAGAAAATAGAAAATAAACTTGCTTTCTCCTTCCCCCCTCTGATCACCAACTGATGACTGAAGCAGATGGTAGCATGGTAGATAAACCAGTAGAGTCAAGACAACATTCATTCCAATCCCATCTCAGATGCTTGCTAGTTTTGTGACCTTTGGGCACAACCTCTCTGTTTCTCACTTTCCTCATGCACTGTGGGGACATTCCACTGATGGCCTCTGAGATCTCTAAATCCTGTGATTGTTTATATTTTTTTTTTTGTTTCTGCATCCAAGATGAGTGTTCTGGGGTGCTCCAATAATGTTTTTCTAGTAACTTTCTCTAAATACATTTCAATCCATGATACTATATGACTGTGGACTGTGGGACATCATAATACATTTTTTTTAATTTCAGGTAATCCTTTCAAGGACAATGGAAAAACATGAAGGAATGTTTTTATATTTCATTTGAGGTTGAAAATAAGTGAACCATTGACTAGTCAACAACAATTTAATAAGCTTTTATTAAGGACCTTGTATGTGCCAGGCACTGTAGTAAGCTCTTGAGAATCAAACAAAAGCAAAAACAGTCCCTGCTGACAAGGAGCTCACAGTCTAATGGGGGAGACAACATGCAAATAACTACATAAAAACAAGCTATATATAGAATACATTGGAGATAATCTCGGGGAGAGGGACAGAACTGGCATTAAGAGGGTTCAGGAAAGGTTTCTTGCAGAAGGTGGGATTTTTGCTGCAACTTGAAGCCAGGAAGCCAAGAGGTGGTTTGGGGAGATAGAGTGTCCTGAGGGAACTGCAAGTAGGCCAATGTAGCTGTAGGATATTCAGAAGGAAGTAAAGTTCAATTAAAGTGATTTCTGTGATAGTATATATCAAGGAATTTTATATAATCTTAACATAAAATTGCCAAATATTTGTCATTTCTAACTTTAAAAAGAGAATTTAATTCTTTTCATTGGGAGCAAGCCTCTAAGGATATGTCTATCAATTAAATGCCTTTTAAAATCAATGATCAAGGGGCAGCTGGGTGGCGCAGTGGATAGAGCACCGGCCCTGAAGTCAGGAGGACCTGAGTTCAAATCCAGCCTCAGACCAAACGCTTAACACATACTAGCTGTGTGACACTGGGCAAGTCACTTAACCCCAGTTGCCTAAGAACAAAACAAAACAAAACAAAAATCAATGATCAAAATGACAGACTCTTGAATTCTCTGTGCCTTTCAATCATACATCTATGAATATGTAGCCTGCTATCCAACATCAATAACATTATATATATCTACCTTGATCACTCTCATATTAATTTTTTACTGTTGTTCAGTTGTTTTTCAGTTGTATCTGGCACTTCATAACCCCATTTGGGGTTTTCTTGGTAAAAATACTGCAGTGGTTTGTCATTTCCTTCTCCATCTCATTTTACAGATGAGGAAACTGAGACAAAGAGAGCTAAGTGACTTGCTTAGGGTTACACAGCTATTAAGTGTCTGAGGCCAGATTTGAACTCATGAAGATGAATATTCCTGACTTCAAGCCTAGTGCTCTATCCACTGTGCCACCTACCTGACCCATATTAATTTTGCTTCCCTTTTTAAATATTTTATCTCCTCCTAGCCTCAGATCTCATTTGTTAATCATTCAATCAATCAACAAGCATTTTTTAAGTATTCATTATGTCTGGGTATTGTGTTAAGTATTAGGGATACCAAGAAAAGAAAAACAAACAGTCCCTGCCTTTATGGAATGTACATTCTTATGGGGGAGACATCATGTAAATAACTAGCTAAACATAAGATACATTTAAAGTATCTTGTGGAAAATAATCTAGAAAGTGAGAAAACAACAACTGTGAGAAACTTGTAAGGCCTATTGTGCAGCATGGGCTTTAAGTTTATTCTTAAGGAAGCCAGTGAAACTGAGGTAGAGATGAAGGAGGAAACCATTCCAGATATTGAGGTATGAGCCAGTTCAAAGGCATGGAGATGAAAGATGGAGTGTCATATATGGGAAACTATAGGTAGGACAGTATAGCTGGAATATAAAAGGTGTTAAGGGGAGAAAAGTTAAAGGGAAGACTGGAAAAGTAAGAAGGATGCAAGTTTTAAATGTCAGAGGGCTTTATGTTTGATCCTAGAAGCAATGGGAAGTCATTGGAGCTCACTAAGTAGGAGTGACATGGTCAGACCTACTCTAGAAAAATCGCTTTTGCAGCTATGTAGAGTGAGGAAAATCTTGCAGCAGGGAGACCTATAGAAGGCTATGTATTGCATTAGTAGAAAAGAGGTGAATAGGGCCCAAACTAGGGCTATGGCTGTATGAATGACATAGGAGAAGAGGAAATGAGATCAATTTTAAAGGCAAAAATAACAAAGAATTGGCAATGGATTGAATAAATAGGGTAGTTTTAAGTGAAAAGTCTATGATGACACTAAGATTATAAGCCTCAGGGAGAAGTTGAGAAATAAGAAGAGATTGGGGTTTTGGGACTAAATAATGAATTCTACTTTAGATATGTTTAGTTTGAGATTCCTAAGGGACATCGAGTTCAAGATATCCAAGATTGCAGATGGAGATTGCTAACTGTAGCTGATTAAATGATTGATGCTCACGTTGCATTTACTCACTGTATAAATATTATTTCCTCCCTTCATCTAGCTTATATTCGTCAGCTCCTTAAGAGCTGATCTCAAATATTCATGCTTTTAGCAACCTCTCCCTCTTTTTCAGCTACTCTGCCACCACCACAATGGCAAGAGAAAAGGGCCACTCAGAATCAAGGAGTATTTTGTATTTTTTGGTCCATTTAATGGATCATCATGGCCAAAGAATCTACCACCTAGTGGATAATTTGTGGATGACAAGCTTCATTGTACCTAGCTACACTGCTACTTGTAAACACAGTCTAATGTTGGGTCCACAGTACACAAAGTTCTTGCTAGTATATTTCACCATAGCAAAGAAGTGACTCTGGGTTCGTAAAGAGTATGCCAATTCAGGATAAGTTCTGGCAGGTTCTATAAAGCTGGAAGGTCTTGAGTTTAATCCTAGCAACAGATTGTGTCTGTTGTCCAAGCAGCAGCCTATCTAAATGTGGACAGCCTCATCACTACCACGTTGGTTACTAGGTAATGAATTATTTGGCCATGGCAACACATGTAACATATTTTTTAAAATTACTCCTACACTGTTTAAATATTTGCTTTAAATTTTGTATTATACCTTCTGTGCAGAAACCAGTCCATCTGCAGAAAGGCACAGCAATCAGTGAATTGACAGAGGGAGTAGTTGTTTTTAAAGAGCTATTCAGAGTCATACAAAACCATTACAACTCTTAATGTGAGTTAATAAAAAATAAGTAAACATATATGCAAATTCCATGATAATTAAACCCATCGAGATGATGAAGTCACCAAGTGGGAAAGTGTTGAGAGGAACTAAAAGAGGGCTGAGGACAGATACTTGGGGCAAACACACTGGGTGGCATTATATGGAAGAAAACTACCAAAGGAAATTGAACAAGTAGGTGTAGAAAGTGATCAGAGAGCAAGCAGTATTATGAAAACTCAAAGAGGAGAGAATATCTGGGAAGTGGAGGCTCATGGACTTACAATTTAAAGGGACCTCAGAGGTCAGTTAATCTAAACTACTCATTTAAGAAACTGAGGCCCAAAAAGGTTGAATGTCAAAAGATCACCAAGTAGTAAGTGGAAAATCAAGAATTTTAACCAGTGTCTTCTGATGGCAAATCAAATGTTCTTTCTGCTCTGCTGTGCTATTTGTGTCTTAACCTCTTACCAGACCAGAGACTCCATGAGGACAGGGACTACATGTTATCCATACTTCATATTATTAACACCTAACATAAGCTTCTGTATATGCAGTAACTTCACAAAAGTCTAGTGAATGAATGTATAAATTTGGGCCTCTCTTGACATGCAATAATGAACACTAAGGAAGAAAGTTCTTCAGTCCCTAATGATGTTCTTTGGTTTCTCAGGAAGTCAACTGGCAATTATTAAGCACTTATTTAGACACTCTATTAAGTGTGAGGGCTACAAATATAAGTAAAATGAGAGATAGCCTCTGACCTCAGGTAGCTTATATTTTAATGGTGGAAGATAAATCATAAAAGGTAGCTGAAAATGAGTAAAAGTGTGTGTGTGGAGAGGAGCAGGAGGTAAGTCACCATGTTTCTGGTTCTGATAGGAGTCAGAAACAGAGCCAGAAATAGAATAGAGGAAGGTGGTTTGGGGCCTCTCCTCAGAGGAAAGAAGGAGTTATTCACCAATGGGAGAAAGGGAGTCACAGGGCCAGAAGGATTTTCCCAGATGAGGAGACTACAGAGAACCAGAGAGGACCTCAGAGGACACTTGCAGGGTGAAAAAGTAACTGAGGAATTATGGAGAAGTGAGAGAGTAAAAATCAGAGTCAGGAGAGAAATGACAATTATTTGGCTTATAAAGAGCCACGAAATAAAGAGGAACAGAGAAACTTCTTTCTGTACAAATCGTTTTCCTAGTTCTGCTGGCTAAGCATGTTAGTAAAGTCACCATGCTTCTGTTTCTGATGGAAGTCAGAAACAGTCAGAAGAGGAATGAAGGGTGGTTGTTCTATACTTTTACTCATATAGGAGGACCTCACCAACGGGAGAAAGGGGTCTAAGGAACAGAGGGATGTTCCCAGGTGAGAAGACCAGAGGGGATGAAGAAACTTCTAGGGTAAGAAAATAACTAAGGCATAGTTGAGAAATAAGAGAATAAAGATCAGAGCCAGAAAAGGAATGACAGAACTCTTTGGTCTACAAAGATCTACAGGATAAAGAGTGATGAAGCAAGTGTTCTCTTAATTAATTTTTTTTCAATCAACAAAAGTCTGAATTCTCTCTCTCTTACCTTGTCCCACCCCTATTCTGCATCACTTCAAACAAGTCTTCCTACATTTTTTAGAGCTCAAAATTATCCCATCACATTTATATGCCTTAACTTGTTCAGCCATTCCACTGAGGGAGGACATACCCCCAGTTTACAACTTTTGACACCACGAAAAGAACTGCTATAAATGTGTGTGCATATCCTTAGAGACTGTTTTGCTATCTCCCTTAATCTACTCTCCCTTAATCTACTCTCCCTTAATCAACTCTCCCTTCTTCACCCATTTAATTAAATCTATCCAGGCACCAAACTCTTTCTCTAAAAGAGAAGCAAGGTAAGTAAGTAAGAGAAGTAAGAGAAGTAAGAGAGTAAGGTTCAAGAATCAACCAGTCCCCTCACTCCTTTCTTCTATTTATGCAAATTTCTACTTGTGCACCCTAATTATGATATTATTTCCCTGTTGTTTCTCTCCCTTTGCCCCACCTAGTTTATTCTCCTTTTCCATATTTACCGTTCTTTTTTGTAAGATATCAAAACATAACATAAGCACTCCCAAGTTCTCTGTCTAAGTAGACTCCCTTTATGGCTCCTGATGATGATAGTGTTTGGAGGGGACAAGTGTATCATATCCCCATATTATAATGTAAATGCTTTGTCCTTACATAGGCCCTTGTGCTTGCTCATTTATGTTTAACTTTTTGTATTTGCATTTCAAAGTTCCTGTGTAGCTCTGGTCTTTTCATTAGAAATGCTTCAAAGTCCTCTCTTTCATTAAAAATCTATCTTTCCTCCTAAGGTATTGGACTCAGTTTTTTTTTTGGGGGGGGTGTTATCCTTGGTTGTATGTCTATATTTTTTGCTTTCTGGAATATCAAATTCTAAACTCTCCATTCCTTTATAGTGGTCACTGCTAAATCATGTGTGATTCTATGTCCCTTTAGTATTTGAATTCTTGCTTTTTAACTATTTGCAGTATTTTTTTCTTTGACCTGAAAGCTCTAGATCTGAGAGTTTTCATTTTGGGGTTACTTTTAGCAAGTTACTCATGGATTTTTTTTAATCTATTTCCACTTTGCCCCGTGATTCTAAGGGATCCAGTAGTTTCATTTTATGACTTTATTGAAATATGATGTCTAAGTTCCCTTTAGGAAATGCCTTTTAGGTAAGTCCTTTAATTCTTAAATTCTTTCTCCTTGATCTGTTTTATAGGGTTTTTTTTCCTATGAGATAACTTACATTTTCTTTTTTTCCATCCTTTTAACTTTGTTTAACTTTTTTTTTTAATCTAAAGGAATCATTAACTTCTATTTGGTTCATTCCAATTTTCAGGTAGTTTGTTGCTTGGGTAAGATTTTGTGCCTTTATTCCAAGCTGTTAATTCACTTTCCAATTCATTCTTCCACAACTCATTTCTTTTCCAACTTTTTCTATATAACTTGTTTCATTTATTAAAAAAAAACAGCATTTTAAACTAATTTTAAGTCTTGCTTCATTTTTTATAGGAATTCTAGTAAAATTTCTGTCTTATCTGTGTTTTTAAGGCTTTTCTTGTAGATGCTATAGAGTCTTTCTCTTCTTTTGAATTTGGATCTTGATTATTCCTGTCATCATAATAGGTTTTTATGGTGGAATTTTTTTTTTATTTTTGGTTTGTTTACTCATACCTCCAGTACTTCCTAACCTTGGACTTTATGTTAGGGTTGGGCTCTGCATACTTCTAGAATTAATGACTGAGCTTGTCCTGCTGCTGCTTTCTTAGGGTACTAAGTACTGGGTTATTCTAGGATCACAGAGTCAGATGGGGAGCTGCAAAATTTTAGTGATCCCAAAATGATCTTATCTAGGGCAAAGTCAAATTTCTGCCCCCTTGTTGAACTCTGTAAGTTTCTAATCATGATTTGGATCTGAACAATATGCCTTTGGGCTTGACCCAGTTAGAATTCCAGTCACTGCTGAACTCAGACACCATTAGTTAGTTGGAAAGCCCTGCTGGTTCAGAGTAATAGAACTTTAGCCTCCCCTTTGGCCTTAAATGATGATGATGATGATGATGATGATGATGGTGATGATGGTGATGGTGATAATGATTATGATGACTAGCATTTATGTACTGCTTTAAGGATGGAAAGGGCCGGTAGGTGGTGCAGTGGATATAACATTGGGTCTAGAGTCAGGAAGACCTGAGTTCACATCCAGTCTCAGACACTTACTAACTATGTGACCTTGAGCAAGTCTCTTATCCCTGTTTGCCTCAATTTCCTCATCTGTAAAATGAGCTGGAGAAGGAAATGGCAAACCACTCCATTATCTTTGCCAACAACCCCAAATGGTGTCATAAAGAATCAGACACGACTCAACAACAACAACAGATTAAGGGTGGCAAAACACTTAAAATCTTATTTCATTTTATCCTCACAAAAATCCTGGCATATAGGTGCTATAGTTATGATCCTTGTACAAATGCGGAAACTAAGAAGTTAAGTGACTTGCCTAGGATCATAATAGCTGCTAAGTGTGTGAGACTGGATTTAAACTCATATTTTGCTGTCTCTGGGTTCAAGGCTTTATCTGCTATACTGGCTAACTGAATCTTCCACTGCAGGCTTCAGATTTGGCTGGAAGCTGGAATTGAGACCCCACTCCTCCCCTAAGATCAGAACTGTACAAGTGCTATGTGCTTCTGAGCCTGATCTTGCTCAATACATAGTTTAGCACCAGTCCCCTCTCCCCTCAACCTCCCAGGTCCATAGAAGACCATGAGAGCTGTTTTCTTCTCTGTATTTTCAGAGAAAGCTGATAAAAGATGGTGGCATGTCTGCTTCTCCTTACTCTTTCCTTCCTCTGAGAACATAACACATTAAACCCAAAGTATTGCTATTTTTGAAAGTTAGTTTCTATTTTTCAGTTTAATTAGTTTAATTGCCAACTTAGAAAAAGTTTTCATTGATCATAACTGTTTCTGGTTTGTTTCATAATCTATGAATTTTGAAAGAGACAGAAATAGAGAGGTATGTCATGCAAAGAGATAGGGAGAAAGATAGCCAGAAAACAGAAGCTCTGTCTGACTTCTTGGGAGGAGGATTTATTCTTCTAGGCTGAAGGCTCCTGAGATATATGAGAGATTCTGATTGATTGATATATTTTATAAATGTAAGAATGGAGTCTAAACCACCTCATTCAGCTTTATTTCCTTGACTAGGTGAAACACTTTTTTTTAAAATTAAATCAGACCTAAGTGTGAAAAGGGTTTGTGCACTTCACTGAACCAACTAAATTCATTGTGTAAGAGAATGCTTGATAGCCCTGATAAGAAGGGCTTGATAGCCCTGAGCATTTTGTGTAAAAGGGAGAAGCTATACCAAAATCAGGAAAGAAGTTACTATGAACATCTACACTCCAGAGATTGGTGCAAGCATGAAGGAATGGGAAGATTGAGCTGTGGCAGAGAAAGCAGATACTCAGGAGAATCCTTGCTTATAAAGGCATTGTGGAGAAGAACATTCAGGTTGAGGGAAGTTCCAAGAAATATGGGCTCTATCCCCAATTTTCCTTGCTAATTTCCATCTATCCATAGATGCAATAATATAATTCACTGTTTCACTACCCACATGTTTCAAACAATCTGAATTTTGTACCAAACAAGCCAAGGATTAACTTCTTGTTATTGATCAGTTGTGTCTGACTCTTCCTGACACCATTTGGGATTTTCTTGGCAAAGATGCTGGAGTGGTTTGCCATTTCCTTCTCCAGATCATTTTACAGATGAGGAAACTGAGGCAAATAGGGTAAGTGATTTGTCCAGGGTCACACAGTGAGTAAGTGTCTGAGGCCAGATTTGAATTCAGGAAGATGAGTCTTCCTGACTTCATACCCAGCACTGTATCCACTGGGCCCCTTAGCTACCAGGGAGTAACTAGAAGGAAATAAAGATAAGGTTAGGTAGGAAAATCAACTCTTGCCAGCTGTTAGGAATTTTCCCAAACTGGAATCTTGGAACAACTGTGACTGGACTCAAAACATTTCATCTAAAATAAACTTTTTAAAGCTAAAGACAAAGAAACCAAGTAGATCTCAGGACCATTATATTACCCTCCTCCCTCAAATGAGCTAATTATTCCAACAGGCTGTTACAGAAACAACTAAAAAGAGGGATAACAAACCTTGTGAAAGAATACCCCATAATCTTTTCTCCTCCCCATCCAATAATTGAACAAAAATTGTAGTAGGCAGGCAAGCAGGAAAATGCCTTCCTCAGAAGCAATTAGCTTCACGCAATTTTACTCCCATTATTCTTTCCCAGAGGAGTCACCAACTCCATCTGTCTAAGAGTGAAGGACATTGAATAAAGAGAAGTCATGCCTATGAGGATGGCTGAAGGTAAAAATCCAGAAAGAGTGACTCCATTCCCATGAAAATGAGAGCTTCTGAAGAAAGAGTTGCTAGCTCTTTGATAATCTAAACACCTCCAACCCAGGAGCCAAGAGGAGGAGGCATTTAGCTCAGTGTTTCCAAATTTTATATGGCAAAATTATTTAAAAGTCAGTTTCTTGAGCTCTATGCATTGTTCATAAGTCTTTAAAATAATTTTCTTCTTTGTTTTATTCAAATAAAATTAAAAATTTATTATGTTTTATAATACAGAAAAACATACAATAAAAATAATGACATTTGCATTTACGTATAAAATCCTTCAAATGTTTCATATTTATAACTCTTGGAATCACCATAATTACGTTATTAATGTAATAGATGGGTTTTTCAGTGCTTTTTCTAAAAATGTTATGTCATTCATGATACTGCTATTTTAGATTCTATTTCAGCTACAAATTAAAATCAATATTTTATTTTTATATTAGGTGTATGTATGCCCACATAGATTATGTGTGAGGGTTTATATGGATTTGTCCAAATTTGGTTCATGGGCATTAATATACATATATATATCTCCGGATTATCTTCTGCCAAAGGAGATTTTTATTATTGTCAGGAGGGGAGAAGGAGTTTGGGGCCACAGGACTAGCCACTTCTCTTCAGAGAAGGGATACTGAACTAGAATTATATGCATCTGTCTTTCTCAATACTGCTAGTCTAGGGGTAAATAATTTTTCATTTCAAGTTGCATTCTCAGTCAATATTTTCAAGCTACATCTGAAGGCTTGACTCTCAGCTGAATGTCAGTCATAAAAAGACTATTACATATTGTGAAGAACAAATAAGTCCACAATTTACCTAAGCCAATAGCAAACAGAAATAAGAAAAGGTATACATATTAGTATATAACAGATAATACATAGAATGAATGAGCTTTCCCACTGGGAGTGAAATATCTCAGCTTAAACAAGAGAGAGAGAAAGAATTCCTGATCTCATCCAAGGGGAAACTCCACAAATTCTGTAGGGAGCCAAGCTGGGAATAGGAACGTGTCTGGAGTACCAGCTCCTCTACATGTTTACCTTCTTCACAAAATCTTTCTCTTTCTCCAGGGACTTCTCCTAAAAAGAATCTAGAAACTATTATGTTCTTCCACAAAGCCAGAAGCCAGAAAAAGAGGAGAATGTCTCCTTTTCAACCTTTCACTAATTCTGCCCCTCACCAGACAAGGAGTATCAAATCATCATTTTCTCCATCAATGAGGAAAGTCTTATGTAAATAACAGGCTAGAACCCTGGTTATATTTGTCATGTCTACACAGAAAATCTCATTTTACAGAAGTTAGATGCTATTTATTTAAAGAGGCACTGTGATGCATAGTGGACAGACAATTGGCCTTAGCGTCAAGAGCTGAGTTCAAGCCTCACTCTGACAATACTAGCTTCATGATCCTTGGCAAATTATTTAATCTTTCAAGTGTTCCCTAAGAAACTCTCTAAGATTATAAATTGGAGAACATAATGTTGGTCTGCATATGTAGAGGAAATTCCTTGCTGGGAGCTTGCTACGCCAGTGAAATCACAAAGAATTGCTTTGATAAACCAGAGGAATTTTTTATTTACCAGAAGCAAAAACACAATAAGTTTTGCAAGTTCACTTTCAAATGCTTGTGTCAATATACTATCACAAAACAAATATATTAAACATTGCATTTTAGGTACAATAAAACCAAATGTTATAATAAATTTCCTTCATCAAATAGATTCCATATCCATTCATATTTAGAAATAACTAAGTCTTTAAAATAAAATGAGAAATCCTTCTGTAGACTGATCAAGTAGATTGATAACCAAGTCTTTGCTTTTAAACTGGGAATATATCAGAATATGATTTTGTAAATTATTATACATAGCTCTTACTTTTCATATTTGTAATCACTTTATCTTTATGAATCAGTGTATGAATTTGAGGAACTTGCATTTATTTATTAGAATACTCTATGTTGTTAATTTTTTTAAATGTCTACCCAATACGCAAAGTTAAGTATGAAATCTTTGTTTAAAAAAAGAATTTGCTCCATCGTTATTAGAATCACTAAAAAATGGCAATTTCTTCTTTTAGCTCAAATATACTTAAAAGTACTTTGACAAAACAAAGTCAGAATTTCACATTAATAAGAAAGTGCACTAATGTTGGCTTATATGTTAGCATATAATTTTTGTAAAGAGATTTCCTTTTAATGGGCTATTTAATATAAGTTGTTTTTTTTCTTGTAACAACTTAAACTATATAGTTTCTTACTCATATTTCTCAAATGAAATGACTGTTCAATATAGTATGCAACGTGTCCAAATTGTGTGGAGGGGTGTGGCACATTTTCATTTTAATGTATATTGAGCTCCACAAGGGCAGAGTCAAATACAATTTTTCGAGTTGGTATCATTTTCTTTTTTTAAATTGTAAATCTTATTGAAATTTTCCTTTGATGTAGTATTGCCATTCATTAGTTTTCAAAATAACAAATCTATAGAATTTCAATGATATAGCATATATTATGCAATCAAAAACAGATTTAACTTCATCTGTTGCTTCATCTACTTAAAATTCAAAATAGATTTTAGTTTCTCAAACAATATATCACAAATGTCCTCAGACATATTGGCAATCCTCCTTCCCACAGTGTTGGCTAGAAGCAGAGTCATTTTAAAATGCTCTGCAGATACTTCACTAGGCATACGTTCAACTATATCAATAGATAAATTGCAACATCAACATTTTCCCATTGAATAAGCTTTTTTAGTCAACCATTCTGTAAGTGACCTGACTCTGTGCAATCAATTCTTTTGAAGACATAGTTCTTGAAAAAAGTTTGGTTTTGTAATGAAAAGTATTTAATTTTATTTGGAAAAATTATCTTGCCTTTACAGTGTGTTCTGCATGTACGTTTTCAAGATATTATTTCAAATTATTAGATTTCATGCTAAATGCCCATAAAGCATTTGTACAAAGAAAACACGTTGTTCTTCCTGCTAGATAAATAATAATATTTACGTATCCTGATTGTAAATATTGTTGTTCAGTAATTTTTCAGTTATGTCTGTCTCTTCATGTCCCCATTTAGGGTTTTCTTGGCAGAACTATTGAAATAGTTTTTCATTTCCTTCTCCAGATCATTTCATGGATAAAGAAACTAAGGCAAACAGGGTCCAGGGTCACACAACTAGTAAATGTCTTAGGCCAGATTTGAACTCAGGAATATGAATCTTCCTGACTCCAGACCTGGCACTCTATCCACTATGCCACCCATAAGCCTAATGTAAATATTAGGAATCATATTTTTTTGGACTCTGGCTTTTTACTTTATGTTTATATACTTCCATTACCTAAGCTGCCTCTATTGCCTGCTTGCATGAATTTCGACTGTTCCAGCAAATTTTCCTAGAGAGTCAGTTGCTAAACCTTTACCAGCACACTGCTGATTCCCTCTCACCCTTTTAGAGGTCAGTTACCACCAGGAGCTAAAATTCCCCTTCACGTGAGGCAGTATGTTGTCCATGGAGGCACAACATTTTGTCAGAGGTAACTCTCTCTCCAAGCACCAAATCTCTACAGATTATGCTGCCCCTGCCTTTCTCGTGATCATTTTTCCCTATTAATCAAATCTCTCCTCTGGATCCAGGCTATTCAGGAGTATACTGGATGGCATGAACCTATCACATACCCACTCAGGAAAGCTGAGATTGTAAGGCCCTCATTTCTCACTATAGAATATCTCTTCCTCCCCTTCATGGGAATGCTTTTCTGTGGGTAAATATTTTCCCCTTTTCTCCCCTTTTTTAGTCTCTCATTTTACCACCTCACTCATTCTCCTTAAGGCCCTCTTTTTCCTGTGAGACCATGGAAGTTATTTTCCCTTTATTATTTGCCATTGACTTGATTGAAAAAGATCACACATTCACCTTTCTCTTCTTTCTCCATCCCCTCCCCCCCAATCATCCTTTTCATTCTGTAATTTAGTTCCAAAAAATAAAACAGAACTAATAATAAATAAAACTACACACACACACACACACACACACACACACACACACACACACATTTCCCATGTAGGTGGGATATTGTAAGGTTTAATCCATAGTGGTTCAGACCTATTTCTTTATCATCAGTTTTTGAAATTAAGTCCACTCTTATCACCTTATTTTCTTTTAGAAAGAAATCTCTTAATGGTCCTTGTGTTGTTATTTTGTTGTTTTTATTTTTAACTACATGTGTCTTTCTCTTTCTAGTTGTGTTTCCCAACTTCCATCCCTTCCTCCCAAGTATACTATTTCATTACTTGTTCCTTCATTGGTTGCTGTATTTATTTTCCTATCTTATATTTCTGTTATGTAGAGTATATGAAAAGCAAACAATCTTCTCATACCTGATTTTCTTTAGGGATACTTTAAATGTCTCTCTTTTATTGAACATCCATCTTTATTTTCACTTATGATTAAGCTCAAATTGGCAAGGTCACCTTCTGGTGTATTTTGAGCCCCTTTGCTCTTTAAACCACATTATCCCCTTCCTTTCTATAGTTTCTGGTGAGTAACAGAATAGTCTTGTTTTATTTGAATTTTCTTTCCTTTATATTTTAGGATCTTTCTTCTGGTCACTTGCATAATTTGTTGTTTTTCATTAGAATTGTTAGGTGGTGTAGTGGTGTTGGAATCAGATCTTCCTGAGTTCAAATCCAGCCTCACACTATCTGTGTGACCCTCGGCAAGTCACTTTACCCTGTCTGCCTCAGTTCCTCATCTGTAAAATGAGCTGGAAAAGGAAATGGCAAACCACTTCAGTATCTTTGCCAAGAAAACTCCAAATGGGGTCACAAAGAGTCAGATGTGACTAAACAACAACAGAAATCTTGGATTTTGTAGCATAGGGTTGGCATTTTTTTTCCAAGATGGGATATGTGGATTCTGTTAAATGGCATTTTGTTTTCTGTTTTCAGAATTTCTGGGCATTTTTCTTGTTTTACTCCTTGCATTGTGCTGTTTAGGTTTTTTGACTTGTGTTCTGAGACCTACAATTTTTCACTTGTCTCTAAGAATTCTTTTTTTTTCTTTTGAGATCAACATGTTTTGCATTGCATGGAGATCATGTTTTCCTTTGATCTTATAGCTTTTTGTTTATCTTCCTCAAAAATCTCCTTCACTTCTGTAAATTTTCATTTCTAGTGAGTTGTTCTTTCTTTTGTTTCTTTAGTCAGATTTGAAACCATGGATTGAAATTTTTCTATTCTGCTGATCATTTCTGTTTTGTAGACCATAAATTCTCCTTTCATAATTCTTGTTTCTTTTTTGAACCATTTGGGAGCATCCTGCTGTGGCTCTATGCTATCTTGGAAATCCACAGGGTGCTCTGCTTCTTCAAGTGTTGTTTAATTTTCTTTTCTCTTGGAATATTCATTCAAAGATGGACTCATTTAGATGATCTAAAGACCCCATTCCCTTCTATTATCATCTTCCCTGTTGGCTTATCTGCTTATAGTCAAGGGTTTTATCTGAGTATTTTTCCTCCTGGGATCTTTGGTAATTTCAGTCTTTTTTTCCTCTTGTATTTCCCTACCATTCACTTTCTGATTCCTTCCCTTTTGAGAGTAGATTTCCCCATGAGCTAGACATCAAAGGTGTCTCAACCTCCTTTCACACTGAGGAATTCCCTTTTCATTGGCCTCAGTCTCTGCTTCCAAATGACTTCTAGGGTATAGAGTCAGCCTCAGATGGATGTCAGTCCCCTTTCCTTCAGTTCTGTTGGAACCCCCATGTTCTGGTGCTCTCCTTCTGTTTCCTCTGTTCCTCAGTTCTCTTGCTAATAACCGCTGCAGCACAGCAGAGATGCTGTCATACAAAGAGCACTCTTCTGCTACATCTCTTCTACCTGTACAGAGTGAGAGACTGGGCAGAGTTGAGTTCTGTTACTTTTTGCCTCAGAAAGGTATGGGAGGGTGAGGGAAGAATCATTAGTTAGCAGACACTGCAGCAGTAAGGGAATTAGTATGTGCATTCCAGAGCACAAGCCTCTGGATTTGGTTATACCATCCTTCCAGAATGTGGAGGCTAGTGGAGGAAGGGGTCTTGAATGAATGCAGTAGGGATTAGAGGTAAGCCTACTCTGTTAATAGTTCATTGATTTGTAACCTCATTAGGGTTATTGATGTCTTAGACTGTGGAGACCAATGCAATCACTTTGCCTCTTGAACACAGTTCTTATTTTGGAGAGGTTTGAGAAGTCATGAGCTTCAGTGAAAACGTCTTGTCCTTCAACTTGTTAGTCACATGATCTAGCACCACTGCTCTTTCTACTATTTCATCCCTCCTCCCAGGATCAAATCCATTTTCCTGCATAGGGAAGTTTATGATGACAAGGCCATTCAGGAACACCCAGGGCTATATTTTCAGTATGTAAGTAGCGCTGATCCTCTGTCTTGTCATCTTCAGCATGTGTCTAAAAACCCAAATGTGGACGTGATACTGAGTTTCTTACCTAAATTGAAGTTTGACAAGGATACACTGGAGAGAGAATAGTGATCCCCATGGAATTTATAATCTTGCCACTATTAAAATAAGCCTGGCTCAAATAAGCCCCACCTCTGATGATTTAACTCTGACATGGTCTACATCTCTTAAAGTCTATACCACATGGCAAGTTATGACCAGTCTTCCAATGGTACTTCTTATCTGCACTTGAATTTTGTGATCCTGTAATCCAGCAGCACCCATACGATGGAATACTCACAGTTCACAGAATTAACATTAGCACAGTTTCTGGTCATGGGAACTCAATGGGAAAGAAGAACAAAAGGGCTCTCCATATGAACAGGGGTAAAAGCCAAGGGATCTTAATGAGCAGGGGCTGGCAGCCCTCAGAAAATTCTGAAATATATAAAATTTCTATTCATGTGGTATGTTAGCTGTCATCCTCCTCTTCCTCCTTATGACTATTGTTTTTGCTGTTAAACACCTATGATCTTAAAGGTACTATTTTTTACCTGAAGTATTCTTGCTCCTAGAAACTGGTTTGCAGCCGATTTGTATTCAGTGGAGGAAATGTATAAAGTCTCACTGAACTAAGCCTTATTTAATACCAATTGGTGTTTCACATGTAGTGTGCTTCATACACTTAGGACATCCAATCAAGAGAGAGGATGTTAATCTTAGGGGGTGTTTGCTCAATTAGATTTACTATTATAGAATTTGTGCAAATTCAGTTAGTCTGCGTTATACAGGCAGTTCATGATGAATTAAACACTATGAGGAAAGATTACCAATCCTCAGGTGAAAATAATATTGCATGGTTGAATAATTTAAAAAATAAATAAACCCATAAATTCACTCATAATAAACTTACACTCTACCTTATTAGATTATGATAAGCATCAACTGTTGCATGAATAAAAAGTATGACCCAGATATGTTATTGATGACTTATGCAAGGAATTTCTTAAGGAGAAGGAAAAATAGAATCAAATTTCTGTCATCTTCATCTTTCCACTGACCTTGAAGTACTTTAGAGTGGATATGGCTTAAATTGGCATTTTCCTTGACTCTAAATTGCTTTCCAAAATGATCAGACAAATTGATAGCACCATGAGCAATGAATTAGTGTGTCTCTTTACCTACATTGAATTTTCCCATTGTTTGCTATATTTGCCAATTTGATGCAATATCTTAGGAATATTTTAATTTGCACTTCTCTAATCCATTACTACCTTTTCATCTGTGATAACTGGTTCATTGATACTGAATCATCCTTGGGCATCATCTCAGACAAGCTCCTTTTTAATTCAGGAATTTTTATTACAACGGGTCATCTGGCCTCTGGGGCCAGGGTCCTTTCAGGGATAGGGAATTCCATAATACTATGTTTTGACAATTATATGTAATGGGAGAAGCACAGGTTGTGCCACTTTTCCAGAATATGGAGGCTGGTGGGGAAGGGGGTCCAGAGTGAGTGCATTAAGAATTAGGAATAGCTTTTAGTTCATTAGTTGTTATCTCAGTAGGGTTCTTGGTATCTCAAACTATGGAGACAGCTGCAATTACTTTAATTCTTGTGCACAATTTTAATTCTGGAGAGGTTTAAAAATCGCTTGGATCATATCCCAGAGTTGCTACTTACTATCTCTGAGACACGCAGCTTATTTCACCTTTCAGTTTCCTCATCTATAAAAGGGATATAATAATATTTATGCTACTTACCATAAGCAACTGTTGCAAGGATCATAGATGCATGTTCAATGGGAGGTTTCACAGAGCTTTATAGAACAGCCTGCTTGAGTTAAGTTAGCTTAGCATGTGGGCGCTCTAGGATTTGCAAAAACCCTAGTTGCTTTGTCTGACCATGAGTGATTCAACACTAAAGGACTTGGACACTTTGGAGAATTCAAAGCAATACTCTTATAGGCTGCTGAGCTAGAAGAATCAATGACTCAGTGTCCCTCAATGCCTCTGCTTTCCTGGCTTTACATTCTGTCATGACTATTCTACATGTCCATTGAAAGATAGGGAATAGGCAGCACCCTTTTACCTCATCAAAGAATGGACCATATTTGAACTATTTCAACTTGAGTCTGAGCTGCTGGCTGCCTCCTCTTCTTTCTTATTTGTTTGTTGTTGTTGTTGTTTTTTTTTTGCTTGATTGGTTTTTGCCTGATGATAGGTGGCAGAACATCAATCCCAAGATGAACGTGTCCTTATTTGGAGGACGTTTCATGAAAATGAGGACTAGAGAGATTCTTGTTCACTTGGAGGACCTGATTGATGGCAGAGAGTGTTTCTGCATTAGAGATAATCATCAAAAAGAGACTAAATCCAAGCCCTAATGTGGCTTTCCTGAAGATAAAGTGTTATTTGGACAGTACAGAGTCAAGGTGAAATATACAATGTCTATTCAGTTGTCCTGAAAATATTTCTCATTCTGATACTAAACTCAACTTCTTGGAAGAGTATAACAGTAATTGTTATTAATTTATGGTTGTTAACTTTTCTGTCAATGCATGCTTATGAAAGCCTTTTATTTGTAGGAAATATGTACTTGTTCCATTATTGCCCAACACTCCACCCACCCCCTCAAAGGAGACCCTATATGGGAGTTGAGCCTAAGCTTTGAGTAATTTATCCCCATGGCTCCAGGATGGTGATATAACAAGCAGAAGAGTGTGAGAAAAGGAACCTGATCTTTCTTCTAGTGGGTCAGGAACTCTCAAAACTAAATTCTTTGTCCAACTGCATATGTGGATCCAAAGCAGAGGAGCTCCTTATAGGAGAGAGAAAAGATGTGGTGCCCCGGTAATGATTCTAATGTTAGATAGGTAAAACACTTGGTAAATCATGAAGTTATTAGTTATTAGGATAATATGAACTTGTGTTATAACCAGGTGCATTCATTAGTGTTTTGGACATTAGTCATTCTACTTAGGACATGAACCCTAAAGAGTTAACTAGGGTACATGATTTAAAATGCATGTGTGGCCCTTAATCATGAGGACCCAGAACAAAGATAGTTTAAATGCACTATGACCCATTTTTTGGTTAACCCTATATAAATTAGTATTGAAAAGTATGTATAACTTTATCAAGTGTATCTTTGTCCTCTTCCATCTAGAGCTAAACCTGGACAGGTGCTGCTCTCCAAGTTTCTGTCTTCAGGGATGCATTCATCTCAATATCATTAAGAGCCCACAAAAAAAATTTTTTTGAACTTACAACAACTTTAATTATAAGTAATATAAGGAACAGAAAATGGAAAGGTTATAGAGGCACATACTGAGCCCCTCAGACCCCTCCCCTATGGTTCAGGTTACAGTTCCTGAAAATGATTCATGATACCAGAAAGCACAGTACCAGGAACCTAAGTGCAATGTGACTGTGAACCCCAGGTTCAATGCAGCACTATTAACCATCTCCTCCCTGAGGTCAATACTCCCATTGCTTCAATGTAAACTACCTTAATCCTGGACACTAGATGGGCCCCTGTTTTCCATTGGTGCTTTTTAAACATTATTAAAAAAATTTTTTTAACAATTTTGCTCATTTTATTGATAAATGTTGTTGCACATGTCAAACAATTGGCCAGCATACTCCCATCAATCCCCCATAATGATTAATCCCCGGAAGTAGTTAATTCAAGCTACATTAAAGAGTGATCAGAGCTTATAGTATATGCAACCTAACATTTTAGGAGTGTTCAGTTTATTAAAAGGAAGTATAACTATAGGTTGAACACCCACTTGGTATCCACTTTGTCTAATCATTTTTAGAGATGTTTTCTTAAAGTTGTCTTCATTTAAATAGTTTTAGTAATTGTGAATATAATTTTTTGATTTTGCTTTTTTTCTCTGTATTATTTCATACAAGCCTTTTTCATGTTTCTTTGAATGATTTTTGTTCATCACACCTTATGATTCACTCACTCCATTATATCCATTAAAAATGCATTCAATCATTTCCCTCAATCACCAAGCAAACAAATTCCTTCTAATTTAATATGCCAAATAGTGTTGCTATCAAACTTTCATACAGATAAGATGCCAATAACTTACTTAAGGTTATAAAACAAATAGTAGGATTTCTAGGCCAAAGAATATGAACAATTTCAGAATTTTGCTTACATAATTCCAAATTTTTTTCCAAAATGATAGACAAATTGATAGCTTTAATGGGAGAAATTCCAGTGCCTTTTTCCCTTCTTGGCTAGAAATAGAAATTTGGTGTCTGGGAATTCTTGCTGTCATTTCTCCAAGTGTATTCATTTCTGTGGCTGAGAATGTAATGACCGGTCAGTCCCTGTGTGGTGGTGTCAATTCATGGGCACCAAGGTCAAAGTTCTCTTTCAAGGCACTGTTATCTGATCTTTGTACCACTTTGTCTAGATCTCTTGAGGGAAAAAAAAAAGGTGCTAATTCTGACTGACACATTGACTCTACCCCTTTTATAGATCTAATACAAAGAAGCATCTTTAATCCCATACTGCCTAAAACAACCAATTCAATCCTCACAATTAGATAGAGGCAATCACAAGCCCAAACAAAGGGTTAGCATCCTGTGAATTCATAAACTTGCAGATTAACTTGTCTGATGAACTACCTATATGAATGTTTGTTGTTTTTCTTCTACTGCGTTGGCATATAATTAATTTGGAAAGGCTGGGATCTTTTCGCTCTATTATCAGTCTCATTTTACTCTTACGTGTTTTCCTACAAGTTTGAAGATAATTCTTCCTGGTGGATAAACAGAAGTTGCATTGTCCTGCCTTCACATTGTTGTCTGCTATTATTATTGAATCTTTTCCTCCCAGTGGTCCTAGCCTTTTCCTGTTAAAAATCTAGTTGTAAACACAGCCACAACAGAAAAGTATTTTGAAATATCTTTATTATTTTCCTTAAGCCTCCACTCACTCTGAACATTAAACTCCTTGAAAAATATATTTTTACAGTTTGGAACCACACATATCAATGCAAATATATGCAGTTTTGTAAAGTTTATTAGCCACTTAGATGGTATCTCTCACTTTTCTTCTTCATTAGAGTTAATGATTGTATTGGCCCAACTGAATTTTTAGAAACTCTTCTTCCTTTTGGGCCATATTTCTTTTTAGAGTTTCAGTTTATGGAGCCATATCAGGAAGAGAAGAGTTATTACTCCATTTAGACAGTTGACCCTAAACCCTGTTATAGGAATAAGCCCTCAGATAGAATAGGATTTTAGGGTAAACAACCCTCACGTGTAGCTACCAAAGTAATTTTCCTAAAGCATAGGTCTGACCATGTCACCCTCCCTTTGTATTCCTAGTGCTTAACACAGTGCCTGGCACCTAGTAAGCCCTTCTTAGTCATTTTTCAGTTATATCCAACTCTTCATGACCCCATTTGAGGTTTTCTTGGCAAAGATACTGGAATGGTTTGCCATTTCCTTTTCCAGCTCATTTGACAGATGAGGAAACTGAGGCAAATAGGGTTAAGTGACTTGCCCAGGGCCACACAGCTAGTCAGTGTCTGAGGCCAGATTTGAACTCAGGAAGATGAGTCTTCTTGACTCCATACCAGTGCTCTATCTACTGCACCACCAAGATGCCCAGTAGGCCCTTAATAATGTTTATTGATTGATAACAAACTCCAGTGGATTCTTCCTATCTCTAGAATAAAAAACTGTCATTTAAAGTCCTCCCACCTTTCCAATCTTTGTTTATTTTTTACCTCTATATACTCTATTCATTAGACGTAATGGCCAGCTTGTTTTCCACAAACTGGTACTTTAATAATAAAGTAATAAAATATTTTAATGGTACTCTCATCTCTGTGACTTTGCACTGGTTATTTCACATGTATGGAATGCCCTTCCTCCTCACTTCTACCTCTTGGAATCTTGTGTTTCCTTGAAGACTCAGCTCAACTACTACTTTGTGTTCATTTTGAAGAAATTTATTTTATACCTCTATTTTCCAGGATAGAACATTGACCCTTTCAGAAAAGGGGTCTGTTTCACTTTTGTCTTTATATTCCCAGTTTAATTCAGTGCTTTCTACAAAGTAGTCACTTAATAAATACTTACTGATCAAGTAGATGATTGATTAGTCAGGAGACCTGCTATTTTGTCCCACTTCTTTGTGAGCCTTAGGTACACTGTGTAGCTTGGGAACAAAAAAAGTGTGGAGCAGCTAGTTTAGAAACACTGGCTCTAATTCTAGTTCTGCTATTAAAGTCCTGTTAAACCTTGAGCAAATCATTTCTCTCCTCTGAACCTCAGGCTCTTCCTCTGCAAAATGACAACATCCAATTACATGAACTACAAGGGGCCTTTTTTTCTTTTTTTTCCCCTCTCTCTAAGTCTCATAAATCTCCAGGCAGCTAGCTGGCATAGTGGCTAGGGTGCTGGGCCTGGAGTCAGGAAGACTTATCTTCCTGAGTTGAAATCTGGTTGCAGACACGTACTAGCTGTGTGACCCTGCGCAAGTCACTTAACCCTGTTTACCTCAGTTCCTCATCTGTAAAATGATCTAGAGAAGGAAATGGCAAAGCACTCCAGTATCTTTGCCAAGAAAACCCCAAATGGGGTCATGAAGAATTGGACATGACTGAAACCACTGAACAACAATCATAAATCTAAAGATGAAAACAGTTTCAGGGGTCATCTGGTCTAACTCCTACATTTTACAGATGAGGAAACTTGCCCAAGTGAGGCAGAATTGGAACCCAGAGGCAGTGTTTTTGCCCCTGAGGTACCCTTATGGTTCTGACATTCTGTAAATCAATTATTTTTTTTGTTTTCTTCTCCATCAAACAAGAAAAACTGTCTTAAGTGCTTTGTATAACAGTTTTGAGAATAAAGTGAGATAAAGTGTTGGAAAGTGCTTTCCAAAGCATAAAATGTTAACCAAATGGAAGATATTAGTATTATTAGTATCACACTGCCTTGAGTCCCAATTCAATCTTTCACTTTTGGAATAATAAGAGTTGGCAGAGATACAAAAATAGCTTGCATAAGCCCTCCAGGCAAGGTGCAGTGTGCAGTCTACCATACCAGAGCCCACAAAGTTCTGACAAGTTCCCAAGGCAGAGGTGTTTCTAGCTTTGATTGACAAGTCATTACACAGGGCGTGAAAGAAACATCAAGACAAAATATGAGTTGTGAGGCTACCTCACCCTGGGACTTAAAGGATTTGGACTAAATTGACACTTGAGTGTAATCTCAAAAATGTTGGCTGTTAAATACGTGAAATCATATGATAATTCTTGTGTTTCCAGGAAGTCATAAGGTATTTTTTAGATATTTTCATGTGGATAAGCTCATGTAACTTTCTCAACAGCCCTATGAGGTAGGAAAGACAAGAAATAATTCCCCTCACTTTAGGAAAATAGAATTTAGAGCAGGAAGGAGTTTTTTGTAAGAGTGTAGAGCAAGAGGCCCATCTAACAAAATTCAATTTGGGAAGAATCTAGGATTTCTTCAGCATTGGAGAACTTTTGGTGTAGGAATTCCCTCTATAGATACAGATCATAGTCTATCTATGACTCCGAAAATAAGTCCTAGGCAATTAGTTGTCTGAGACACACCAAGATTAAATGATCACTCAACTTAGGATGGTAGATTTAGAACTATAATGGACCTTACAAGGCACTGAACCCAGTCCCCTTATTTTAAATATCAGGAATCTAAGGCACGGAGAGGTTAAGTGTCTTCCACAGAGTGACATAGCCAATAAGTGTCTGTCTTGGAATTTGAACCCAGGTCTTCCCAACTCTACATGAACTGGCTTACCCATTGTGCCATCTATACCCAGGATCCCATAAAAGACAAATGTCAGACAAGATTTGAACCCAGGTCCATTTGATACCAACTTCAGCACTCTGTCCACTATTCCACATTTTATTGTTGTTCAATTGTTTTTCAGTTGTGTCTGGCTTTTTGTGATCCCATTTGGGGTTTTTTTGGCAAGACTATTGGAGTGGTTTGCCATTTCCTTCTCTCATTCATTTTATAAATGAAGAAACTGAAGAAGTGACTTGCCCAGGGTCACATAGCTAGTAAGTGGCTGAGGCGGGATTTGAAGCCAGGAAGATTAGCCTTCCTGACTACAGTTTCAGCACTCTATCAACTGTGCCACCAAGCTGCCCATGCCACATTATATCCCTCTTAAATTAAAATCTCTTAAATGTATTCCTAAAAAAATAGAAATCCCCCCAAAACAAGACTATCAGAAAGACTAAAATTATCTTAAAACAATAACTTTCAATTAAATGAACAATCAATAAAGCTGAAATAGATCTTAGATGTCATTTAGTAAAACTACTTTGCTTTTTTTATTACTGAAAATTAAATACACAATAAGAAAAAAGAAAAAGAAACAAATTATAAACTTAAATAGAAAATAAAAGAACAAAAAGCATGTCATGTTCACAGCAGAATGTAAGAAAGTATTCAAATATTTGAATATAAATTTCCATTTCAAGAAAGCCTAAATAATAAATACTTTATGCATTGTGCTGAGAACTGTCCATCTTTGCTTCCTTATAAGTTTTCTTTTGTTCTCTGCTGTGCCTTTTTCTTTGTTCTTTTTTTTCCTCCCCTCCCTCTCCCCCCAAAAGATATATAATTAAGTGAAGATATATTTATATATGGATACATATAAACATATATACATATACATACATACACAGACATATACTTTCCCTAACATATTCTACTTCTGATCATTGTTCTTATGTATGTGCATATCTCTTATTTACTATCCCTCCTAACTCCACTACTTTACTTCTACCCTCCACCTTGCCCTCCTATTACTTAACTTAACCCTCCTCCAAGGATCCCTCCCTTATCCTCCCATTCCCATAAATCTAAACACCCTTTTATACCCCACTTTAACCTATTCCCTCACCCTACCCTCTAAAGATCCTTCCTTTACTCTCTCACCCCATCCTATCTCCTTAGCATTTTATTTCTTTCTGAATTTAGAAGACTTTTATACTTTTCTAGGTATATATGTATTGTTCCCTCTTGAACCCATTCCTGATGAAAGCAGGTTTCCAGAACTACCAGCCCTCCTCCTCCATCTAATTCCTCTGTGTTGGTTCTTCCTCTCACACTTCATTTGTATAAAATAATTACTCTTTTTAGCTGTTCCTAAATAGTTTTACTTTTTAAAGTCATATCATACTCAGATCTACCCTAATCTTTCTTACAAGTTACCCAATTACTAATAACAATCTTAGACATGTTTTCCATTTTACATACATAAAAAGTAAACAGTCTGTCCTTATTGAGTCCCTTGTAACTAGTCTTTGGTATGTGCCTTATATTTCTCTTGGCTCTTCTGTGTCAAATCTTCTATTAAGGTCAGGTTTTTTTTTTTTAAACAAAGTCCTGAAAGCCTGACAGTTCATTAAATGTCCATTTCTTTTTTCATTTAGGATTGTGCTTAGCTTTGTTGGGTATGATATTTTCAACCAGAACCCCAGTTCTTTTGCTCTTTGATATATAGTGTTCCAAGACCTGCAGTCTTTTAGTGTCACCACTGCTAGGTCTTGTGTGATTCTAATTGTGGCACTGTCATATGTAAATTGTTTTATTTCCTTGTCGCTCATAATATTTTATCCTTCAGCTGCGGGTTTTGGAATTTGACTATAATATTCCTATGGGTTTTCCTTATAGGATCTCTTTCAGGTGGTGATTGGTGGATTTTTTTCTGTTTCTACTTTTCCCTCTTGTTCTAATGCTTCAGGACAACTTTGTTTAATTATTTCTTACATTATTGTATCAAGATTCTTTTTTTGATCATAGCTTTCAGGTAATCTGATTATTCTTATGTTTTCTCTTCTTTATTTGTTCTCCAGATCAGTTGTTTTTCTTATAAGATGTTTCATATTTGCTTCTATTTTTTCATTATTTATATTTTGTCTTATTATTTCTTGATCTCTTATAACTTCACAGGCTTCCCCTTGCCCTATTCTGATTTTCAAAGAGTCATTTTCTTCCTTAAGATTCTGGATCTCCTTTTCTGATTGGTTGGCTTTTTTTCCCATCATCTTCTTGTTTTACTTGGGTTGTTTTTTTGTTTTGTTTTTCCTCAATCTCTTTCATTTGATTTTTAAAGTCTTTTTAAAGTTCTTCTATTAATTATTTTTGAGTAGGTGACCATTTGATTTTACTCTTTGAGGCAGAAGAGGGTTTCTTTGCTTCAGTATCCTCCTCTGAAGACTCACCCCAGTCTTCTTTATTCCCATACTAACTCTCTATGGTTGGATTCTTTCTCATTTGCCTGTGCATTTTTTTTAAATTTGCAGTAGCTTAGTTTTTATAATCACCTCTAGTTCTGGGAAATGGACAATGGTACCTCTGGCCTCAGATTCTCCTTCAGTTCTCCCCTCTGGCCTGGAACTGGAACCAAGATCTCCAGTCTCCTGAAAGTGCCCACAGCCAGCTGCATTGCCACCCCACTGCTTCTGCACTCACCAGGCATGTGCTGATTCCTTCTTACCCTACAGCATCTCAGCAGCACAGCTGGGTCTGACATTTCTTGTCAGCAGTGGTTTCCTCAATCTTCACTGGCTCAGACACCCAACACCCTTCACTGTTCCGGGCATAAAAGTTCCTGCAGCTGGGGCTGAGGCAAACTCCCAATCCAGCTAACCCCAAGGCTTGCCTTATTATTTAAGTGGATCTAGGCCCTAGACTGGAGGTGTTTACTCTTCACATGGACCAAACCTTGTCCTGGGACTTTTCTTCAGATCTTCTCTGATTGTCCCAGAAGGACTCCTGTTCTGCCCCTACACTTACTTATTTTTACTGCTCAATATTTGCCCTACGGCACTATTTCATCTCTTTTGTGAGGGAAAATCTTGAGAGCTTGGAATTTTCTAACCTACTCTGCCATCTTCCCAGAATCCTCTCAACTACTTTGCTTTTAAAAAGGAGGCATCAAACCCAAAGTTTTAAAGAGACATCCCTAAGGACATACGGTACTAAGTAACACTATTAAGATTCGAATCTAAGTCTTCAAGTTATTCTGCTCTTTCTAAAATGTGCTTACCAATGACAAAACAGAAACAGAAAGAAATTAAGTGATTTACTCCCAGATCATCTATAATATAATATTATATTGTCTTATCTCTTCTCTTTTTCACTCTTGAAACAAGACATCTATACTTGTTTCCATCACTACCTCACTATTTACTCTACTCTCAACCATGTTTGTATTCTGACTTCCAACCTAGACTGAAGTCTTTCTCTCCAAGGTTACCAGTGGTTTCTAAATTGCTGAATCCAGTGGTCATTTCTCATTCTTCATTTCTTGACTTCTCTATACCTTTTGACACTAACAATCCTTCTTTCATGATACGTGGTTGCCTTGGGTTCCATGACACTGCTCACCTCTGATTCTCTTCTTAGCCCTCCTCACTTCTGTGAAGATGGATTCTGCCATCCATAACAACACCGACATGCCAACCAACTGCCACTTAAGGGACAATAAGCCCAATAATCCCAGAAATAGCAGAAGACTGTCCATGTTCCCAACCCAGTCCTTATAGGCACTATCCAGGGAAATCATTCTTGTAGAGATATCACTTGCCAACAATCTCTACTTTGTTGCTGAACCCTAGGTACTTCTGGATCTTTTGATACTATTTGCAGTTAAAATTTTCTTATTTGTATTCTTTCTCACTGTTAGCTTGAGGATATCTTTACAACTCATTCTCTTGTTTTTCTATTTGTATCCTCTATATTTAGTATGGTGTTTTATATAGTCTGAAAAGATAAAATCAAAGGAAAATAGATTTTTAGCTTTCAAAAGAAACGTAGAGGATACCTAGCCAAATCTCCTTATTTTATAGAGAAGCAAAATAGAGGCCAGAGAAGTTAAATGACTTGCTCAATCTTACCCACATAGTGACTGAGAAGGAATTTTAACTCAACATTTTGTGTCCTGGAGGCATGGGCTTTCTTTTAAATCTGTCCCTGAAGAGAACAGTGGGAAAAGGGAAAAGTAGCTGAGATACCATCAAGTCTACCAGAAGCATTTTCCACCAAGTTGTTTGACTCATTTTTGTCCAGAATGGTCCAGATATACTTATTCACTCTCTTTTTGAGGAGCTATAAAAGTATAAATCATTAAAATCTCTGGTTTATCTCAAACCCTCATCTGGCATATTCTAGAGATTAGTCAGAAAGTCTCTCTCTCTCTCACACACACACAAACACACATTACTGTATTGTTGTTTTTGTTGTTTAGTTGTGTCCAACTTCACAACCCCTTTTTGGGGTTTTCTTGGCAAAGACTGTAGTACCAAGCCATTTCCTTCTCCAGCTCAGATGAAAGGATGAAGGAAACTAAGGCAAACAGGGTTAAGAGACTTGCCCAGGGTCACAACAGTTAGTAAGTGTCAGAGGCCAGATATGAACTCAGATCTTCCTGACCCCAGGCCTAGAACACTATCCACTGTGCCATCTAACTGCCCATGTGACTGTATAAAATCTCTTAATTCTTTTTTTATATGCTTTACTATCCATCACCCACCAACATTTTAACTTTATTTACCACCCTCACTCCCTCAGAGCACACATACAAATCAGTACAACAGTGAATAGTCATGCAATTTTACTCTTCTAAAAGAAATGGTAAAGTAGAAACAAGTGGTAAAACTCCTAAGAGATCAGGATCAGGGATACAGGCTCAGTGCCTGTCAGAGCAGCGCAAGAGAAAGGAAAGCAGGAGTGCCTCCAATTCTATTGTCAGCAACAGGAATAGCTCCAACCACACTCTGGGGAGATTCCACGTGGCTTGGCCACAGTCTTTGACTTAGCATCTCATTCTGGGTCCTGTCAATGGCATCACCACAGTGCAGGGTAACTTTACTTTCTGCCTCCTGGTAGCCAATCTCCAAACTTGGGATATGAAAAGGACTGAGGATTTCTGTCCACCGTTGTCTAGTTAGACCTACAAAGCTTAAAATAAGAGAGAGCCCCAAAACCTTAATCGCAAAAGAGTAAGGTAGGGGAAGAAGAAGAAAAGTAGATGGGGAGCATGGGAAGAGGAATAGAAGGATAAAATTAAAACCCAAGAAGAACTAGGGCATGGCTTCCTCCTCTCTCTCTTTTTCATCCTTCCTCCTAAGTATTTCTTCTTCCTCCTGTCCCTGACTCCCAATCAAGCAGCCTTTCACATTTAACAATGACTTGCTTTCTTGGCCCCTTGACTCCAGTGATTTAAACACTGCTATATCACATGATCATGCCAAAGACAATAGTAACTCACGTTTGTATAATGCTTTGAAGTTCAGCAACACGGTTCAGAATAATAATAAGCAGCATTCAAGTGCCTACTATGTTTAAGTGTCTATGGATATAAAGACAAAAAGCAAAGCAGTCTTTACCTCAAGGAATTTAAATTCTTAAGAGGTTGCTTTTAAGGAATTTAAACTCTTAGGAGTCAGATGCAATATCTACACAAATATAATGTCCTGGCCTTCTTCCCATTCTGGCAGCCCATTGCTCCCTATCCCTAAGGCTTCTTCCTCAGATGAATAAGTTTCTCTCTAAACATGTTGAAAGATGATGAGATGAAGTAACTTGCCCAGAATCACACAGGTAATGCAAGTAATTTGAACTTAAGTTTTCTAGTCTTAAAGTTAGTTTGCCATCCCAAAGAGATGATAAAAATGGGAAAAGTACCCACATGTACAAAAGTATTTATAGCAGCTCTTTTTGTGGTGGCCAAAAATTGAAAATTGAGGGAATGCCTGAATTGGAGAATTGCTGAACAAGTTGTGGTATATGAATGTAATGGAATGAGCAGGTGGACTTCAGAAAAACCTGGAAAGACTTATGTGAACTGATGCTGAGTAAAATGAGCAGAACCAGGAGAACATTGTACACAGCAACAGCCACATTGTACGATAGATGGAAAATGCTATCCACATCCAGAGAAAGAACTATGGAGTCTGAATGCAGATCAAAGCACACTATTTGCTCTCCTTTTCTTTTGTTGTTTTGTTTCTTCTATCTCGTGGTTCCTCCCATTAGTTCTAATTCTTTTTACATCATGAGTAATGAGAAAATATGCTTACTATGAATGTATAAGCACAGCCTATATCAGAATGCATGCTGTCTTGGGGAGGGAGGAGGTGAGGGAGCAGAAGAAAATTTAAAACTCAAAATCTTATGGAAGTGAATGTTGAGAACTAAAAATAAATTATTAAAAAAAGAATTTGGATGCTAAAAAAAGCAAAAACAAAAACAAAAAAATTAGTCTGCCATATAACATTCTCTCTATAGTTAATAATTAACATTTGTGTCTATTCTTTCATTCATACCTGGAAATATACCCTCCTGAGAAGAGGTAGGAAGTACCTTCTATTAGTTAACTCCCTAAGTGTACCCTGGAGAATAATGTGACACTGACTTACCTTCAGTTACAAATGCAAAGATTTTGAAACTACCTACCTCCCACCCAAGAATGTACAAAAATAGTAATAACTCATTTTAAGGGATAAAGAATGGGAATTTGAGGGGATGTCCATTGTTTTGGGGCTGAACAAGGTATGGTATATGAAGTTAGAAGAATACCATTGTGCTATAAAAAATGATGAAAGGGATGGTTTCAGAAAAGTCTGGGAAGACTTATAGGAACTGATACAAATTGAAGTAAGCAGAACCAAAAGAACAATTTATATAACAATATTGTAAAGATAAATAATTTTGAAAGATTTAGAAATTTTAATCAATACAGTGATAAACCACAAACAGAAAAGATTCATGATGAGTCAAACTATCCACTTTTCTTGCCTTCTCAGTGAGTGGAGGAGGGGAGACAAATAGGAAATGAAAATAAAACAAAATTGAATTTTTTTAAAAAATGGGCTGATGGGCCCATTCATTCATTTATGTAGAAAGAGGGTTTAGAGTTAAGAGCCTGAGTCTAGAGTCAGAAGATTTAGGTTTGAATTTTAATTTTGTCCTGTTACTAAATTTTTTGCTTTTGGGAAGTCACTTCACTACTCTGAGCCTCAGTTTCCTCATCTGTAAAATTAAGTGGTTAAACTCAATGATCTCTGAGATCCTCTCTAACTTTAGGTCCTACGTTTATAGGCATAGCATTGGTGTTGTGCGGTAAGTTGAAAAACCTAAGACTAATACAATACTGGTCTTTAAAGAACAACCAGTCATTACAATCCTTAGTTGCAGAGTTGGAAATACATAGTCCTTCCACTATAGTGTTACCTTTCTCCTTGTCATTTCTCCCCAGCCCCCATGGATCATTCTAAGTTGGATTTTTACCTGTCTGGATAATTTAGATCATCAACCTTTATTACCCACATAGAGCTTTGTTGCCACTAGAAGGAGAATAAAGAGTAACTCATGTGAGCTAATAGTAACTGATGAAAAATGTCAAGTGTTTCATCAGAAAACCTTATGCAACTTCTGTATGTTTTAATGCTCTTAATAATGGATGGTGTGTGAGATTCTATAACTCCTTCCAACCCATGCAGAACACCAAATAATGCCCTCAGGGAAGGATTCATGTGCTTTGTTCCTGGTGCCTATTATTCTCAGTACATTGGATAAAGATAAAATTGGGGATATTCGTCAGAAAGCTAAAAAGATAAGGTTCCCTTTCCTCTTCATGTATTCATATCCCAGAGTCCTTGTTATTGCTGAGGCTTTGACTGATAGCCAATGTCACTGCAAGTACAGGGATAGGTCTGAGATTGGAGGATGGGTGTAACTAACTGTGACTAAAGGTGACTCTTAACATTGCAGGAGAATTGCAAATGGAGGTCCCATAGTTTCAATAGCTTTTGCATTGCCCTGCAGAATAATTGACCAGAGAAGAAAGAAAATCTTGGTTAACAAGAGGGTAGTGAGAGTTTATGGAAATGCATAAAACTCTGTTGAAAGACTTGGGAGTGCTTCATCAATGCTCTGTTTCTGGAGAGATTTTCAGCATGTCATTCATTTGGAGCTCAACAGGATTTAAATGGGAAAGCAGATTAAGGGTCACAAGTCTTTCACCTGAGAAAGGATGAATAAACCCATTTAATTCTCAAAAGATGGAGGAATATGGTTAGGTTTCAATGATATTGAGAAGATAGAGAGAATGGAAAAATAACATAACATGTATACAGCTTAAAGGGAGATATTTTCTCTGTCTTAAATCAGTTTAGAGAGTTTAGTTAAATCGCTTGGGGTGTTTTATTCTCTTATAAGCCCTTGTTTATCCAAACCACATAAGAAATCATTTTTAGAAATAAAAATATTGGCATTTTCTCATTGAGCACAGGACTCTTGCCTTCACAGAATTGTCCTTCTTTGTTGAATGACTGCCACCTAGGGGTGTGGATGTGGCTAAAAACAAAAAATAAATAAATCAATAAAACAGGTCCAACTAACAATTTCTTGGGTAGTAAGTTAGGTCCACAGTATTTATTAAGTGCTAACTATGTGCCAAGCACTGTGCTAAGCTCTGAGGACACAAAGTAAAGCAAAAATAATGGCTGTTGGAGTTAAAATTCCAATGGAGGAGCTCACATTCCAATTAGACATCAGACAGCCATTATCAATCCCTTAAGCTTTTCCTTTGACTCGATTTTTCTACCACTGTTTGGCTGGCTTACCTAAAGGTCATCTAGATGCTGTGATTTGAAAGGGCTGGTCAGAAATAGATGCTTCCCAGGATTTTCACATGCTTAAATTTACAGTATGGGAGATTCATTTCTAATGAGATATAAGGGCCTTTGCTGATTAGGTATCTTGAGTGTGTTGAAACATTGCAGATATCTTGGCTTATTGGAGAATGTAGTAGAAGGAGAATCAGTTTTGGAGATGTGAGATATGAGTTTAAATCTCATGTATTCTCTA
The DNA here is from genome assembly GCF_900497805.2 of Vombatus ursinus. Taxonomy (NCBI): domain Eukaryota; kingdom Metazoa; phylum Chordata; class Mammalia; order Diprotodontia; family Vombatidae; genus Vombatus; species Vombatus ursinus. Next base: position 33,365,787 of record NW_020954619.1, read on the forward strand.
TATGGCCTTGGTCAAGTCATTTATTTAACCTCTCTGGGCCTCAGTTCAGGATCATAAGATTGCAGATTTAGGGTTGGAATGGATGATTTCCATACTAGACAACTAAGTGGCACAGTGGGTAAAGTGCTGGGTGCAGAGTCAGGAAAACCTGAGTTCAGATCTAGTCTGACATTTACTAGCTGGGTGACCCCGGGAAAGTCACTTAACCACTATCTCCCTCAGTTTTCTTAACTGTAAAATTGGAAAAGCACATAATTCACCAGATTTTTGTTAAGTTCTATTGAGATACTATTTGTAAAGCACTTGGCACATGGTAGGCACAAAAAATGTTTAATAAATACTACCTCCCCTATCTAATCCACCTTTCTCTTTTCATATAAGGGAAGCTGGGGCTTTAGGGATTTGCCCAAGACTTCACAAGTAGTGACAGAGGCAATATCCGTCCCAACTCTTCTGACTCTGAAGCTTCTTTTCATTGTACAAGTTTCCTTAGCTGTCACATAAAGAGGCTGGAGTAAATGTCTTTTAAGATTAAGCTATGATTCTATGATCCCTACCCTGCACTCATCTTCCTCCTTGGTAAAATGAAGGGATTAAGCACTGGTATAAAGTTCCTTCCAATTCTAAAGCTATTCTCTAATGAATTAGTTTACTCAGATTTCTTTACTCTCAAGCAGTTCTTCCTAAGACCTTCACCTTCAGGGATTTGGAATTTTCATTGAGGTGTCAACCTAATTTTGAATTGTGGGCCAGACAGTTCTGAGCATCCAAAAGCCAGAATAATGATGCAGAGACTTGGAGGTGGGAGGACCCTGAGAATGGCTCATACACTGTAATTTGTTCCTGGCTCCACCAGCAACTCCTATGACTACAGGTCCCAGGCCTGACCCTAATCCTGAGCTACACATAAGGTTTAGTCTTAATGTCAGTGGACTTGCTCTACCAGAAGTTTCAGTCTCACAGCTACCTCAGATCTAATGAGACAGATGGACTTAGGGCCAGTTAACAGTACTTCCAAAAAAATGGTTTCCAAAGAGCTCCAATGATCCTGAGCCAGATTTATATACAAACCTCTTGAATGTGAACTTCAGTTAGCTGCCAACAGCTACCCCAGCCTGGTTTTTCAGATCCTACTATAACACCCCTTCCCCTCACCCTTCACAAAAGAAAATCTTTTCCTGATTCTAAATCTTACATGTTGCTCCCTATGACTTTAAAGTGTATTTTGCTTCTGGATCAGTTAGTTTTTGACATGACCAGGCAAACAGAAAGAGTTCTAAAATTTTTCTATTGTATCAGTCAATGAAAGCTCTTTAAACCACCCAGGATGTGAAAAAATATTTAATGTTGTTGAAGATACAAAAGATTAGTCCCTGCCCTCAGAGAGTTCAATTTCTAGGAAGTAGGATAAAAGCAAGCATTGTTAGAATACACACAGCCTTGAGATCAGTGCATTAGAAAAGTGTGAAGTTAAGTTGTCCAAAAAACAAAACAAAATGAAACAAAAACCTCTGGGTACAAGCATATTGGAGGTTAATAAAGATTTCCTGAAGAAGGTAGCATTTGAGTTGGACCTTTTAGATTGGATAAGAATTCAGAGAGAAGCAGCACAATACAGAGTAAACAACTGTTGTTTGTTATTCGATAATGTCCAACTCTTGGTGATCCCATTTGTGGTTTTCTTGACAAAGCTACTGCAGTGGTTTTCCATTTCCTTCTCCAGCTCTTTTTTCAGATGAAGAAACTGAGGCAAACAGGGTTAAGTGACTTGTCCAGGGTCACACAACTAGTAAGTATCTGAGGCCAATTTTGAAGTTGAATCTTCCTGACTCCAGCTCAGCACCCTAATCCACTGACTAGAGTGGAAAAAAAAAAAAACAACCTAGCTTCAAGTCCTAACTGACCTATACGGGTTTATGTGACCATGAGCAAATTATTTAACTTCTCAGTGTCTCTAGGCAACTCTCTAGGGCTCTGAATTATAATCACTCCATTGAAGGAGGAAATTTTTCCATCAGCAGTTTCTAAACATTTGGGGACTCCGAAAGTTCACACCATAAACAAAGGAATTAATAGATATAAAAGGAGTGCCTCAGGGTGATGGTCAATTGTAGAAAAAAAAAAAACTTTGACTCTAGCCCTGAAAAAAAGCAAATTTGTCTTACACTGTACTACCTTTACAACAGCCTTCAGAAAGAAGCAATTAGCATTTCTGTCCTTGAGTGCCACTGAACACAATTAAAGCAAACTCCCATCACTCACTGCCCCCACAGAGGAAGCATCAATTTCCTTTTGCATCTTGATAACCATTAGCATGATTTCCTTTCACTTTCATTTGTTTCATTCCTTTCCAAGATAGCCTGAGAAGTGAGGTGGTGGTATGTAGAATGATCACTAGACTTGGTCTCAGAGGACCCCAGTTCAAACCCCAATGCTACCCCTTGTTAACTATGGAGATAAGCAAGTCACTTAGCTTCCAAAAAGGGGTTTGAACTGAAGAGAGCCCTTCTGGCTCTAATTATATTCTCTGTCACTGCAATACACAGTAGAAATATCAGAATCTTTAAAGTGTTTCTTTGTGGACATTCAGTTATTTGTATGGCCTACCTTCTTAAATATTCTGTTTATATAATGTAACTTAGAATGTCAGACATCTTTCCATTGTTAGCATTTCTGTTATTCAACTTATTAAAATGCATTCCTAGCTGCACAATTCCCTGTTTTCTATTGTAAATGAATAGAACAATAAATTTCTTTATCTCAAGAGATATAAAAATATAATTTCTGATTCAAGCTGTAACCTGTACTCTCCAAATAAGTTTTCATAGGTCCTTCTTTCTCCCTCCCCCAATAAAAAGATAAAATTCATTTATGTGAAGGACAAAACTGGTGGAAGCATCATTTCACTTCTTAGTTACTTGTGGCATTTACTGACATCTAGGGACTACCTTGAAAAATTGCAGCCTATAAAACGTGAGCATCTGATATAATTTCACATCCCCCAGGGCAGGGAAAAGCTGAAAGCCTCATCCTCAAATGAGAAGGGTTTTCAAACTCGATGTACATACACACACACACACACACACACACACACACACACACACACACACACACACACACACACACACCCACTATCACCACTCAAGCCATTAAGAAATTGGTTGAAATTAATTAATATTCCGAACAACCTTTATAACTCCTGGGTCAGATTAATTTGAATTTGGAACTGACCCCCTATACTTCAGAAATACAGGAAGTGATACTATCATGAGGGGCATTTTTAAATGGGCTAGCAAGCTCTGAAACTGAGTTCCATCATGCCACCTACGTTTCTCCTTCTAATGTGGAAACATACTCATACTGTGTTTATCAAGTGGAAAATACTTGCTTTTGTAATGTCATGGTGATTATTTCTATATTTCTTAATAATTGTGTTGTCACAGTACCTTGAACACAGTAGCTACTTAACAAATGTCTGAATTGAAAACAAAACTTATTTTAATAAGAGCAGAGATTTAGAATTGAAAGGGAACTTCAAGGCCATTTAATCCAACTACTTCATTTGATAGATGAAGAAATGTGGCCAAAGAGAAATTAAGTGACTTGCCCAGAATCACAAAGGTGGTCAGTCATGGGGGCTGGATTTGAACCCAGCTCCTCTGACTATAAATTAAATGTTCTTTGCACTGTACTAAGCTGACCTTCCTTTGTAGGCAAGCAAGTGATTTCTAAATGACTCTGGAGATGATTCTTTTTTCCCCTTCAGAACAAAAGCATTTTTCAACAACTCTAAAGGGTTATATCTTTATTAGTGGGCTTTGGAACAGAATTGTACTTAGTTTGTTTAAAAAACATAGTGAATTATAGATTCTTAGACTTGTATTACTTAGACAGTTATCTTAGCTGTTGCTAGAAGAGATGACTTCTTAATTCTAATGACAAAAAGTAAGCAATTTTACAATGGCTTTCATATGAGAAGTGAATTAAATGGATTTTGAAAAAAAGAAATGTGTGTATGAGTGTTTACTTCAAGTATCTCTGACCTCATATAATATATTTACATGAGAATATGTAATTTCATCAGAATAAGTTGGAGAGGAGATAAATTGGAGTCAAGGATACCACTTGAGGTTATTTACAATAGGATAGGTTAGAATTATAGAGATAGAATTGACTGAAATTAGCAACTGATTGTATGTAGAGAATAAAAGAAAGAATTATAAATCTGGATCTAGAAAGGACCTAAAAGGCCATTTAGTCCCACACCCCTCATTTAAGTGAAGAGACTGAAGTTCTAGGAGTTAGGACAGGATTTGTTTTATGTTTTCAGATTCTAAATTCAGTGTGCTTTACCTCCCTCCCATAGTGCTGCCTCTGTAAGACTCAAAGATGATTGTAAGTTTTGAGCCTGCATGAGTTGGAGGATGGTAGTGCTGATGACTAAGACAGAAAAGTTGAGAAAAAGAAAAATTTTGTTGAGGAGGTATAAGAATGAGATAATGCATTTACTTTTAGTTTTGGTAAATTTTGTAGTGCCAGAAAGATATTGAGCTGAAAATATACAGCAAGCGGTTGTAAATGTAGAAATTGAGACTGGGGATCCATTGAAGCTAGAAATACAGATTTGGTAATAATTGAATTCATAAAGTAGATGGGCCTAAAGGAAACAACATAGAGAGGGAAGAGAAGAGTGCCAAGGACCCCCACCTTTAAAGGGAAGAACAAAGATGAAGCGGAGCTATGACTTGGAATTCTGGTTTTGTTATTGTTTATTCATTTAGTCATGTCCAACTCTTTGTAACCCATGGACCATAGGATGCCAGTACTATCCGAGGGGTTTTCTGGGGTAGTGTGCCATTTTCTTCTCCAGGAATTCTGTACCTTGTGGCAAATACAGTGGTCATAGCGTAGGACCATAAGCCATAAGACCCTTTGAAGGAAAAGTCCCTTGGTTACTGAAATGAGTTCCTAGGAAGTGAGTGGGGAGGGAACCAAAGTTTTCTTTCTGTGAGCACTAGGAATTTAATGGACATGCCCTGTGAAAAATAATAGCATGGGTCCCTAGGACAGTCAACCTTAGTTGGGGGCAGTCACACTGGGAGAAGGGGTAACAACATTTCAATGCCTTTGCACTAGTTGTTCCTATGCCTGGATACTCTTTCCTTTCATCCCCAACTTTTAGAATACCTGGCTTCCTTTAAGACTCAACTCAAAAGTCATCTTCAGCAGGAGACCTTTTCTGGTCCTACCCCATTTCCCCTAGAAGCTAGAGTGTTCTCCATTAGAATGCAAACTCCTCAAGGACAGAGATTGTTTTTACTTTTTTATTTTTATTCATTTATTTATTTATTTTTGTATCCTCAGGCCAAGACTCCAACCCAGTATTGTATCTGGCTTTATAGTAATGCTTGTTGATTAGTTGATTAATTGTCCCATTCACCTAGAAAACCCACCATTCTGTATCCTTTAAGGCAAAACCAATGCTTGACAAGTCTATCAGTCCCCAGTAAGAGTCAAGGATACGATAGAGTATAAAAATAGTTGTGGTTGTGTGGTTTGTCCTTTGTTTTTGACGAGGACCATGACATCAGGAAGGTGATGACATGATTTGCAATTGAATTGGATTTAAGTGAGGGAGAGCTGGATAAAGTCACCAGCCTCATCTTCTCCTCCAGAGCCATCTGGGTCCAGAGGCCAGATATAGATCAGGACAACTGGAGATGGCCCAGGATGCAGTGGGAGACCTTGGCCTTTTTAGCTAAGGTTTTTCTGAGTTCTCACTTTGAGTGAACCAATACCCATTCAGTGATTAGGTCTGTTTAAGAAGTGAGTCAAAAGACGGCCCTTTAATTAAAAAAAGAAAAAAAAAGAAAAAAGAAAAAAAATCAAACTGGGAGGGGAAAACCTACCTCCTCCCCACACCCCATCCCGCCCACACACACGAAATAGAAAGTGAACTTTTTTAAAGAACTGAGACTCATTTTATCATTTCTGAAGTCCATGCTAATAACTCAGCAGTGCCACCTAGTGGCAGCTATCCTGAATTTGAAGTCCTATCCCTAGACACTAAGGTAAAGCTGAAGGAACTCAAACCTATTCAGTGATTCAAACATTTTTTTCTGTGGCACTGTTTCTATTTCTGTCTTTTCCCCCCTCACCCCTCTCCTGTGTCTCTCTGTCTCTCTCGCTCCCCCCTCTCTCTGTCTGTCTGACTCTGTCTGCCTCTCTCTCTGAAGCTGATCTATTACTTCACTGGTGTGCTCAGTGATGAAACTCCCTGTACAAATGCTATTCTGCACCCATTCTACAATTTACATTCTTACATTTCCTTGGATCACTTAGAGGTTAAGTGATTTGTCTGAGGTCAACACAGCCAGTGTTTGTCAGAAATTGGCCTTTATGTCTCTGAGGCCAACTGAATTTTCTACCTACTATGCCCTTCTGCCTCTCTTATTACCAGGTCTTAGAAATCGCGCTGGGATAAGTAGAAGTATAAGATCATAGATGTAGGGCCAAAAGGGACCTCAAAGGCCATGCCAAGTCAAGCCAACAAGCATTTAGTAAGAGCCTGCTATATGTGCCAGGTGCTATGCTGAGGATATAAAGAAATGTGAAAAGTCTCTGACCTTAAGGAGTTCACAGTCTAATAAGGGAGATAACATGCAAACGATTATGTATAAGATATATACAGGATAAATTGGAGACAATCTTAGAAGATACTAACATCCTAAAGGAGGAACTACCAGAAAAGTTTTCTTGCAGAAGGTGGAATTTTAGCTGAGACTTGAAACCCCCTTGCTTTACATTTGAGAAAACTGAACGCAGGGAGTTTAAATGACTTGCTTGATTAAGATCACATAGGCAATAAGCCTAGGAAGCAGGATTTGAATCCAAGACCTCTTGCCTTGTGAGTCAGCACATCCCAAGATTCTTTACTGATGAGTCTGTTGTTATTGTTGTTGTTCAGCTGTTTCAGTGACCCCATCTGTGTTTTCTTGGTACAGATGACTGGAATGGTTTGCCATTTCCTTCTCCAGCTTATTTTTCAGATGAGGAAACTGAGGCAAGCAGGTTTAAGTGACTTGTTCAGAGTCACACAGCTGGTAAGTATCTGAGGACACATTTGAACTCAGATCTTTCTGACTCCAGGCACAGCACTCTATCCACTGTACCATCTAGCAGCCCCTCTGCTGAATCTATGAGTAGCCCTCAGAAGTACACAGACTCATCACAGGTAACTGAGACTGACCATACCCCACCGAAACTATCTTGGGACTACCATGGGGTGTAAGGATCTTGGTTATTCCTAAGTCACTATAACATCCAATAGAAAAGGTGCCAAGGGGCAGCTAGGTGGCACAGTGAATACAGCTCTGGACTTGGAGTCAAGAGGACCTGAGTTTGAATACGGCCTCAGACATTTGACACATACTAGCTGTATGACCCTGGGCAAGTCACTTAACCCCAATTGCCTCACCAAAAAAAAAAAAAACAAAAACAACAACAACAACAACAAAAAATGGGGTAGCTAGATGGCACAGTGGATAGAATGCTGGCCCTGGAGTCAGGAGGACCTGAGTTCAAATGTGACCTCAGACACTTGACACTTACTAACTGTGTGACCCTGGGCAAGTCACTTAACCCCATTGCCTAGCCAAAAACAAAACAAACAAAACAGACAAAGAAAAGGTGCCAAGAAGCTTCAAGGATCCTGTGGGTTCCTAAGCAAAACGACCTAGTAGTTATGTACGTGATTTTTGTTTTAATAAGTAAAACTCATTTCACTGAAGGGGATTAAAAAGTAGTATATTATACAACCTTGGCCTCCACAGAGTTTGCAGTCTTGCTAAGGATACAAAACAATACCCATAAAACCATGAAGTAATAATAATTTGGTTAACTATGGGGTACTAAGAGAAGCAATATGGTCTGGGAAAGGGCATGTGGTTTGGAGTCAAAAGACCTGGATTCAAGACCTAGAGCTGTTCTTTATTAGCTATTTGACCTTAGGTCTGTCACTTCCCTCTAGGCCCAAGTGACCTCAACTGTAGAAATGAAAATTATTTTAAAAAATTACACATATGCATATATGTATATACATATTTTTACTAATGTATTATTATCTCCACAATAGAATTTATAATCCTTGGAGACAAAGACTGCCTTTTTATCTTTGTATCTGTAGCAGCTAGAGCAGTTATTTACGTTTAATTAATACTCATTGGATTGCAACAGGCGTATATGTAACCCTTTAAATTTTACCAAATAATTTGCAGACACTTCCTTCAAACTTCACAAGGGTTGTGTAGATGGCTAAACAATCTCTAAGGCTCCTTCTAGTTCTCAGTTGTATGATGCCCTATGTCCTACAGGAATTCTAATAATAATAGCTAGCATGTACATAGGGCTTTATGGTTTACAACGTTCTTTACAAATATTATCTCATTTTATCCTCACAACAACTCTGGGAGGTAGGTATTATTCCCATTTTACAGATGAGGTAACTGAGGCAGACAGAGGTTACGTGACTTGTCCAGGGTCACACAGCTAGTACATGTCCAATACAGATTTGAACTCAAGACTCCACGTCCAGTGCTCTATCCACTGAGCCACCTAGCTGTTTCCTTTCTCCAAGAAGGGACAGATCAGCCAGGGTTTGCCTACTTGTTGTTCCCTGCCCTCAGTGTATCCTTTACTACTTCTCTCCTTTTGGACCTTTTGCTCAAACTGGGAATGTATTTACTACCCTTTCTTCTGTCCTGTGGCAACACATGGCTCAGATGCCACATTCTATAGGAAGCTTTCCTATGTTCACCCAGTCCATAATGAACTTCCCTCATTGAAATTACTTTAAATTTACTCTATACATATTGTGCATATGATTATTTGTGCATATATTGCTTCCCTACAGTATCATATATGTAACACATATATATGATATATGCACACACATATATATATGTATATATACAGAATCATAATCACACACTTAAGATTATAGAATCACAGAGCTAGAGACACTTCAGAACCCATCTAGTCTCATCTCCTCATGTTGCATATGAGGAAATTGATTCCCAGAGAGATTAAGTTACTTGTCTAAGGTCCTTCAGGTAGTCTCAGATCTTTTAGAGCCAGTGTGCTTTCTACTATACCACCCAGCAACCTCCCTCCCCTCCCCCCATAGTCCTCTCCATCTCACGTTTCAGGAAGCTTAATGTATTTGACTTCTCCGTGGTTCTGCTCACCTAATCCCTGACTCCTCAGAACAGAACTCTATCTCTAGCCAACATGCCACTGTCATTGTTTTCCCTGTTAGAATGTAAGTTCTTTGATGGCAAAGCAAGTCTCCCTATGACCCAATGTTTGACCTGCAATGAGAACTTAACAAATGCATTTTCATTCACTCCTTCAATATAAGGTTCTCAAGGGCAGAAACTATTTTGGGTTTTGTCTTTATATCTCTAGTACCTAGAAGAGTGACTGGCATATAGTGGGGGCTCAATGAATGAATCAAATTGACTCTTAAGAGTTGACTTTACATACAAGGCACTGCAGAATGTGCCAATGGTATCAGAAGCTTCTTTGCTGATTTAGGTGTCAATGCCTAGAAAATTGTAGGAGCTCGGGAAATGTTTATTGAATTGAATGCTGTAGTTTGAGGTCACGGGTTATTGAAGAAAGGGAGAAGGAAATGAAAACTGGAGCTTTAGGAATATTGCAAGGGTAGTAAAGAATTGGCTCTTAGGTATTAGGAAATGGGAAACTAAGGAGAGGGAAAAAATGATGAAAGGGAAGTCTGTGAAATTGTTGGACGTGAAATAAGTAATTGAAAAAAAGACTGTTTGAGAATAGATTGCTGCTGCTAGCTTCCAAATGGCCATTCCCTCCTGAGCACAAATCAGGGTGTAGCCTCTGAGCTCTGAAAGGCTAAATTGCCCTACGTAGGTATTGGAAGAATTGTACTTTTGAAACAGGGTCTTTTTGAAAGAAATACACTTCAGCTAGAGAATTTCTTTTCTTTGTTCTTTAGGGAGCACCTGTGAAATCGCTAAGATATGTTATACGTACGAAACTTAGTCTCAGGGCCTTGAAAAATTGCCAGAGCAAGTATAAAATCATCTTTGTTTACACAGATGGTTAGTTGAACTTTCAGGTAAGACTATGAGAAGCTGTTCACTCAGTAAGAGTTCCTCAGGGAAAGGGCAATGACTGATCAAAGCGAGAAGCACAGAGCATGACTGATCTTCTCTAGATTAATGAATTCCTCACGTTGAGGATCATTGAGTTGAGAGCTTGATGGGACCTTTGAGATCTAGTACAGGGTCTCAAATCCAAAACAGAGCTCGTCATCTTCTTCTCAAGATTGCTCCTTCTATAAACTTCCTGATTTCTATTGAGGACACTTCTGTTCTCCAGTCCCCTGGGTTTGTAACCTCAGAGCAATCTTGGACTTTTCCTTTTCTCTTGCCTTCTCCTCTCCATTTAGTTGCCAGTTTAATTTAATTCATTCCCACTTCATTCAACAATTCAATAAGCATTTATGCTTCTATTATGCATCAGGCACTGGATGGGTCCTGGGAATACCAAACGAAAGAGGGACAAAACAAAAACGTTGTGGTGCCCTCAAGAAACTTACATTCTACAGTTACATGGACTATTTGTGCCCCACCTGCAGTAGAGCCTTCCGAGCTCCCATAGCTCTGAGCAGCCATAGTCCAACACACTATGTTGACCCCAACATAGTGATGTCGTTTTGGTCCTCTTAGAGCATGGCAACAACCAGTACAATGAATTCAAGTGAATTTGAAGAGCAACAGACTGCTAACAATTAGAGCGATTAGGAAAGGCCCATAGGATTAAGGATGACTCCAAGTTTGCAACCTTGAGTGTCTAAGTGTTAATGTTAAAATACTAAATTGTATAGTAACATTAACTTAAATTCATATATCCTTCCAAGTAGGTAGTGTGGTCTCTAGCTTAGAGAAGTTTTTATCTACTCTTTGCCTACTTTATACATTTAATTCTTGGTCTTCTTATTGTTATTGTTAGCATTTCAGATCCATTTCAAACAATAGTGGAGAAAGTAGGCATCCCTCCTTTACTATATGTATTTCTTGGGAAAGCTTCCTGTGGATCTCAATATGACTTAGAGAGGTAAAAAGAGTCGAGAGTCACATAGTTAATAATTATAATAACTCATATTTTTAAAAAATGTTTCTCTCTGTATTTGGAATCAAGAAGATCTTTGTTCAAATCTGGTTCCAGACACCTACTTGCTGTGTGAACCTGATCAAATCAGTTAAGCTCTGTGGGCCTCAATTTCCTCAACTGTAAAATGAGGATAAAGGCACCTACCTTGCCAAGTTGTTATGAGGTTGGGATGAAATATTTACAAAGTGCTTAGCACAGTGCATATCACATAGTAGGTGGTTAATAAATGTTTGTTTCCTTTCTTTCTTCTTTTTGCCAAGGAATTACCTTCCAAAAACTCTGTGAGGTAAGCATTATTATTACTAGCATAAACTGAGAATTTGAGAGGTCAGGTGATCAGTAAATGTCAGAGCTAGGATACAAACCCAGGCCTCATCTAACTCCAAATTCAAGTCTTTTACTACTTTATAATTCTGCTTCCTAGATAACAGAGCTCACAGATATAAGTCAAAAGAAAAAGAATAATGTCTGGGACCTAGGATTTGACCTCAAAGGTCCCTTTCAGCTATAAATGTATGATCTTATGATCTTATGATTTCATCGCATTAGAAGTAATCAGGGAAAAGTTGGCACTGGCCCCATTAAAGCAACTTAGATGTGGCTTACTTTGGCACTCAGGCAACTACATCCTGTTTTTTTCTCCCAGCAAAGTACAATGTGGATCTGACAACATCTGATTTATACTGCTCTGACTCTGCTCATGACACCCACATTTATTGCTTCATAAAAAGATGGTCCAATTTCATCACAGTCTCTTGGCGACTGGTTTCTTCTGAGCATATCACACAGTAACTGAACAATACTTTAGAAAACCCTAATCTAAGAATTGTTGGTATTAAATGATAGCATTTCCAGCAGCCAATGCTTTAGTGGGGTAAGGGGGCAAGTAGGAAAGTGACAGATTAGAAACATATTCTATTAAAGATCTGTAGTTCCAGTTTGGGGGAAAAGGATAAAGGAGAGAAGAATAATCAGAAATATAATCTTGGGGTCAAAAGCATGTCCTGTTATATCATATTACTCTACTCCAGCCTCCAGTTTAAATTTATCTGGGTTTTCTTTATTATTATTTGGTCTAGTAAAGTCAAAATTAGCTTGGTCCTAATGATTTGAGAAAAGAATCAACCAGGGACAGGGAGGTAAGTTTTTCTTGCATCTGTTTTATGACCTTTGAAACCCAAGGGGGAAAATCTAGAACATGTAATTTGCTGCTATGCTGAAGTATGTGTACTAAAAATATTTAAAAACAGGCTTTTTATATCCCTTATATCTTCAAGATGGTGCATCGTGAGAGACAGTGGGGTGTATTAAAAAAAAAGTCAAAGAGAGCTAGCTTTACATTTGGGTATTGGCACTTACTAGGTGGGTAATCTTGGGCAACTCTCCCTGTGAACACCTTCCCTTTCACCTCTTGTTTTTAAATTATTGCTGCTATTGCCTTTGGAAAGGGTATGTCAATCAACAACCCTGTTGTTCCAGTCACCATCCTGGTGATTTTGTAGATCAAAACATCCTTTCCATGTGACCGCTTCCTCTGTATATGTACATATACGATAATATATATTATAATGTATCTTCCTTGAGATTAGGGACTACTTCAGTTTTCCTCATATCCACAATTATTAGCATGATTAGCATTTAAATATTCTTTTCATCCATTTTTTCATTTACCAATTTATTCATAGATAGCCAATCAGTAAGTCAGTCAATAAAAGTTATTAGGAGCCTACTTTGTGTTAAGTACTTGCTAAGGACCAGGGGTACAAATAAGAAATAAAGACAATCCCTGCCCTCAAGGATCTTACAATTTAATGAGGGAAGATCAACACACAAAAGGGGAGGGAGGAGAAGGAATGGGGCATAATACAATCCAGTCCAAGAAGTGCAAGCTAGAGGGAAATGAAGAAATGGCTGGCCTGGGAGCTTTTTTTAAATGGAGATTTGGGGAAAAGTTCTTTTCTGTGGTTTCTTTCATTAGGTCTCTAGATATTTTGAAAGCCTTCCTTTTGATTAAGGTAATAATAAAAATAATAATAGTATTTATAGAGCAAGGGTGCAACATGCTTTATAGATATTATCTCATTTGATTATCACAACAACTCTATGAGATATATGCTATTATTATTGTCATTTTACAGATGAGGACACTGAAAGAAAAAGAGATTAAGTGATGTGATTACTGTCATACAGCTAGAAAGTGTGTGAGGTAAGATTCAAACTCAGATCTTGCTGACCTAAGTGCCATTGCATGGCACAAAGTATGATGACATATACTCAAATAGTTTTTATGCATCAATGTTATGTCTTGTGGTTATGGATAATAGTTTTGTCTGTTAAAATATTCCAGTTCTAATAGAGTATATTTGTTGAATTCTCAAGGATATTTTATTACAATTTCACTTTCATCTTTTTCAATAAAATTAATATAGTCCTGGAGAAAGTCTTTATACTGTTATTCTTTTGCATATAATATTCTATAGACTCTTACACAGCTGGATGAAATAATTGTTTTTTTTATAGCTAAATAAAAATGTTAGGATGTAAGTTTATCTACTATAGGCTCACAACAAGTATCCAAATTGGTATTGTTTACTTGTTGTTTTCAGTCATGTCTGACTCTTCATGACCCCTTTTTTGGGTTTTCTTGGCAAAGACACTGGAGTGGTTTGCCATTTCCTTCTCTAGCTCATTTTTACAGATGAGGAAGCTGAGGCAACTGAAATTAAGTGACTTGCCCAGGGTCACATAGTTAGTAAGTGTCTGAGACCAAATTCAAACTCAGGTCTTCCTGACTCCAGGTCCAGCACTCTATCCGCTATGCCACCTAGCTGTCAAGTATCCTCATTACAAATCCAATAGAGTATAACAGGAATGATATGTACCTCATCCTTTTTCCAAAAGCTTTTCATCAACTCTGACAGTTCTCTATATTTTGAAAGCATTTTAAATTCCAAATAGTTCAGAGACTAAAAGTATTTGGTATGCCAACATCTGTTAAAAATATTATTGTTAAGTTTTTATGTATCAATGTTATATCCAGGCTATTCTAGGCAATAGTCCAGCCTCTAGTTCTATACAATTTATTCTTTTTTCCAGAATATTTTGAGAACTATATTTGTAGTATGGTTATTTGTCACCTGTCAGTTCATGAGGAGATGGTAAAATGTGCACCTGATGTATAATTCTAGATACATGGTGATGACTTGCTATGTATTTAATAAATACTAACTTTTTACAGTATACAGAGATACGTGGCATTGTTTCTACTATGCATAATCTTGCTTAATCTTGTTGAACACTAACTTCAGGAACCTTTAAGGCTAATCCTTCCATAATTTCTGGCAACAATGACCTCGACTTCAGTCAACATCATAAATCCATTTGCACAAACAAAATCACATGACTCAAGCATTTGTTTGATGCTTATTTTTTGTCATTATCATAAACTTAGTTCCTGCAGATGTTGTCCATGGAGAGCTTTTTTCCACCCTTGCATGGTAGCTGTTTTGTGAGATCCATTTAGAGGTTAAACCACTTTTATTTAATTAGACAAATTCAATGTACTAGTTATCAGCCTTGTTTATTATTCAGTAAAGTGACATCTGTTTATCCAAAAATATATTTGGAGTACTGTGGCATTCATCATGTACTCAAAGAGTGTTTGTCAGTCTTCTTTCTCCTCTGACTTGAGAAAGTGTTCATCTTTCTAGAGTTGTCTTGGGGTGATCACCCTATTGTTGAACTCATTAGCTTTGTGACTGCTGAGACTATAACTTTCTTTCCTATAACTCTACTTTTGCCAGTTAGAAGTTAAGTTTCTTGAGGGCAACGATGGTTTTTTTTTTGTATTTCTATCCCCAGACTTAGAAAAGTGCTTGATGCATAATGATAAATGTTTTTCTTTCATTCATTTATTCATACCCTAAAAAATTTTTTTAGGAGAGAACCAGGTCAGGTATCTGTCACAGCTATGCCTAAGAGGTGTATTCTTAACCTAACAAGGTATATCTGTAATTAAAAACTTAGCATAAATATTTCTGATTACATGAAATTTAAAAGCTTTTGCATGAACAAAATCAAAGCAAACAGGATTAGTAGAGAAAGTTGATTCACAATTTTTATATCAATATCTTTGATAAAAGTCTGACATCCAAATTGCATAGGCAGATAATAGAAACTTAAAATCAAAAACCACCCCCTCAAGAAAATATCAAAAGGTATAAATACTTTTTAAAAGCTGAATCACAAACTATTAACCACAAGAATGTTCCAAATCAAATTTAATAGAAGTATAAATCAGAATAACTCTGAGGTTTCACTTCTCTCAGCAAATTGGGAAAGATGACAAAATATTAGATTGTTAATACTGATTATTAATAATTATTCTGTAATAATATAATAACTATTAACAATTAATTAATTTAGGAAAAACAAGCTCACTAGTGCATTGTCAATGGACATTGATACCACCATTCTAGAAAGCAATTTATAATTTTGTAAGGAGAATGACTAAAAAGCCAACAACTTTTGACTCAAGATCCCACTGTTTAGGTATATACCCCAAGGAGGTTAACAGCAGAAAAAAGGCTTCATATTCCACAAAATTTTTATAGAAGGACTCTTTTGTAGTAGCTTGAATTGTTAACAAAATGGATGCCCAAAGATTTGGAGAATGGCTAAATAAGTTGCTTTACATTAAAGTAAATATAATATTACTGTAAAAATGTATTGAATAAAAAAAACATGGAAAGACATGAAATAATGAAAAGCAGGACATTGAAATTTTATATATATATACATATGTATGTATATATACACATACATAAATACATACATATATGGAGAGATATAAATATATAGATTTTTTTTCTGCTCTTGGGCCTTTCCTGATGTGTGTGTGTGTGTGTGTGTGTGTGTGTGTATACACACAGACATATACAGATACATACCTATATATACGTATGTATATATATGTGTGTGTAGGTGTGGGTGTGGGTGTGAGTGTATAGGTGTGGATGTACATGTGTGTATGTAATGACTACAGTAAAGTAAGTTAAAAGAATAACTATAGAACAATTAAGATTGAATGATACAACATTGTGTGATGACCAGCCTTGATAGACTTAGCTTTTCCTAGCAATGCAATGACCTAAGACAATTCCAAAAGATTCATGATGGAAAATGCTATCCACATTCAGAGAAAGAATTATGGAGTCTGAATGCAGATTGAAGCATACTATTTTCTTTTTTTCTTTTCTTTCTCATGGTTTTTCCCTTTTATTCTGATTCTTTTTTCACAACATGACTAATGTGGAAACAAGTTTAATATGATTATGTATGTATAGCCTATATAAGATTGCATGCCATTTTGGGGAGGAGAAAAAGAAGGGAGGGGGAAATTTTAGAACTTAAAATCATATGAAAGTGAATGTTGAAAATTAAAAATAAATAAATACATTTAATTTTTTAAAAAAATATTGAATGCTACAAAACTGTAATGACCAAGTTTAGCCTCAAAGAAGACAAATGAGAAGACTGCTTCTCTTTAGAGAAGAGGAACTATGAATATGAAACACTGAATATAATATGAGACTTTTTTGGTATGTTTGTTTGAAGGAATAGCATTCTTGGATAGGGAGGAATATATTGAGAAATGTGGATGATATGTTCATTCAATTAACAAAAATCTAAATTCTTTCCTTTCTACTTCCTCCCACTCATTGAGAAAAAAAAAGGACAAGAAAACACAATAAACCCCTCACTGGTCAAGTCCAAGGAATAAGCTTCAATCTGCACCTTGATTCCACTACCTCTCTATCAGAATGTGGGTAGCATAGTTTTTCATGGATCTTCTGGAATAGTGATTGCTCATTGTGTTGTTCAGAATTATGAAGTTTTTCAAAGTTATTTATCTTTACAATGCTGTTGCTATCATATTAATCATTCTCTTTATTCTACTCACTTCATTCTGCATCAATTCATACATGTCTTCCTATACTTCTCTGAAACCATCACCTTCATAATTTTTATATCTATTGTAATATTTTATCAGATTCATACCAAAATTTGTTTAGCCATTCCTTAATTTGATGAATATCCCATCAAATTCCTGGTTGGTTTTTGTTGTTGTTGTTGTTTGTATTACTAAAAAAAATGTTTTGTACATTTGGATCCTTTTCCTCTTCCTTGGATCACTATGGAGTATAGGTCTAGTAGTGATATCACTGGCTCAAAGCGTATGTGCCACTGTTTTCCAAAATGGCTGGACCAATTCACAGTTCCCTCAACATGGCATTAATGTACCTGTTTTCCCAATTATTTACTTTTTCCCAACAATTTACTGTTCAACATTTATCATTTTTTTTTGTCAACTTTGCCAATCTTATGGGTATGAGGTAGAATTTCAGAGACTTTTTTTTTCAGAGACTCTTTAATGTACATTTCTCTAACCTAGTAGTGATTTGGAATATGTTTTCAAATAGCTATTGATAGCTTGAATTTTTTTCCTTAGAAAACTTCATATTTGTATCCTTTGACCATTTATTGATTGGTTAATAAATTTTTATTTTAAAAAGAAGTAAAGAAGGGGGGCAGCTAGGTGGTGCAGTGGATAGAGAACTGGCCCTGGAGTCAAGAGGACTTGAGTTCAAATCTGGCCTCAGAAATATAACACTTACTAGCTGTGTGACCCTGGGCAAGTCACTTAACCCCCATTGCCCAACCAAAATAAAAAGAATAGAAATAAAGAAGAAGAAAAGTTGGGATCAAGAAGTTTGTAAAATGCTTTGCTAGTTATTTATGAGCCACTCTGATGAATTTCATGATTATGGATCTTATCTAGCCCTGCCACATTCCAGTTATGCAGAGAAACTAAAATTTCAGTCATTTCTTTGACCTAATTTGTCTTTCAATTATTCTATTAAAAGTTTAAATGCTTTCTGTTTCCTATTTGATACAACTTGTATTTGATTGAATCAGATTTTTGTGATCATGTGGACAAGAAATTTTTTACACTTTTCATCACGAAGATTTTATCTTGCCTTTGTATTCTTGATCTTTCAAACCTCTGCAGTCAAGTTTTTGATTGATGTTAAATTGTTTATTTTATTCTTCGTGCTGCTTAAGTCCTTGTAGCACCTTAACCTTTTGACTTTGGTTTTCAATTTCTGATTAAGTAAATTTAGAAATATCTGATGTATGACTAATTACTGCTGAGTCCAAAAGACTGGAGGCACTCACCCCTCTCTTTCCTCTACTCTGGGGCCTTTCTTATTGGACTCACACATATGGTTGGACTAGGTTCAGTCCTAAGGGAGGCTAGCCTCTATCAGCTCCCTTTTCCCATTGACTCGTTTTGTCTCATACCCTGGTGGTCCAGGGAAGAAATTGTGTAAGGCTAGACGTTTGGCTTATGACTAGAGAGTCCCCAAAGTGGGCAGTGAAAAAGTACTTACTCAATATACAATATAATGCAGTCATAGGGCATGAATTTATTTTTTTAATACCAAAGAAATGCTGAATAGAAAATACTAGCAAGTATTTATTTTATTTTTAATTTATGGAATAAAATAAGCATTTCCATAACAGTTTAATAAAAAAGATGATTGCACATGAAACTGCAAATCTATTATGTACAACTTGCTATTCCTTTTAAATACATAATAAAATTATCGCATTATTTTTTCTTTTTTCTTTCCTTCCCCCCTGCCGTTGTATTGACAGAAAGATTGAAAATATGATTTAGTAACTTAACTTATAACTATAATTTTACTCTCATAAGAGGTTGATGGTTAAATATCATTACAACATAAAGTAATTTGTGGGCCTGCAAAATGGGTATTGTTACATATTATCTTGGCTTGGCATTGTCCACTCAAAGTTGTTGTCTACAATCCAACCAGGCCAGAGTTTGCACTTCTTCCTCTTGCCAGTGGTCATCTTCTCCAATATAGTAACACATCCTGCTATCAGTAAACCCCAATATTACTACCTATCTTTCTGAGTACTTTTGAACCTCTTATACGCACAAAGTTACCTCCATTCTTAGATACATCCACTTTAAGATTGTGTTTTGGTCACCTACTTGGGAAAGGGAACATAAAGTGGAAAAGGTACAGGCCCAGGTTCAAATTCATAGCTGAGTCACCTTTTTCTATCTGTCATATGGAAGCAGTCACATAATGAAAAGGATACCAGCTCCATTTCCACTCCTCCAGCAAGAGGTTTGTAGGGTACTCCCATGCAGATGAGAGGTAAAGAGAACAACTAAGGTTAGATCATTCTCTTTAATGATTCTCTGAGTCATAGGTTATTTCTGCTTAACAGCTATTGAAAAAATGGCTTCATCGTCTCAAAGCACAGAGGTCCATCAGCCCTGACTCATATGTGGCCAGAAACAGGCAAGGTCTTTGCTATCCCCAAATAACTCAAGGAGTAACCTTGCACCCATTGTTAATTGGAATCAGAAAGAGTAGTTTCCTGCACACACTATTCAATCCTGCTCATCTTCTTCTGCTAGTTAAATATCTGTCACCCTCAACAAATCAATTATTTACATTTTTAATTCTGGGGCCCTGGGAAGCATTGATGTTTCAAGTAATACTGCTCCCCACTCCAGAAACTCCTCCCCTCTTCCAAAAACCTTGCACTAACAATTCTCAAAGGCTTTTGACATAAGGAATAGTCCTTAGTATTTCCCATAATACTATGTCAAGAGTCCTAGAAATCTATTCAGTATAGTCCTTATGATGGGGTATGGGCCCAAGTCGAGACCCTTTTCCCTTACCCCAAAAGAAGTCACATTTGTCCCTCCCACCCCCTTGAACTTTCCTTGAATTTCCCCACATGGTCAAGTCTCTGGCATTTGACTGAGGCATCGACAAGATTCCCAATTAGTTAACTGCCCTTTCATTGTCTACTTCTGGCCCCACCCTAGATCTCCACTTCTTGATCCTATCTAGACCCCAGTCTCTCTTGGCCATGTATTCCAGGTCTCTGGCATTAGCCATCCTTCTCTGTTATCTCCCAGTCATCTCAGACTACTTGGCCATTCCTAGATTCCTCTCAGAGTCTTTCCATATATAAGATCCATCTTGACCTCCATTAAAGTGCTCAGATTCTTAAAATCTGGCCAATGACTCACATTCTTAAAATCTGGCCAATCACACAGATTTAATCTGGCCTACTTGCATTAGTGAAACAAATGTTCAGATTCCTTAAGAGTCTGGCCAATATTATAGATTTTTAATAAGCCTTGTCTTTGACTGAAAGAAGTCTTGGGTAGAATTCATTCAAATAGGACCCTCATCTCTTGCTCTCACTATTTCGAGGTCCCAGCACACCTAAGCCTCAACACTTACATAGTCCCAAACTTAACAGTCCTTAGTAAGGGTCCAGGTCTCTCATAGTTGTTGGGCCTCAAGATCACAATCACTCCAAATACAGAATAATGCAAACTAAACAATGGACATTTTACAAAACTTATCAGATTATTTTCCTCATACTAATAAAGGGCCTAACTCAACAAGAACAAATAGAGAAAAAAATGAAAATTTGAATTAAAAAAAAAGCTAAAAATGAGAGAAATAGAGAAAAAGGAAAAAAAAAAAACAAGCATCCCCTCAGAGATAAACTAGACTCAAATGAGTTCCAAAACAGGTGGGACTCTCCTCATAGGAATAAAGACATGGGGTTGATTAGAAATCACCAGGTGAGAAATGAAATTGTCCTACTACAAATTTTTCTGGGTCACTTCAGCACATAGGGCACCTATTTTTTTTTTACAATGAATCCCCTGACAATGCAAAGGGCTATCAAGAGGGAGATTCCAGAAAAATCTTCCTAGGGGTTCTTGCAAAACATAGAGCAACCCACTTTTCTCCAACAGATACTGGCCAATGCACTGGGAAGTCTGAATGGAGGTCAAAATTCCCCCAACAAAAGAAACCTTAGTTCTCAAAGGAGGAATACATATTCAGATGAGTCTTGAATATGTTTAGGGCTTCTGCAGAGGAATTAACTTTAGAGCTTGATTGGAATCAGCCCTTCAAACACCAGAAAAGTGCTCCACATCTATCAGTAATAAAGTCGCTGCTGACCCCAAAGGCGTGCCCACTTGTCCATGCCTTTTTCCACTAACAATTCTCTCTGCTTTCAACCCAGCTATGTGCAGTGGGCTAGAGGTTGGGTGAAAATGACCCTGGTCTCTATAGAGGAGTTAAGCTCTCATTTTTCATACTCTTTGGCTTGCTTTTCTCCCTCTCAGGGATCTCAGGAAAAGAGAAGACAATAACTAAAAGCAGGTCATTCCCTTCAAAGATCTACTGAGTTATGAGGTTTTTTGCTTAGTGGCCAGTGAAAAGATTTCTTCTTCACTTCTAATCAAAACTAAAGTGATTGTGTCTTCCATCAATTCATGCACACTTAACTAGGTTTGCCTATTTCAGTAGTCAATGCCATCTGGAATGAAATTCTTCTAGCAGGGATGGGATTAGTATTTCTGATTTGTTCCAATGTATCTTGCCTTTTTGTGGTACCACAGCTCAAAGAAGGGCCTCTCACTATGTCATCCTTCGTGCCAAGTTGATCATCATGACAATTTAGAGTGCGACAAGTCTTCAGCCCTTTGCTGCTCTGTCTTTTGCTTAGATTCATAAGAGAAATTTCATCACACTGGTTGGAGGACTAACCTAATCACCGTATCACAAAACTTTCATCGACCAGTGATTCAAGGTTCCTTCTAAGTCTTCAGAGTTACCACACTGGTTTCTGGCCACACAGAGTCCCAATTCTGCATTATTCTATCTGGCTTCTTCTTGCCATTAATCCCTTCATAACATGACTAATGGTTTGGGCTTTGGGTTATTAATAGCAGTGATTAATGTAGTACAATAGAAAAAAAGCACTGGATGGTAGAGTCATATTATATGCTTCTGAAGCTTTGCTCTGCCATTTAAAACCTATGTGACCTTAGTGAGATCCCTGGACCCCCATGTGCTTCTGTGTTTTTATCTTTAAAATGATAGGGAACTTCCAGTTAAGATGATGATATGAAATATTTTAAAGGAGTCAAGCTCATCTATAAATATTCCTGCAAATGTCTCAGAGGGGCTCCAGATTGAATAATAATCAAGAAATCCAAAGAGAAATAAGTGTAATCTTCATCCAGCCCAGGATTACCCCCCTCAAAATATCCAAGAGCCTGCCAGCACCAAGAGGGGTCTTACCAAGGAATGCAGTGGAAGTTTAGATAAATAAATCAGAAGCCTACCAGCACTTTTATCAGAGAAATTCTAGGGACACCTGAAGTCTGTAGTGCTTTGTACCCAGGGGTCTGGAAGGCCACACTGTTCTGATGGAGAAGAGCCAGGAGGTTTGGAAATCTGCATCCCTATGACCATGGAAGCAGGGCTGGGAGCCAGAAACATTTTGAATGCGATGCTCCAGGAATACCACAAAGCTGCAGCACTCTGAAGGCCACAGTGTTCCGAACAAGGATGATCTGGGGATAGGTAAGACTATATTGCTCAGACCATCCTGGGGGTCCTGCAACCTTCCACTCTATTAGCACACATACACCACAGAAGTTAGAAAGTAATGATAGGAACCCAGGAAGTCAAAGTCAGGTCCAAACAGGGTGTGACCACCCTATTTGAGAATGTGGAGAAAAGATGAAAGTTTATAATAATAACTTCACTTCAACTCAAGCTTGGGACAGTTTTCCTGCTGGATAGCCCCATGACATTGATATAATTCCTGACTGGCTCAGAAACCACTGAGCTAATGATGTTGCATATCTGCTAATAAGATAACCAAGACAAATAGTGTATAGAAAAAGAGCAGAGGAGGGTCCAGGACAAAACTCTGAGATGTACCAATCATATGAGGTCTAAATCATTTTGTTAGGTGCAGAATGACTTCAAGATTATGAATTTACTGTATACTTTTGTATCTTTTTACTTTAATTATTCTTTAAAAACAGAGATAAAGCACAATTATTGGATCAATCGATCAAGAGTTTATTAAGCACCTACTAAGGCTAGGTACTGTGCTAAGCCCTGGAGATTTTTGCTTGTCCTCCATTCTCAAAAAGTACCATGGCATCAGGAGGGTGATTCCATGACTTGCAAGTGAATTGGATTTAAGTGAGGGAGGGCTGTGCAAAGTCACCAGCCTCACTTTCCTCTGGAGCCATTTTGGTCCAGTGGCAAGATACAGATCAGGATGACTGGAGATGGCCCCAAGCCCTGGAGATACAAAGAATGGAACAATGTATATTCACAAGGATTTTATATTTAGACAGTATCCAGGGAAGAAAAAAGTGACAGTAATAGGGACTTTTAAATATAAGAACACATATCAATGGACCAAAGTAATGAGAGAACACTATGTTGATAGCAGGCTCTTGGACTGACCCTCCAGAGGCACAAATTCCAAGACCACTAAACTTGAAGTATTCCAGATGAAAGATGATCAAAGTCCTGACTGGGAGGCAGAGGCTTAGAATGAAAAATATAACAATATCCCCACTCCAGGAAACAAAAGACTCCCTCACCCTGGAAAATGTAGATGGAGAAACATTTCTCATTAAAAGCGCTGCCTACAAATGAAGGAGCAAACTCAAATCATAAGCCAATTGGCAAAAGGGCAAACCAGTTACCATAACTGATGGGGCACTTGCCAACAGATAAGTTATTACTGCTTCCGCCTGGCACTATATTCTCTGGTAGGACTAATGCTCCTCTGGGTCATGAATCTGGCCTTGTGAATGCAGAGTCAAACAGCCTTCCCAAATAACCTAAAGATTCTGTGATCAATGAAGAAATAGTCTTTCTTTTCTTCTTTACAAAGAGTCTTCTAGTAATGAAAGCACAGGCAAGATGAAAGAATGCAAGTGAACATAATGAGCTTGAGCCTTTTTTCTTCAGAAAACATCAAAGATCTAAGTTCTTCTCTGGACTCTTTAGGACATGAAACATCATCAACTCTGTTTACTCAACCCCAGGGGTGTTTACACAAAATCCCCATTTTTCCTCCCCTTTGGGACCTCCTTATTCAAACTGCAATGGCCTCTACTCTACAAATGACAAATTGATTCTCTTGTAACACCATGAATAAAAAGCACCTCCCCACATTCTCCAGTTAGATGGTTGTCACAGAAGCAGCAGCTGCTCTATGCTTGTGTGTGGGTCTGAACCCTGCCAAGATCTAAATACTAAGTTCACCTCAGCTGATTCAGCCGAAGTTATCACTTTTTGACAATTAAAAAACTCCATGGGGATCTGTTCTGGTTAATTCAAATTCCCTAAGTTGAAGGGGTTGTGTTTTTTCTTATTTTTAATGAGCTGATATATTGCATTCTACCAGTGAAACATTCACAGTTCTGCTACATGTTATTTGAAATGCTTTCCTAATTTCCTCAAGTTTCTTATTCCCTACTAATTCATACTTCCTTAGACTTCAAATGAAATCTTTTAAAATGTATGAAAGTGGGGGAAAATGAAAACAACAATAAAAATGTTTTAAATAATACCCCAGGTTTACAATCTGGAGGTGGGGGTAGGTGCAGCAAACAAAAGTATCTAGCTACTCAGAGAACCCCATGACTCCCCACCTGGCAATAATAAAAGGCCAGTTACAGCTTAGAGTCATAGCTAGGATTTTTTACACCCTGTGTAATTACCATCATTACTCAGACAAATGTCAAAAATGGGGCCCTTAATTAAAGGGTAGAGTGTCAAGCAGAGATAAATACTACAGGCCACTGATGCCAGGCCTGTAGGCCTGTAGGGGGATGCTACAAGGGGATGCTGCCCCTGGATAAGCTCATCACTTTTAAACTCACCACCATGCTGCCAACTCAAGCCCTGATTGACACCACTTCCCTCAGCCTCCTTTTCCCTCTGATTGGAGGTCTGGAGAAAGGAGTATCAAACTCCTCCCAATGCCTTCCTTTATACAGGGCAGAGATGGGCCTCTCTCAGCTTATTCTACTCCTGCTTGGTTTCAACTCCACAGAACAAATTACCCCACTTAAGGGACCCCTTAGTGTTCCCACCCCCTTTCCTGCCTTTTTGTGTATGTTATCTCCTTCTTTAGATTATAAGCTCTTTGAAAGCAGGAACTGTCTTTAATTAATTGTACCCACAGTACCTAGCACAATTCCTGGTATGTAGTAGGTACTTAATACATTTTTACTGGATTGGGAAGAGGAAGCAGGGGAGGACAGAAGAGGAACATGCGCCAGCTTACTGAAGGACTAAAAAGAATGTCAGTGCCCTCTACATTTTAGATGGTATCAAAACCTGGGCCCAATCCTCACTCACTCCTCCTTCCTTATGTGTCTACATTTATGTAAGTAATTTCAGCCAAGATATATACATATATTTATTATGCTTCAGTATGAAGCATCAAAATAGAAGTGGTAGGCATTCCATCCTATGTTCATCCCCTGAATTGTATGACTTTGAACAAGTCACTGAAGCGTGGCCTTTTTGTCTTCATCCTTGAAATGGAGATAAAAGGCTCGCTACCTGATGAACATGGTTGTGTCTGCAGTCAGAGGACCTGAGTTCAAATACTAGCTCTGCTATTGCTACTGCTACATCTTTGGGCAAGTCATTTCCTCTCTAGACTTCAGTTTCCTCCTGTATCTAATGATGTGGTTGGTCTAGATAATCCCCAAAGTCTCTTCCAACTATTTCTTCTACATTTATTTTCCATAACTTCTTGGGTAATGTTCAAATGAAAGCTTCTAAAGGATGGGATAACCCTTAATTCAAAGTGCTAAAAATGTGCAGCCCTTTGGAAACTGTTGGTGATTATTATTTATAGCATTAAAATCTCTGTGTATTGCTCTCGTGTCTTACCTGCCAAATGCAACTGGGACATTCAGCATTAAAAGTATTTTGAAAGTTCATTTGGGCTGTGAATGTCCTCATGATCTG
The DNA here is from genome assembly GCF_900497805.2 of Vombatus ursinus. Lineage (NCBI taxonomy): Eukaryota > Metazoa > Chordata > Mammalia > Diprotodontia > Vombatidae > Vombatus > Vombatus ursinus. Next base: position 33,391,943 of record NW_020954619.1, read on the forward strand.
TCATACAAGTAAAACAATGAGATGATTATACAGAAGATCACATTTCCTAATACAATGTAAACTCTCCTAAAAGATTTAGTGTGTATGTCTATATAGCAGACCTTTTTATTAGGAGGGAGAATAAAAAGGAAGGAAAGAACTGATAAGACTTTATAGGGCTTTTCAAAATCTGTGCAACTTCTCTTCAATGTCCACTTACTATATAGAAAGTCCTTAATAAAAAATTTTTTTAAAAGTTAACCACAAACCTCACTATCCCAGTTTTCAATATGTAATAAAGCAGTCATGGCTCTTTTTCTCTAAATCTAGGTCTTCTGTGAGAATTGCCTACAAAACTTTTATTTAGAATGCAATGTCTTTGGGAAGTTAGTATCATATAAACAAAGCACTTAAAAACTCTCCTCCTTTTGGGGGGGGGGGTGTTGCATTCCTATAGTCCTATGATCAAGCCAATTTTTGTCAGATATAGGAAAAACAAACCTTTCTGGTCCAAGATCTCAAATGCCCAGAATTATGCTGGATGAAGTTTTCATTGGCTAATCTTTCATTGCTAGAAATACAGATTAATGAAATATAGACTCACTGTTAACTGTCAGGTAAAGTTCTAGGACACTTTCAATGTCTTTCAAAATTTTATTTCATTTGGCACCCGAATAGTCTGTTAATCTGTGTTACTGCACTTTTGTTGCTGTTCTGGACCTATGATTTCATCATTATTGGAAACTCAGCATGAACATTCTTTCATGTTTCTTCACGAATCCTCTGGATTTGTGACTGGTCGTTGTATTGATCGGAGTTCCTAAGTCTGGTGAAGTTATTTATCTATTTATCAACATTGTTGCTATTGTATAAATTGTTCTCCTGGTTCTGCTCATTTCACTTTACATCAGTTCATGCAAGTCTTCCCAGGCTAAAGAGGAACATGATTTGAGGAGGGAAAAAGAAAAAGCTCAATATGGGAGGTGACACTTGAATTAAACCTTAAAGAAGCTAAGAATTTGACAGAGGGAAAATGGGCATCCTTTCTAGACATGGGGCACAGTCTAAGGCAAGTTTGACTGGAAGGTAAGGTAGATGAAAGGAAATAATATAAAATAAATTTGGAAGGGAAGGCTAAAGACAGATTCTTAAAGGATTCAAATATCAAGCTGAGGAATTTAAATTTTAACAAGCCACAAATTTTAGTCCATATTTAGTTTGTCTTCTTAGCACTTAGCACAATGTGGAGCACTAAAAGGTTAGTCAGACATTGAAGACACCAAGGTCATCCAAAGCATCCAGTCATTTTGTGTTGCTACTGGACTTTGGTGACTCTGGAAGAAAGAGTAAGACTGATGACTTAAATTCAATCCATAAGCAAGTCAAGACATCACTCCATAGTGCCATTGCTCCTCTTCCAAAATGAAGAATGAACAACAACTTAGCACAATGCCTAGCACATAGTGCTTCGCAAATGTCGATTGAATGAATATGTGAACAAGGTCTAAGTGTACACGTAAACTACTGAGTATGAGATATCAATAGTTTAGGGAACACTGTTAGTGTCAACTCCTTTCTTGATTCCACTCTTGCATTCTTGACTTCATCGAATTATCTTGTTTTTCCTTATTTACGTACACCACTGTACCCCAAAATAGAATGAGTAGTAACTGTTTCTCACACTTTTGTATTTGTAGCCCCAGCACCTTTCACATACAAGGTGTTTAATAACTAGTTGGTGAATTGAATTAAATGCCTTCTGAAGTCATTCTCATATTTAGTAGTAGAGGCTAACATAGAGCAAACACTAATACTTAGTGGAATATTCTGAAACCTCTAGTCTTTTGGAAACAAAAGTACAGTAAAAACAATTTTACTGGAACTCCTCTCCCTTCATTATGGGATCCTTTAAGAAGAAGCTCTATTCAGAAGGATGGTTTTTATTTTAAATGTGAAGTTCCAATGATACTCACTGAAGAAACAGTTCAAAATCCCACACATATGTTTTATTTTAAAGTATTTAAAGGAATTAGCATCAAGTTTATTTTATAATAAGCCAACAAGTAAATAATTTTGTTTTCTGATATATCCTTGAAGTATAGTATCTATGTTATATACCTTGGCACTGTTGTGAGGCATGAACCTCATAGGAAGAGAAAAGAAAAGAAAAGAAACAGAAAGAATGTAAAATAGAAGGTAGACTTTAACTTAAAAAAATCTGCTTTTTAAATTAAAGAAGTTTTTATTTAAAAATGATCGTGAGAGAGGTCTTCTTAGTTTTAGAACCATCGGTTAGCATGGATGTTCAAAAATATCTTAGTTTGGGGCCTTTACTTTATAGATGATGAAAATGAGATCCAGGGAGCTTGTTCTGGGCAAAGCCTATCCTGGAACTCATGTCTCAGAACCCCAAGTTTGGAGTTCTTAGATGTTAATGACTGTATATGAATGAAAAAATTTGTCAGGAGTGTATGTGGTTGGCAGGGGGGAGGAATAAGCATTTATTAGGCACCTATTATGTTCCAGGCACTATGATAAGTGTTTTACAAATATTATCTCATTTGAAATAGTAGAAAGAGCATTGAGTTTGGAATCAAACATCCCAAATAATACCTACAGAATTTGATTCTATGTTCATGAGTCCCTGAAAGAATTGTTTAGGCATATAAATACCTTGAAAATATAAATATTTATGGCAATACAAACATAACTATATGGTAACATAAAAGATCTTCTTAAAGAAAACATTGCCAAATATCTTACCATTTTCAAATACTCACTACCTCCTATTCCTATGTTGCATCTCCAATAACCTCCAGTAAAGTGAACCAGAAGTGACTTAGGGAAAGTTAATGTATACATTAACTAATTGAATAACGGTAAGCAGTTGTTAAAGACACTTTCCCTTATGTAGAAAAGTCACCATTATCACCGTCTTTAATTAAGATTTTAAAAAAAACTCAGCCTACGTAAGCTTTCTACTCATAAACTCAAATGGTTGAATTCAGTTACTCAATGATGATTTTCTCCACAGAGCACAGGCTAATCTTCACACAGCCTTAGAGCTGAAAAACCAAACTTCCAAAGACCGTCTAATCAAACCCATATCTGATCATATTCCTTCCATAACATCCCTGATTAATGATTATCTACCATCTACTTAAAGACTGTCCCAAAAATCTCAGGGCAGTTTTTGTTTTGTTTTTGTTTTGGTTTTTTTGTTTTGTTTTGGCTAGACAATGGGGTTAAGTGACTTGCCCAGGGTCACACAACTAGTAAGTGTTATGTGTCTGAGGTCAGATTTGAACTTAGGTCCTCCTGAATCCAGGGCTGGTACTTCAGGGCAGTTTTAAGAGCCGTTTGGAACACCCTATACTTTGGAAAACACCAATTCTTAAGACACTTTTACCTTACGCTGAACCTAAACTTGCCTCTCTATTACATCTACTTTTTGCTCCTAGTTCTGACCTCAGGGACAAGCAGACAAGTCTAATATCTCACATATGATAACTTGCCAGATATTGGAGGGCAGATATCCTGTTAATTCAAGACTTCTTTTCTCTATGCTGAAAATCTCCAGTTACAATCTACCTTTCTTTGGCTGTTCCATCTTCTCAGGAATCACACAACTTTGTCAATGGCCTTCCTAATGGGTATTCAGGTGATAACTTAAAAGTCATTCAATTATGGCAGATGTGATCTGACCAAGGGAGGATACAACCAGACTTATCTCCTTCCTTGTTCTGGACACTGTTAATGCAGGGCAATGTCATTTAGCTTTTCTGGAGGTTCTGCCATATTATTGATCAATATTGAGTTTTTCATCAACCAAAATCCTCAGATCCTTTTTATGTGAACAGTTGTCAAGCCACATGCCCTTCATTCTATACTTTTGCCATTGTTTGTTTTTATAACTAAGAATAGGACTTTATATTTATGTAGTACCCAAATGAAAAAAAAAATCAAACCAGACAAATGTTTCCGTTTCTGGATGTATGGCATGAGCAGAAATAGTACTTTGAATATTCTCCAAAAATGCTAGGACCAGCTGAAAAATTATTTGATGTTTCAATTGCTTGTTTATTGGCTGAAGCCTCTGTCTGTTTGCAAGCAAAGACAGGATTCCATTAAGTAACAAATGTGGATAGAGTACTGGGCTTGGTTTTAGCAAGACATGGGTTTAAGTCTCAACTCTGACACTTGCTAGCTGTGTGACCATGAGCAAGTTTCTTAACCTCTCTGAGCCTCGATGTCCTCATCTGTAAAATTAAGGAACTGGACTAGATAGCCTATCAGTTCTCTTCTAGCTTTAACCCTAAATCTATGATTCTACTGTAATATAGAGTTTTTTTTCAAATATGACCCTTTTAATGAAGCAATTTAATACTAGAAGGAAGGAAGGAAGGAAGGGAGGAAAGAAGCAAGGCAGGAAGGAAGAAAGGAAACAATCATTTATTAAGTTGTGTCAGGCACTGTGCTAAGTGTTGTCCTGGCCTCTAGGAGCTTACATTCTAATAAAAGACATGTTTTTGAAGTCCAGAAAGCAGGAAAAGGATTAAGAGGGGAAGGAAGGCCAGGCTGGTGAAGGGTATTACAAAGGGATACTCCAGGTTGAGAAGGTTACTGGAGTAGTGGGATGTTCCAGGTGATGAGAAAAGTTCTAGAATGGGACAGAATGGTTTTGAAGTATGAATAGGAAGATAAATGAACTTTTGTATGTGGAAAAAAAGGTCAAATATTAAAGGATTGATATGCTACTTCTTTCATAGGTGAATATTTTGATGCCTGAAAGAAACTGTAAAATAACTTTGGTTTAATAAAAACTGCCAAAATATATAAGAATAAACAGTTTTCTGACCGAATTTGAGTAGTTTGGGACAGAAAAAGAACGTTAACATAACTATAAAGACACAAGTCAGCTTTAAAAAATGTAGGATAACACCTTATTTATATGTCAATAGTTTGATGTTTTAAACTAGCAAAAAAATTTCTTTATTTAAGATAGTAATGTGAGTATAAAGTAACACAGTTTCAAGGACACCAAATATACTAGAGAACTGTTTTGAGAACCGATTACTGGTTGGAGCTGTAAGACATTATGGTCCTTTATTTGCTTGTAACTGTTAGACTTTTATAAAAATGGGGAAAAAATCCAAACTGTTTAGAGATTAATAAGAATTTCGTAGAAGAAATTTAGTGAGTTGTCACAGCGTTAAGTGAAAGGTGAAAATCAGGAGTTTCTGAAGTGTGTGTTTAATAAAGAGACAGAAGTACCTGGACAGGGAGGAAAATTTAACGGGGGTCAGAAAACAACTGTCAGACGTTTGAAGAAATCAGCAGCAGGACAGTCATATGACAAGAAGGCTACGGCTGCTAGTTCCAGTTTCACTGAATAAAGATTTAAGCTCTTTGGAAAATATCTTCAGTTCTATAGCCCTTTGGTGACAGGTAGGGCTTAAGTGAGATGAAACCTTTCTGAAGGGTGTGTTGCTCTTTGCTGCCTTGCTCGCTCCTCATTCTCCCTTCCTCCCCACAATAGAATGCTGTGCCTGGAGTCAAAGAGACCTGAATTAAAATCTGGCCTCAGACACTTACTGGCTGTGTGACCCTGAGTAAGTCACTTACTCTGTTTGCCTCAGTTTCTTCAACTCTAAAATGATAAAAAAAAAATAATATTTTAAAATTATATAGCACCTAATTCATAAGGTTGTGAGAATCAAATGAGGTATTATTTGTAAAGCACCTAGCACATTACCAGCGCATAGTTCCTTTCCCTTCCCCTACCTCACTTCCCCTAGGTTTGTTTTCCTTGATCAGAAAGTCAATCTGAACTGTTCTCCTGTAAACTGTGTTTGGAACAATCTGACTTGACAACACAGAATCATGGTGAATGAAGTGCTCTGTATTACCTAGAGAAAGCCAAGATAACAAGTTTTGTAGTTGTCTTAAAAGGGAACTTATTAGGCAATTTTATAGTGTAACATTTTTCCAATACTCTTTTAAGGGCAACTCTAAGTTGAAAGAGTTTATAAATGCCTCATTGGTTCAAGAATAGAAGAGAATTTGTCCAGCTGAAGAAAGACAAGGGTCCAGATGAACAGTTAACAGGGAAGCAGCATTGTGTGGTGCAGATATTCCTGAGTGGATCAATGACATCAAAACCTGCAGTCCAGAGGTGAGAGTTGCTTTAAACACGTGAGTTTTCCTTTCTCATGTGCTTTACTTTCAGGTTTCTATAAGTATATGCCCATTCTTCCTGAAATATATTAGTGAGCCACAATGACCTAGGTTTTTGTTTGGGATTGGAATGTGTTTACTATTTGTGTATTTGCATTAATGTGTGCCTATCTCTGATGTGATTTTTTTTTCCTTCAACTATTGCTAAGTAACTTATGTTTAAGATCTAAAAATGTCATTATTATGAATTGCTGATTTGTGTAAATGGAAACACACTCATAGGAGCTCAAGAGCTATAAGGGTGAGTAAAGAAGTATATTCTCACAAACAGGGTTACCCCCAAGACCCTGAAATAATTTGGATGTATATTCTGGGAAGCTAGACCTGCCAAGGCAAAGGCAGGTTGGAGTGAGTGAACAAACTCAGAAAATGAATAAAAATCCACATATCTTTGTGAAAGTGTGAGGTCCTATGTAGTAATACCTCATGCTAACAGGCACAAACTGACTTTTCTTTCTAGTACACCCCAATCCTCACTGAAAGGATACAATAAATAATGAAGTATTGGCTTTAAGAAGATAAAATATCCCATTAATTTCCCATAATATTTTCCCTGATGCTTTCCTTTGGAACATCAGCCAGTTAAAGACAAATCTAGAGATTGTTGTGTACAAGGAACATCAGGAATCTAGAGGCTGTAAGCAAGAACATTTTGCAAACCATAGACATTATTTGTTGAAGTGGGCACCAGGGAAAAATTAAAGGGAGGATTTTTGTTGTTTTTTTTTTTTCAGAATATGGATGCCTGCCAAACATTCAATAGCAATTACATAGAGAGTTTGTTTTTTAAGCTTATTTATAAGTAGTCTAAAGAGAGAGAGATTTTATTTTTGTACTTTCAGAATATGGTATACATGTCAAATGTAATTGAGGTAATCATATGCCAATCATTTTGTGAACAAATTATATTTAGGGCATCAGCTCCAACTAAGTTTTGGAAACTTTTTTTAAGAGAAAAGAAAAAGTTTCTCAAAAAAATATTTTTAAAGGATGCTTTTCTTTGGATTTGGTCACATAAAACCATGCCCAGTGGGATAGTTTTGAGATCTAAATTAGTGTTTTAAAAGTTTTATACCCTTTAAGAGTCACATTGGTGTTTGTCAAGATTCACACAATAGATGATCTTACTTTCATCATTTGACATTACTTTTCTGAGAAACAGGTTTTAAAATTCTATAAGTTCAAGTCATTGGATAACTGTTGTAAGAAGATTCTCTGGGCTGCAGAATTATTAAAATAACTTCAGGCTTGTTGTTTTGAACAATGCAATAAGAATTATTTTTATAGATTAGGCCATGGTTCCTATTATTAGATTTAATATTCTGTAGAGTCTACAGGACATGAAGGCAGAGAATGCACCAGCCTCCCGCAGTAACCAAGAGTAATCTTCTGATTTGAAAGCACAAAAGATTTCTTCATAATAACTACTGGTTTTAGACATGAATGTAATAATAAAAATGTCTTCCTATCTGTAAATCAGGAATAGAAAGGAAAAAAAAGACAGTATATAAGGACTAAGGCAAGATGAATTTCATAAGATGTCAGGCATAAAAGCTGAGAACAAAGAACATAGTCCTTTATTTGTCCTTTCTAGGGCTTCCTTTTAAAATTATTTTTTTTAATTTAAAAAAAATCACTTCTTCCCATCAATGGAAAATAAACAAAAGAAATAAAAAGAAAAACCAAACTCTCATAACAGATATGCATATTCAAGTTGTCATGTTCAAATATACATGTCTCATTCTGTACCCTGAGTCTATCACCCCTCTATCAGGAAGTAAGTAGCAAGTTTCATCATAGTTCCTATGAAATCATGGTTGGTCATTGCACTGATCTGAGTTCTTAAGACTTTTGAAATTGTTTTTTACGCTGTTTTGGTTATTGTATAGTCCTCCTTGTTCCGTTCACTTCACTGTGCAACAGTCCATACAAGTCTTCCCAAGTTTCTCTGAAACCATCCCTTTCTTCATTACTTATGGTATAATAGTATCCCACTGTATTCATATACCATAATCTGTGTAGCCATTTCCCCATAAGTGCGTACACACTTAGGTTCCTGTTCTTTGCTATTGCAAAAAGAGCGCCTATAAATATTATTCTACATATGAGTCCTTTTTCTTTGGTCTCTTTGGAGCATAGATCTAGTGGTGATATTGATGTGTAAAAAGTGATGTTTAGTAACTTTGGGCACATACTTCCAAACTGCTTTCTGGAATAAATTCGCAGCTCAAACCCTGTTTTAGAAATCATAGAATAATTGAATTCTAGAGCTGGAAGTGAATCAAGATAATTTCAAACACCTTTGTTTCATAGAGGAGGAAACTGAGATGCAAAGAAATGTGATAACTTGTATCATAGATCATACAACTGGCCAGGAGTAGTAGAAATGGAATGATAAGTCAGGTATCCTGAGGCTCAGTCCAGAACTCTTTAAAATCTGTGGCTCATAAACGTGAAGAATAAAAAAAAAATAGATACTGAAATGAACTAGAGCGCAGAGCTCAATTTTGACCAAAATGGACACATGGACTTTGATAGTATTTTAAAAGAATAAAAATAAAGCCAACAAAATCCATTTGAATACCTAGATGGAAATGGAATTGGAAGGAAATCGAGAAAAAAATGAGGTTATTGTTAATATTTTATTACATATTCTTACTTTGTGCATAAATACTATATTTAATTTTCTTGGTCCAGACCTCTGATTTCAGCAGTGTGAGAACTTCTCTGGCGTAGAAACCACTATTAATGTAGATCAACAACTTGTCTGTGACTATCTAGGAACATTGAGGTTAAATGACTTGTCTAGGATCACACAAATAATGTGTATCGAAGTTAGAATTTGAACTCCACTCTTACTGTTTTTATTTTGGTATTTATTTATTATTACATCATTATTATTTATTGTATTCCATATTTTTTGTTATAGATGAGTTGTCTCATATCAATACAGTTTCTACAACAGGAAGCCCCTATACTAATAACAAAACAGGTATTCTGTAAGCACACACCCATGCAAAATATAGTTTCATTCTCTTATATACTATATTTTATGACACTATAAATAGTAGATTATAGTAAAATTTAATGTATATACACACATATGTATACATTTCTTTTTAGCAAATTTTCAATTATTTGGAGTTTGGACCATATGATATGATTCCTGACTTTGTTTTATTGATATTGTTATCAAGTTTACAAGATACATACATACATATATAAATATATATATATATATATATATATTCTTTTTTTTTTTTTAACTAACAACTGCAACTCAAAAACAAGCAGCTAGGTGGCACAGTGGATAGAGTGACAGGTCTGAAGTCAGGAAGACTCATCTTCCTGTGCTCAAATCTGGCCTCAGATACTTACTAGCTGTGTGACCCTAGGCAAGTCACCTAACACTGTTTCACCTCAGTTTCCTCATCTATAAAATGAGCTGGAGAAGGAAACGGCAAACCACCCCAATACCCTTCCCAAGTAAACTCCAAATGGAGTCACAAAGAGTCAAACACGACTGGAATGACTGAACAACAATTCTAAAAATTATATACAAGGTCAAAATTAAATACAGAATAATTATGGAAGAGGGAGGAAAATCACATATTTTTTTCAGCCTCAATTTCAGCATTTCTCAAATAAGGTTTGTAATAGCACCTACCTCATAGGGATGTTGTGAAAATCAAATGAGATACCAATTGTAAAGTGCTTTGCAAACCTTGAAGTCCTACCCAAATGTCATAATCATTATTGTCATTGTTATCATCGTCATCATTGTCATTTGAGAGCTTGTTGTCCTGTAGATCAACTGGAATGCTGGAAGGTTGTATTCTTTTTGGGAGGCCATCTATAATCAGGAAGACATCCAAATAAAGAAAATCTTTCCTAAAGTGTTAGATGATGAAATAACAAAGCTGGGATTTGAGTCAAGTCCACGGACTCCAAATCCAGTGTTCTTTGTACTGCTTTATGATTCCTCTTTATAAATGAAAGAAAAAGTATAGAAAATGAAGGGTGATTTTTCTAGGTAGGCAAATACCTTTCTGCTAAAGAAAGTAGTTTGCTCAACTGAATGGAAACATATGACACAAATATTAGATCACTGATTTAGAGCTGGAAGGGACCTGAAAAGCTCTTTAAGACCATCCCCTTCATTTTTAGAAAAAGAAGCTAAAGTATTGAGAGACTGAAAGGTATTGCCAAGACAGTGCCACAGACAGTAAGCAATAAAGACTGGATTTGAACACAGGTCCTCTGATTCCAAACCAGCAATCTTTCTACTGTGCCAAACTGCCTCACTCAAATTGTGCTCAGTGGGATCACCACGTTGGCTATTAGCCAAATTCATTGCTTCTAGCCTTAGATAGCTCCTCAAGACATTAAGCCATTTCCCCATAGTCATATAGCTAGCAAGTCTGAGTAGCAGAATTTTAACCCAGACCTTCCTGATTCCAAAACCAATGCTCTATCCACCACTTCATGCTGCCTCTCTACTGGTTGAATACTTATTGGTTACTACTAATTGACAAGTAATCCTAATTATTGCTCATTACTAAAACTTATTCCTAAAAAAGCAGAACTTTCTTCCATTTAAAAGTTTCATTTTGAATCCTGTGACCTTTCAATTTGTACTACTAAAAAATGAGCAGGCCATAAATGGCAGTATAAAACACTTGCCAAACTCAACATATTTATGTCAGGTCATAAGCAGTGATGTGGATGCCATCAAATGCCAGGGTCAGAGCAAGCACTCTGCTGTTTTGTATCCAATCCCCGTTATTTTGAGAAACTTTGAAACAAGAAGGGCTATCCTCGCATGCATTTGATATCTTCTGTTTACAAAAGAGTGGCTCTACAATGGTCTTTGAAATACTGCAAACCATTAAATATGCATATTAAGGCCCAGAGGATAATGTAGTCTTCCTGGAGCTCTGGATGTTGTCTCAGTAAATGCTCCCTGGAAGCTGAATGCCTTTTTGCTCTCTAGTAGTTTCATTACCGCTGTCATGCTTACTTTAACTAAAGCTCATGGCAGCTATTAATGATCAACAGAGGCAAAGTTGTATTGAAAATTACAAACAATCCTTGCTTGAACACAATTTGCCTGTAGAGAATGTCTGTCTGACTTCTAAGATTCTCTAACTTGGGAAGCAAAGCAAAGGAGTCTGGGTTTTACTGATTCAAATTTCAATCTTTTCAAATTTCACACAATTCTTTGCACTTCAGGGCCTCATTTGGCATTTCTTCCATACAGTTAGTAATCCCAACCAGCTATCCCCCCTGGTCATTTTGTCACCAGTCTTACTGTTATCCTGCCTTTCTCCACATGGGAAGACCAAACCTCAAAAAAAAAAAAAAATGTTCCCAAACTCTGAGGATGATAATCCACTTAGTTTTGGAACTCCCACCCTGAGGCTAAGATGTCTTGATTAGTAAGAGAGTGAATACAAATCCAGCAGTCTATCCACATAGCCTACTATGCCTAACTAGCTCCATACCATGCTTTACATCCTATGTAACCATCCAACCTGGCCATTTTATTATCTATCCTGATGCTGTTTAGTTCAATATCTGGTATATAGTAAGTGCTTAATAAGTGCTTTTTTTTTATTACTTCACTCATTCATTCATTCATTCATATCACAGGTGCAGGGAGAAGATAGGCAAAAAATAACCACCTCTCTAAAATGTTTTATCTCTCATGAGTTCCATAATCCCAAAAGTTTACCTAATATAGAGGAGGCTATCCCACCTCCATTTGAATACCTCTAGTGACAGGGAGCTTTTCTCTAAAGGCAGCCTTTTGATTCTGATTTTGATTCTGATTATTAGACATTTCATGGAATCATAGTATGTAGATTTGGAAGGGATGGTACAAGGCATCTAGTTCTTCTCATGACCTTACCTCTTCTTCTGCTAATTTTGCTTTGGGGCTCAGCCAAACGAATCTGCTCTCTTTGCCTTATATAGGGAAATAGCAAATGCAGAGTCTTCTCTTCTCCAGGCTGAACATCTCTGGCTGTCTTACAATCCTCCTTGAGACTGTGACCGCCCCAAACAGTCCTTACTTGCAACCACCTGTATACACTATGAAGATGTTTCATATTCTTCATATTCAGAGTATTAATGACAACACACCTCAAGAATGAAACAGAGCAAAAGAGCAGTCACAAAAAGATATTAATTATGAAATAGAAGATGAGACAACTTTTGATTTAATAATAGTGACTACCATTTATATAACACTTAAAAGTTCATAATTATCTTTTCCTCACAAAAAAATCTTGAGATGGGTAGTACAAGATGGAATTGATGATATGAACATAGTAAGTACTTAAAAATATTTATTGATTGAGTTGCAGTGTATTTTGGTAATATCCTAGTTTATCAACAGAAATTGAATCCACAGAAAGATTTCACTTTGGTGCAGTAGAAATAGAACTAGATTTGGAATCAGAAGAACTGCATTTAAATTGCTACTTTGCTTCCATGGCTTTAGGCAAATTATTTTCCTTCTCTGAGCCTTTCTTTTTATATATACATGCAAATATATATAATTTTAAAAAAACATTTCATTAAAATCTGCTGTGTCCAGCACACCAAGCAAAATGCTGGGGGACTTAAAAGATTTAGATATGATATGATCCTTGTCCTCCAGGAATACGCAGTCTAGAAAAATAAAGCAGTTGGACTACTTTCAATATGTTCAATAAACACTGCGTGTATAGCAATGGGAAACAAAATTTAAAATTCTTGCCTTTAAAGAGTTTACTTTCACCTGGGCTAGAGTTGGAAGAGTGTAGCATAATTTTTAACATATACACAAATAAGAATAATGCAAGGTAGATGTGTGCAAAAGAGATATCTAGACAAAATCTTCTAGGAAAATTTAAAGAGGGAAGGATCCAAGTTCAGCTGAATATATCAGAGAATGGTGAATTCTGAGGTACCTGAGGGATAGCTGGTGGTACAGTGGATAGAGCAGTAAGCCTGAAGTCAGGAAGACCTGAATTCAAATTTGACCTCAGACACTTACTAGCTGTGTGCCCCTAGGTAATTCATTTAACCTCTGTTTCCTCAATTGTAAAATATGGATAATAGGACCTACCTCTCAGGGTTGCTGTGAGGATCAAATGAGATAATACTTGCAAAAGTGACTAGCACAATGCCTGGAACATAGTAGGCACTATATAAATGCTTATTCTCTGTCTTTATCTGCCATATAGTTCTAAATCCTATTATCTGACATGATAAGAGAGTAGAGCAGCCGTTTTCAGGAAAAAAAATTCCTTTTTTATCCTTACTTGTATTTTTCCCCAATTACATGTGAAGATAGTTTTCAACATTCATTTTTTGTAATATTTTGAGTTCCAAATTTTTCTTCTTCATGCCTTCTTCTCCCCCCCTTCCCTGTCTCCTCCCCAAGACAGCAAGCAATCTGATCTAGGTTATACACGTACAATCATGTTAAACATATTTCCACATTAGTCATGTTGTAAAGCAGCAAAACTCTTTTACCTCCACAAATCTCAAAAAGAAATACAACATATCTCTAAGAATTAAAGCTGCACCAACAAAAGTAAACAAACATTTTCACACAACATAAAGCCTTCTGAAAAAAACAGCTGAGAGGCAAACTATCAAATGTACGAGCTGACCCTGAACAACCCAAGAGCTCCTGTGCGCTGGTGACAGCCAGCTCAAACAACCCACCTGGCCCGTGTTTCAGGCTCTGGCTTTGACAGCCTTTTACCCTGTCCCTTTACAGTATTGATTTACTCTGACTCCCTTCCCTCTCACCACCTTATAAGAGATGGAAAACATGGCTCTTTCCCAAGGCATGTTGGAAAGAAAGTGTGTTTGGAGGATGAAAGAATGAAGACATGACATTGGAGAATTGGCCAGAGAAAAAAGGGATTTCTATGCCCGTGGAAAAGGGGACCAAACATGTACCTTCTATCAGTCCTGTCCTTCAGGAGTCTGCACAGAATGAAGACCTGGCCAAGCTTCTTTACTGAAGAGATTGAAGATACTTGATCTCTGGGGTGAGCAAGAGAAAAACTAAGTGCCATAGCAGAGGAGCCAAACAGGGAAGAGGGAAGCTTGAGAAAAACTATCAGAAATAAAAAAAAAAAATTCTGAAAAACTAAAAGGACAGGAGAGAAGGTCGGTTATAACACCAGTTCCCAAGAAGACAAAACAACAGTGAGACTAATGATGACAGAAGGAAAAATAAGCAAGAATTTCAAAAATTCTTTAATTAAGGCCAGAACACATAGAACGAGGATGACACATAAAGGAAGGCAAATAAATATCAAATTAGTAAGAGGATAATCTGTGGATTCCCTAGATATTATGGAACAACATCAAGAAATTGCAACATGGTTCCAAAGGAGAAACTTCTGAAAGATAATATAGTATAAATTAGCTCATAAAATCAAAGCTCTTGATATAGATTAAGACTAAAAACAAGGTAGAATCATTAAATCTCTGAAAAAAGAAAATGGCAGCTCTGGAACTGAAAAATGAAGAAGTGGAAGGAAACGGAAGAGAAAGTAGATATTAGCAACAACTCTATTTCCATGCATTCTATGAAAGCCATAGCAAATATGATAAATCAAAATGATTGCCAATCATAATACATGAGAAAAATGTTTTTTAAACAGCAAAATATGAATTAATAGAATTTTCAGATCCCTAGAAAGAAAAACAACAACGAAACTTGAAATTCCAAATCACATAGTAGTTAAATATCAAAATTCCAATGCAAAACAACTCACTTTACAAGAAACAATGGTAAAGGCTTTTGGCCATAAAACAAAAAACCCCTAAGGATTATTCAGCATCTATGCAAATATGAGAAAAGATGAAATATAATCATTCAAAAGGTAAAATGGAGTCTAATCATCAATGAAAACATGCAGAACTTCAACAAGAGAGACTTTTGAATCTTTCTTATAAAAGGAACCAGAAATGGCTATTTGACATGCACACTTTCCAAACAAAATAAAACTTTACAAATAATCAAATAGATCTCTGATTTCATCTATCTGGGAGTTCCCTCCAAAAATGCACATTTGAGGCATATATGTACGTCCATTCTGTAGAATTCTCCTCTATACCTGCCCAAAAGTTCACCACAAGGAGTCCACACAACATAATTCAAGTCTTCCTTGCTTTCTCCTGACTTTGCAAGGATACTAGTGGGAGCACTATCACCATTTACCTGTCCTCTCTCACTCTTGCCTCGTGACCAGACTATCTTCTTCTTTTCCCCACCATAAAATTCCTTAATGACATCCTTTACTCCTGTTCTTCAGAATTCCTCATTGGCTTTATGTTTCCACTTGATCATACCCAGCATGCACTCTTCCATGGTCTTCTGTGTGATGCTCATCTTTAGTTCTTCAGAAGCAACATTATTCCAGATTTGTTGCAATATAGCAACACCAGGAAAATGTTTGTATTGAAAAAAATGGGCCTTTGCTGTTATAGGGAACATGGAGAACAATTTTCCCCAAACAATCTAGCCCACCTCCCTCCTCCTTTTCAACTCAAATTCCACCTTTCTTTCCCTCTATATTGTCTATTCCAGATATGCACATTGTTGGAAAAACTTTATAGATTGTCCATTTAGATACAATTTGAAATCTGGACAATAAACAGTTTTCATCCATTTGCTCTTTCCTTTGGAGATGGATAGACCATCCTCCTTTGAGTGATTACAAGGTCTTTTCTAGGAAGCTCTGAAATGTATTTGAGCTTAATACAATCAATATAATATGAAATATCAAAATTTTTAAATTGTCAACAAGAGAAACAAAAAAGTATATAAATACAATTATCCAGAAAAGACTAAGCAATAAAAAAATTCTCTGATGTTTCTAGTGCAAGTCAAAGTTATTCTTCTGTTAATTAATATTACCAAGAATAAAAAGAAAAAAAGAAAAAGGAAGGATTAAAGTAGAATCCCACAGATCAAAATCAAACACTTCCCTATAAGTGAATGAGTATTTTTATGAGTGGAAAAAAAAGGAGAGATATCACTAAATGGGAAGCCACTTAATTGAAAGAGAAGAGATAAGAGACCAAGGGTATAGGATTTGATTTCCACCTTATCTTGATTTGAACAGAAAAGGAATAGTTATTTTCTTAGTCTCTGAACAAGCATAAAGATCTATAAGAGAATAGAGTCAAAATAGTAAACTGGAGTTTATGGGAGTAGGAATTTTATCTTGAGCTAGAATGGGAAACAAGGAGGTGCCATTGACAAACATTTCCATGGTGGTGGTGGGAGACCCAGGAGTCTCATAAGGGGTTTAATTTGGGTGAATGGGGACTTTAGGAGACCCTAGGATCATGCTTCTTAGGACTACCTTAGACAAAGGGATGAATGTCCCTTAGGCAGTGACAAGCATCCAGAGTATAAAGGTAGAAATAGATACACAGATAGAATACATTAGCTTTAGGATGCATAAGTGGTCATAGTAATGTCAAGAGGTTGGACCATATCATCTGACTAGGAAAGCAATTACCATAATCAATCATATTGAAGCAAAACCATATGATAAGATTTAAATAAATATATATATATATACACATACACACATATGTATGTATACATATGTGTGTGATCATATATATTAACCAAAAGGTAGAATTATCTGGGCTTGAAAAATACTAGGAGTTTTCTTGATAAAAACTCTCTCCCCACTATCATTTGTTAGTTCTAGACATGCTTTTGATGGAAGTAAGGCAAATGAAAAGAAATATTGGCAATGAGGTTATGAAATTACCCTTATTTGCAGATGACATGATCAAGAAACCTGAGAAAATGTGTATGAAAACTACTTGAGACAATAACTTTGGCACATCAGCAAAACACAGAATAAATCTATGAAATCATCAACATTTCTATACAGAAATAACAAAATGCAAGAGGAAATATTCATAAGTAAAATGCCTTTAAAAATAACTATAAAATGCATAAAATATCTGAGAATCATCTACTGAGATACTTGCAAGACATACAAATACAATTACAAAATAATCTTTACAGAAGATTAAGAAGACGTATAATTGGAAAGATAACCATTACTCATAATTGGGTCACACTGAGTAACAAAAATGATGATAAACCAAAATTAATTTATAGATCTAGTGCTCTACCAATAAAACCACCAAGGATCCACTCTATAGAAAGGGCAAAATAATAATAAAATTCATTTCAAAGAATAAAAGGTATAGAATCTGAGGTGAACTAATATATTTTTAAAGTGAGAATGAAAAGAGAGTGACATTTCCAGATGTCAAATTATTTAATAAACACAAATCATCTAAAAGATTTGGTAGTGGTGAAAAAATAGTAAAGGAACTAAGCAGAAAAGGCTAATTAAGCAGAATTCAGAACCAATCAAATTCAGTATCCTACTGTTTGTTGAAACCTGTGTAATGTAAATTGTTTAGAGAAAGCTTCCCTTTCTGACAATAACTACTAGAAAAACTGGAAAGCATTTTGGAAGAAAGTAGGTTTAGACCAGTACCTTATATGATACACCATGATGAGTTCCAAGTATACAAACAATCTAAACATAAAAGATCACATCATAAAAAATAAATGGAGGAGGATGGAAAGATCCATCTTTCTCAACTATGGCTAAGGAAAGAATTCTTTTGTAAATAAGGAATGGAAAAGATCATAAAAGATAGTTTTGTTTACATGAAGCTAAAACAAGCTTTTCCTCAAAGAATTCAGTGATGATAGAATAAGGACAGAAAATATCAATTTGAAATACATATATATATATATCTTATAAGAATCAGATATTAAAAATATATAGGGAATTAGCATGATTATATAAGACCAAGAGCCATTCCCCAGTAGATGAATGGTTAAGTGATATAAGCAAACAATTCTTAAAATGATTTTGAACTACTGAAAATTTACAGGTCCTTAGAAGTATCTCTGAAAACAGCTGCACAAAACCCCTGAAGCTTGGGACAGTACATTCTCCACACTGGAAACAGATTCCAACCTTAACAAAGAGTTTATAACTCAAGTAATTGGCCGGGATCATGAGCAAGCAACACAAAAAGAGTCAGACTATATTATCTTACTTTGATGACAAAGAAGATCAAAACATGCAGCCAGAAGAAGACAATGAAGCCAAAACTCCTATGTCCAAAGCCTCCAAGAAAAATATGAATTGGTCCCAGGCCATGGAAGAGTTCAAAAAGGATTTTGAGAAGCAAGTAAGAGAAATTGAGGAAAAACTGAGAGTGATGCTAAAGGAGACCCCAAAAAATACTGAAGAAAATAACACCTTAAAAAATAGCCTAACCCAAATGGCAAAAGAGGTCCAAAAAGTCAATGAGGAGAAGAATGCCCTTAAAAGCAAAATTGGCCAAATGGAAAAGGAAGTCCAAAAGTTTACTAAAGAAAATACTTCCTTAAAAATTAGAATGGAGAAATTGGAAGATAGGGACAATTTGAGAAATCAAGGCAATGTAACACTAATCCAAAGGAATGAAAAAATAGAAGAGAAATGTGAAATATCGCATTGGAAAAACAACTGATCTGGAACATAGATCCTGGAGAGAGAACTGAAAAATTATTGGACTATCTGAAAGCCATGATCAAAAAAAAGAGTCTAGACATCATCTTTCAAGAAAGTATAAAGGAAAACTGCCTTGATATTTTAGAACCAGAGGGCAAAATAGAAATTAAAAGAATCCACCGATCACCTCCTGAAAGAGATCCCCAAAGGAAAACTCCTAAGAATGTTGTAGCCAAATTCCAGAATTCCCAGGTCAAGGAGAAGATATTGCAAGCAGCCAGAAGGAAACAATTCAAGTATTGTGGAAACACAATCAGGATAACACAAGATTTAGAAGCTTCTACATTAAGGGTCCGGAGGGCATGGGGTATGATATTCCAGAGGGCAAAGGAGTTAGGACTACAACCTAGAATCACCTACCCAGCAAAACTGAGTATAATCCTTCAGGGTAAAAAATGGTCCTTCAATGAAATAGGGATTTTTCAAGCACTCCTGTGGAAAAGACCAGAGCTGAATAGAAAATGTGACCTTCAAATACAAGACTCAAGTGAAACATGGAAGAGGAAAGAGAAATCATAAGAGACTTATTAAGGTTGAACTGTTTACATTGCTGCAGGGAAAGATATTTGTAACTCATGAGTTCTTTGTCAGTATTAGGGTAGTGGGAGGGAAAAAATTATATGTTTGTATAGATAGAGGGCACAGGATGAGTTGAAGATGAAGGGGTTATGTCTGGAAAATAAAATTAAGGGGTGGGAAAAGATTATACTGGGAGAAGGAGAAAAGGAGAAGTAGAATGAGGTAAAATATCTCACATGAAACAGACAAGAAAAGGCTTTCACAGTGGAGGGGAAATGGGGGAAGGTGAGAGGGAATGAGTGATTCTTATTCTCATAGGATTTGACTTAAGGAGGCAATAGTATACACAATGGGATATGGAAATCTATCTTACCCTACAGGAAAATAAGGGGGGAAGGGGAAAAGAGAGCAGGGGGTTGATAGAGGGGAGGGCAGATTGAGGGAGGGGATAATCAAAAGCAAACACTTCTGAGAAGGAATAGGGTCAAAAGAGAGAATAGAATACATGGGGGGTAGGATAAGACGAAGGGAAATATACTTAGTTTTTCACAACATGACTACTATGGAAGTGTTTTGCACGACTACACATCTATAACCTGTACCAAGATGCTTGCCTTTTCAATGAGAGTGGGTGGGGAGGGAGGAAGGGAGAAAATTTGGAACCCAAAGTTTTAAAAACACATGTTAATAACAAATAAATTTTTAAAAAAAATTAATTTCAAACTGTCAACAATAATATAAAAGATTACTCCAAATCACTAAAAGAAATCAAAATAAAAACAACTGAAATTTTACCATACAACCAGCAAATTATACAAAAATAACAAAAGACAGAAAGAGTCAATGTTGGAGGGACTTCAGAAAGATAAGTACACTAATATGCTGTTGAAGAAGCTAAGAATTGGGTCAACCATTCTGGAAGATAATTTTAAATTAAATCAAGAAAAGCCACTTGTCATATTATTTAGCTTGGAAATCATTGCTATACATATATGCCAAGGAGTTTAAAGAAATAAAGAAATGCCCTGTAGGCCCCAAAATATTCACAGCAGCACTTTTTTTGCATTTGCAAAAAACTGGAAACAAAGTAGGTGTTAATAGATTGAAAAATGTCTAAAAATTTTTGATATATGGTGGTAACAGATTTTCCTTGTAATGTAAGAAATGACGAATAAGAGGAATTCAAAGAAATCTAGGAAGATCTATATCAACAGATATCGAATGAAATAAGCAATCCAGGAAAATAATATGCACAATGACTATAATGATATAAATTAAAAGAACACTAAAATGAAACCAATTGCCATATAATCACAATGACAGATCTGGGCTCTAGAGAAGAGAAGAAATGTGAACTTCTTTTTCTTGGAGGTCTGTGAAAGTAGAAGTTTGCCTGTGCCGTCAGGTATGGTCTATGTCAGATGTTTTTGCTTAACTCTTTTCCTTTGCCACAGTGGAGGATTCATTTGGTGCAGGGATGTGGTCTATGCAAAAATGACTATAACATAGAAACAAAAAGCATGCATAAAATATTTTTGAAAAGGAAAAGTACTGAAATTTATGCCCTATACCTATTTCAATACATTAATGAGTATATGAGTAAAAACAAGAAAAATGATATTAGAACTTATATTACCACTAAGGTTCAAACTATAGTATACTAGAACAATGGAGTTCAAATAAAAAAACCTGGGTTCTAGTGTGGATTTGGCCCTTTACCAGTTGTGGGACCATTTGCAAGTCACTCATAGTTTCATTTTCCCCATCTGTAAAATTGGAGAGGGTGAGGGAGATAGCTTGCATTTATGAATGATGTTCTATATACTTTATTTAATTTGATCCTTACTGCAACTTTGTAGAGTAGATATTCTAGGTATTATTATTCTTCTCACTTTTAAGCTAAAGAAATGAAGGCTCAGAGAGGTTTAGGGTGGGGAACTGGGTCCAAGTTTTACAGAACAAATCCTTTTATTCAGCGGATTTGTACTGTGAAGTTTGGATTCAGTCAAAGGGTTGCACCTGAGGACCTAGAGGGCCACATGTGTCCGCGAGGCCACAGGTTTCCCACCCCTGGACTGATTTGCCCATGGTTACACAGCTAGTAGGTGGCAAGAGTCAGGCTCTGAACCCAGATCTCTCCTCAGTACAGTGTACTTTCCTCTATACCATGTTCCCACTATAATAAAGCTAATAATAACCACATGACTTGCTTCTCTGAATTTTTGTAAGGATAAAATTGAAACAATGAACATAAAGTACTTAGTAATTCATAAAGTTCCATATTATCGTGAGCTGTTATTATTATCATCATTACTCCCCCCCCAAAAAAAATTCCAAACCTTCCTAGGGCAACTTAGTTTCTACCACGTTTTTCTTCCACAAAAGGAGCCATTTCATCGCTTCTTGGAAAAAGGAATTCCATGGCACAGGAGTCACAAACATGTGGACCCATTCTGAGCTGTTAAGGACTTAACTGACTCTGGAGTCTATGCTAAATAGCGCATTCCGAAGAGCATATCCCACTTCTTTTTACCCCCAGTGCTTCACCCTACAGTGTTAGAGCTGTCACAGACACAAAATGCCAGCTGACCATTGAAAAAAACCACATGCATATATGGGACCAGAGTGAGGAATGAATACATCCATAATAAAGCTGCTTATATTTTAATAGACAGGGTTGTAGTTTTTTTTTTTTTTTTGTTGAGAGATAGATTTGATTCACAGCATCTCAGTTTAAATGTGCACATTTTAGGTGTTTAATAAGTGATTGTTGAATTGCATTGAGGATTGCCTAGGTAGCTAGCATATCAATTGCCTTTCTTAACTTTCATTTGTGTGAGCATCTAGGACAGGCTTTCCTATAGGTAAGTGGATTATTGTATGTGATTCTGATTTCACAACTTTGCAATGAATACAGGAAATTTAAACAGGACATTTGAGAGAATTCTTTTCACCTGCTTCTGAACAGCACCTTAATTCTCTCCAGAACAATGCTTATGTTTCTGCTTAAGGATTCAGGAATATTTGTTCTCTTCTCTAGTCTTGTGAAATTTCCCTCTTTCATTGGGAGTAACTGAGCTGCTATAATCAACATATACTTCTCACTTTCAAAAGACTGACTTGTTGATTACTTCCCTTTCCCTGAATGGTGGTCATACTTGGCTGATGGAATTATTTATTTGGGTAATTACAAATGAACAAGAGATTCGGATATGCTGAAGAGTAATCAGTGATCCAGCACTTCACCTTATACAATACTTGCCTCTAAACCTGATATAATATTTGTAAAGCACTTAGCCTAGTGCCTGGAACATAGTAGGCAAACTTCAAAAATGCTTGTTCCCTTTCCCCTGCCCCCAGGCAGGAGAAAGCACTAACAAATAGAGACATCCTAGAACACCTTGGTGAGGGGGAAGTGGCAATTGAGCTGAGCCTAGAAGGAAAACAACAATTTTGAGAGATGATGATGAAGAGGTAGAGTCTTCCAGGCATAAAGAATGGCTTACGTATGTAAAGGATTTCAGGCCCAGTCACAGAATTACTTGCTTTATATTGGCCCTAAAGAAAAATGAACTACTTAGGAGGCGTATCTGTGTAAGCTACCAGATGTCACTCCATATCTGAATTATCAGTTTGAATAACTACCCCATTGTCTCCTTTTGAGGACACTGAAACAAGACCAACCATTCCCCTTTCAGAGCCTCATTAGGCTCTTAGCTAGTCTAAGGGTATGATTTAATCCCCTCAAAATTAATAATTTTCTTGGTTCACATTTGTCCCCATATCTCAAGATCTTCATCTCTTTCCCAACCTCTCAGGATCCCCAAAAATTACTCATTCTCATGGAGATTAGAATACATTTATTGAATGAAATTAAAAAAGGGAATGATAAAGCAATAAAATGCTATGACCTAAGCAAGTCATATTGATTGTGTTGGTCTAAACTTTCCAGCTTCCAATTTTCTTTTCTTGGGATTTGCTTCTTGCTGTCATCCCTGAGAAAGATGCATCCCCAAATCCTTCACACCAAGTAGTATTTGGTCTGAACTGTCAAAAGGGTATGGGGAAAGGGTCATTGTTTTGTCACAATCCTATTTACTCTTTCCTATTACATGGTTCCTAATTCTAATTTACTTGACTCCTATAGAGAGAGCATTTACTTTCTGACCGGCTTCCAGGTGAGAACCATGAAACCACTTGTCAATCTGGAGAGTTCTAAGAAAGACAAACAGAATTAGGCTGTATAGGGGCAGCTAGGTGGCGCTGGGGCAGCTAGGTGGTGCAGTGGATAGAGCACCAGCCCTGAAGTCAGGACGACTTGAGTTCAAATCCGGCCTCAGACCAAAATACTTGACACTTACTAGCTATGTGACCCTGGGCAAGTCACTTAACCCCAATTGCCCAAAAAAAAAAAAAAAAGAATTAGACTGTATGCCCATTTATTTCTCATTGTGGGCAGGCATTGATATGAATGCAAGGGATTGATAGCAGCTAACCTGCCTTTGGGGTCAGGCTGCACAATTTATATATCCTTCCAACAGGGTTGCCACTCCATCATCATTTCACCTCTGGCAAGAAAAAAAAATATATATATACGTGTGTGTGTGTGTGTGTGTGTGTGTGTGTGTGTGTACATACATACATACATACATTTTATATATATATATATGTATATATATATATATATATATACCAGATCACCCCCAGCTATACCAGACTGCTCCTAGCCTTGGACCATCTAGACAAAAGAATCCTCCCAAACTTGAGTAGTACACAATGTTCTTTCCTACTTTAGATTAAATTCCTTGCAAGCTTGGGTGGGGGCTGACCTGGGTAAGGAGGGTCAATACAATCTCATTATCAGTAATGTCCTTCTGTAGAAAAACCAAACTTAAAGTCAGTACTTTGGAAGAAGGGGGTGGGGAAGCTCTGAATATTCCCAAGATGTAGATTATTAATAATCATTTTTCACATTCTCCTCAACGGGGGCAGCTAGGTGGTACAATGGATAGAGCACTGGCCCTGAAGTCAGGAGGACCTGAGTTCAAATATGACCTCAGACACATAACACTCACTAGGTGTGTGACTCTGGGCAAGTCACTTAAGCCCAATTGCCTCACCAAAACAAAAAAAAAAATGAAGGATGAGCAACACACTCTTCTCAAGCAGGTTCTGAGGTCAGGTGCTATCTCATTGTCTTCTCTGAGGGTCCATCATTAAGTACACCTTTGATGATGTTTAGTCATTTTTCAGATGTATCTGACTCTTTTTGATCCCATTTGGAGTTTTCTTGGCAAAGGTAGTGGAGTGGTTTGCCACTTCCTTCTCCAGATCATTTTACAGATGAGGAAACTGAGACAAACAGGGTTAAGTGACTTGCCCAAGGTCACATAGCTAGTAAGTGTCTTGAGGACAGATTTGAACTCAGACACATCAGTCTTCCTGAATTCAGGCCTTGTACTCTATCCACTACACCACCCAACTGCACAAGTACCCCTTGGGAATTCCCATCCTCAATTCCACATGCAGCCAAATTCTCTCTTCTCACTGACCTCTGGAGTCTTGAACATCTTTTCCCTAAAATGTGGTATCTCTTTTCAAGTGTTTCCCTCTTACTGAAATATTGGAAGAGCCTTGGACATTCCATTTATATGAATCCACTGAGGCTACTCAGCCGCACACTGACCATCTTTTTCATGTCCTTAAGAAGCATAAACTGTTTGGGAGATGTTGCCATGCTTAGTCTGCATAGAAAGAGGTTGTCCTAGGAACAATTACATTTGAAAGCATAGACATGGGAGACAGAATGTCAAGTTCAGGGAACATTTAGCAAAAACATATAGTTCTCGAGTGAGAGTAGTTTGAAATAAGGCTAGAAATTTGAGGCCACAGTGTGGAAGGCTTTAAGTGTCAGTCTAAAGGGTTTGTGTTTTATGCTATGAACAATAGGGACATGCTCAAGACTATCAAACAGGGGAATTACATGATAACATCTTTGCCTTAAAAAAATTAATTAGGCAGTTGTGTACACATAGAGAGGACATAGTAACAGATGGAGACTAGAAGCCGGAAAACCAAATATTATAAGAGGCCATCAAAATAGTTACAACAGAGTCATGGGTCATTCTAAGACTGCGAACTTGGATAACTTGGAGGACTGTAGTACCCTCAACAGAAAGAGGGAAGTTTGGAAGGAAGACGATAGTGTTTTGACATGTCGAGTTTGAGGTGCCTAAAGGAGAGTTATTCAGGATTTTTCAATTTTAACATTCTTTGGTTTTCTTGAAGAGGAGGGGAAGCTACATATGGTCCTACCTCTCCTGGACATTATACTGGAGAATGATGGAGAGGTGAAGGAGCTGCTGCTGTCAGGTGCTGGCTAAGATTAGGGTCTGACTTCACTGCATAGCCCTCCTGGCTGGAATTGCCACCTAGCTAACTTTTCAGGTTGTCACATGGACTAGAGTAAAGAAACACCTAAGATCCAAGTGACTTTGTCTTCTAAGTGCCTTCTGAAACTATGAGTCTATTTAATCACATGAACTTAATGGCAGCCATATCTTCTGTTTGTAGGCCCTTAGTGGCCTAACTTATCAAATAAGACTTGAAGAAATGGTACCTGCTATACTATCCTTCATTGTACCTCTCAGAAGGGTAGGACTATGGCTTCTGAGTATCATAAGATTTAGAGCTAGAAGGTACCTATTTGCCTCACACAGGCTAGGCTGGCTTTCTCCCTATACGTAGTAAGATTGCCCTTGTGATTTAATTGGTAAAAGGAACTAAGGCTTACACTGTTGACACAGCATCCTGGTTGTCTAAATACAAAAGGCAGCATAGAAAGAACCATTGAGTCCTCAGATGTGGTGCGTAATTCTGACCAGCAGGTCAACATGGCAAATGAAAGGATATGGAAGCTAAACCTAGCTCAAACAGTTCTGTTTCCTTGTTAAATATCCTTCCCATGTCATCATCAAGGGAACTTTTTGTTATCTATCTATAAATCTATAACCTATCTTATTTATCTTATAAATCTATGTTATCTATCTGTAAATGTTTTATTTTGTGACAGTGTTGGATGGGGCAGCAGGAAGACTGGTATAGATGTCATCCCTGGCCCAACAATTCCAGAAAGCAATTCAGAATTATTCTTAAAAAGTGATATAATTGCACCTACCTTTTGACCCAGAGATCTCATTGCTAGGTACTTGCCGCAAGGATTTCAAAGACAAAAAGAAAAGTAGTTTATAAACAGAGGCATGCTAGAGTCTGTTGTAACTGAGAACTATTTAACTTTTTTCAATATGAGCATTTACACTTCAGAAATCAGCAGTCATTACAAATAGCAGCTTGATTTATAGTTTTGTTGATTGTCTAGCCTTATGAAAGTGTTGATGATTAAATGAAGATTAATGAATGAAGAATCAATGAAGATTAAACTTTAAAATGTATATGTGTATGCATCAGAGCTAAATTGTTAAATATTTATGAACACACCTCTGCATATATATCAAAATTTTCATAGCAATATTTTTATGGTAGCAAAGAATTGGAAATAAAGTAGATGCCCATCAATTGGGTAATGGTTAAAAAAAATCATAGTATATGAAATCAATGGAAGATTATTGTACTGAATTAAATGAGAAATATGAAATATGAAGAATTCTGAGAAGTATGTGAAGACCTGCAGAGTGAAGGCAGAACCTTAAAAACAATATACATGACTACAACACAACATATGGAAAGAACAACAGCAACAAAAAAGCAAACAGCACTGAGTACTTATAATGACCCGGACTGGCTTCAGGAAAGATGAATAAACCCACTTCCCTCCCTTCTTTGAAGAGGTGGGGGACCATGGGTATAGAATATTCTGTATGCTTTTAGATTTATTTGATGTGTTTTTTAGTATTACTGAAACTTTTTCTCTTCTTTATTACAAAGGATGACACTGTGGTTAGGCATGAGTATATTTGGAAATTTCCAAAATATATGGAAATGTAAAAACAATCTAATCTTTAAAAAAAAGTTTGTTGATCACAGTTGTCAATTTCTTGGTTGCTTTTTTTTTCTTTTTTTGCTAAAAGTGCCACACATCAGTGATGCCAAATTCAAATAGAAATGGGAACCATTAACTGTACACAAGGATTTCTGCAGGCCACATGTTTACTTAGAAAACCACGCCTGTTTATATGTTTCTTTTTTTTTAATTAACACATCAATATTTTAAAATTATATAGAAGCTACATTTTAATCTGTTTGAGGCTGTACCTGCTAGTGTTGTGGGTTGCATGCAGCCCATGTACTGTGTGTTTGACAGCTCTTATATATATGATCTTTCCATCCTTTCAAATATTATCTTTGAAATATATTAAAAATGGATCCCTTTCTTCCTTACATTTTTAGTCAATTCCAGGTACTTATTCTGACTTCATGTCTCAAGTGTCATTTCCATTTCCTCACCATTTCATATGATGAAGTATATATGAAATAGTTTCCTTAAAAATTCTATGGAGCATAAATTAACATAGGTTGAAAACTGTGAGATCTGTTTTATTTTGCTACCCCACCTCCTTTTCAGTTTCAACTGCAAATCCTATTGTGGTGATTTGTCATACCTCGAGAGATATGCAGGTCTGTTTTCTCCCATTGCTTTTTACTATTTCAAGAAAATATCGTTCAAATTCTTCCACTTGTATCCTTCATAATATCTTACAAATGAGCTAATGTACCAGTCAAGCATTGTCCTTGGCTGCCCACGTGCCTTTATAGCAATGAGAGTCAATGTTTGCTAACTAAAGTAATTGTGCTTTTTCAGCTTCCTAATTTTGATTACTATTTGATATCATTTATATTCATTTCCCATCACCCCCCCCAAAAAAATCCAAGAGTCAGTATATTTACTTTTGCTCTTTTCCCAGATCAGATTGGAGTTGCTATGATGCTACCACAGTCTTTTGTACTTTATAATTAATTCTGACTTTTGCCTCTGCTGGCTAATGGTCTGTATGACTACACACAGCAGATGATTCTGAAATGACTCTCATGTCTGTAACAGTTATTCCATCTGATAAAATATAATCAATTTCACTTTTATGAAAAGTAAATTGCATCGACTATGAACAGAAGAATTTTGAACCAAAATGGAAAAAAAGCAAAACAACCCTAGAAGATGTATATGGAAAGAAAATGCCTTTACCCGGATGATAGATTCAATATTAATTCTACATGCTTTAAAATTCATTAATTCTGTTAGATTGGCATCTATTTCTCTTATTTCTAAAACCTAAATTGCTGCCTACAGAAATAATTTCTAATATGATTGCACATTTTGATGGAGGCTAGTATTTTTAAAGATATTAAAGTCATTCTTCCCATCCTCCTTTCTGCACCCTCTCTCTACTACATTCCCACAGCTGGAGGTTTATTTTAAACTATATTCCTTTCCCACGTTCTTGCTTTTCATAGATAATGTACATGTAATTGTGAAAATAAAATCAGGCCAAAGGGTGCCTTTTGGAGTGATGGGTGCATCACAAACCCACTGAAGTCTGTATGAGATGGTATTTCTCCTCTGAGAGATGTTTGTGTTTATACTGTGGGAACATTACAAGATGATGATTTCTGAATGCTTAGAAAATTATGTTCAGTGCAAATGAGATCTGCCGGTTCTGCTTAGTCATCTTGAGGAGTAGGAGCAGAGTTTCTCCACTGCACATCCATATTTATTTGCGTATCTTTCACTGCCTTAATCGGGTCCCAAGCCAGCTGTAAATAACACAGGAGGTATTTTCATTTTGCCTTTCCAATTGTGCTTGGCATGAAGCTGGAAACAGGTACAAGTCTCACCAAATACCTTCTCTAACATGACCTAATGCTCTTTTCTGCTACTTTATAAATTTCATTTCCATTACAGTTGCCCTACTGCCTGCACCTATCATTCCACCATTCTCTCATTGACTTTTAATTGAATCCCATGAATATGTGAACTCATTATTTTTAGTGTTCCCTTTAATTGTGTGACACAGTACCTCTACTCATCTCACTCTATAAAGTTCTCATTATCTTTCTGTAAATCTCCATAGACAATAATCTCCACCACAGGAGTCCTTCTTTCCTCTGGGCTACATAAAATTCTATGAACACAATTGTAACATCTGCCTGAGTCAAAGTCTATTACCAAATCAAATATAAATACCTCTATTTGGTATTTAAAGCCCTTCAAAATACAGCCCCAACCTACCTTTACAGTCACATTGCATATTATCCCCCTCTAGGTACATTCAGATCTCTTGATATTCCTTATACATACATTGATTTCGGGGTGTTTTTCGTATGTCTTGCACATCTTATGTGTTTTGTTTTAGTTACATTTAGTGAAGCTTGCCCCAGGCTTGAGACTTGCTAGTTAAGACTCTGGTTTGAGGCATAAAATGGGAGCCATGAGCTGAGAAGGCATGCTAGGGATTTGTTATGGTTCTGCTCCAGGAGAAAGGCAAGGAAATAACCCATAAGTGAAAAGTTAATACATAATTCAATTATTCTTTCATTATTATTATTTCAACTATGTTAAAGTCTGGGTAGCTTTCTCAGCAGTATTATTTCATCCATTGTCTCAATAAAATAAGGTTTGTATGAAACATTTAGTTGGCCCTTACTAAACTTAGCCAAACATACCCAAGGCCTAAAGCAATTAGATCCCATTTCCAGGTTTCTACCTATCGTTCTATTGCTAAAGTAGCTCAGCGAGATCTCTGTTTAAAGACAGACGGCTTTTATTTTTTCAGTGCTGTAATAATAAAAATACAATTATAGAATAATGTAAACATGAATATAAAAATACAAGTAGAAGCCAATCACAATATTGGAAGTGCCAAGCATACCAAGCCAGAACTGTATCCTTATGTAGTGCCACAGGCAATGACCCCTGAAGAAAATGCCACACCTGGCCTGGCTTCAGCTTTTTAAGAAGTATCCAAATGAGTCCTTCCCTCCTTCTCCCCCCCCCATAAAGTACGTTTTACATGAAAGTCAATTGCCTTTTTTCTTATTTTACTCTTATTTTTATGTCACTAATCTCTTACAAGGCCATATTTAGCATTGGGCTTCATTTCCATGCATGGTTCCCAAAAAGTCTGGAATGAGCTACCTGGCAAAATGCAATACTTTGCAATTCTTTGTTTTGTTTTGAATCACTACTCTTAAGGTATGTCATTTAGGATGTATTGCAGTGAAAAGAAGCCATATTTAAAATCAAAGAACCCAACTTGTCACTTTTTAACTGGATCACTCAGAATTGAGGGTTCGAATAAACAATCCTTTTACTTAAGTCATATACCAGTGCCCTCAGGAAGAAGTCGTTCTCAAGGTGGTTAAATAGTAGTTCATTGAATTAAAAAAAAAATTAAACCACTTGCACAAAGGTTAAAAACGGTTAACAAAAATGTTCCCTGGAGTCTCATGAACTCTTTGCCAAAGTCCTTGTATCTTCTTTTACACACATCTTGCCCAGAAGGCCCAGATAAATTCACCTGGAAAAGTTAACTCAAATGCCTCAGTTCTATACATAACTTCATTGCTTGAAACAGTAGAAAAAAAGCTGAATTTAGATCCATTTCTGAGCTTCCTAGCTGTGTCACCATGGACAAATTATGTAATATCTCTTAGCCTCAATTTTCTCACTTCTAGTACCTACCTCACATGACTATTGTGAAAATAAAATGAGTTAATATTTATAAAGATCATTATAATTATAAAAATGCTAAGTAACACTGGTAATAATGCATTTATCACTCATGACTTTCTTAAACCTTTCTTGTATCTATTTATATTTTAACCTCTAACTTCTCTAAGTTCGCAAGTTCCATATATTTACTACCTGCTGTGTAAAATATTGCTCCTTTTTATTTGTCTTAAATTTAAGCCCTTTCAAATTTCAAGGGGGTGCCTTCTAATTTGGCGATACGGATTGTAAGCAACACATTCTTGTAGTCTAAAAGTTATAAAATTACTATTTTGAAAACTACAGTAAGGTGGTGTCTAAATGGGTTTTCAACTCTAATAGCTAAAATCAGCTGCCAATTTCAGGTCAATTAGTCAACACACATTTATTAAATACCTACAATATTCTAGAGATTTGCTATGTGCTGGGGATGTTGTTTGTTTTTCATTCTTGAAGAGGACCATGACATCAGGGACATGATGCCATACAAGTGAATTGGATTTTAGTGAGGGAGGGCTGTGCAAAGTCACAGCCTCACTTTCTCCTCCAGAGCCATCTGGGTCCAGTGGTGAGATACAGATCAGAGGGCTGGAGAAGTGCTGGGGACAGAAATAAAAGCACTAAGTAGACTCCGCTCTCTAGAAGCTCACATTCTAATGAGGGAGACAACATACAAATAGCTTGGACAGCTGGGTGTCTCAGTGTATAGAGCCCCTTGACCTGGGAACCTTTTCAACAAGAATCAAGATATAAATCTCTAAAGAAGCATTCACTAATGCTTGAACACACAATTATCCTCACCCTGCAAACAAAAAATCAAAAGGGATTAGAGGAGGTAAATAATTTCCGATTCCCTTGCTAGAAAAGTGGCAGACCCAAACAGTCAAATAAAAAGCATTTATTAAGCACCTGTTAGATACCAAATCACTGTACTTGGGCTGCAAAGACAAAAATGAAACAGTCCCCATCCTTAAGAAGCTTACGTTTTATAAGGAGAAACAAGGTATCTACATCTCTACCTCTATATCTGGATATCTTGTATATATATATATATATATGTACACACACACACACACACACACATATACTTTCAAAAGTATGCATATATATACATATAAACATATATGTGTATACACATGTGTAACTTGTCTCTATGTAATATACATGACTATATGTAAATATATGCATGCACATGTGCATATATATGTGTCTATGTATACACACAGACACACACATATATACACATACAACATAAATGCAAGTTAGTTTTTTGGAGGTAGACGGCATAAAGAATGACCTTATACAGAAAGTAACAATTGAGCTGAGCTTTGAAGGAAAATAAGAATTCCTAAAAGACAGAAATTCAGAGGAAATGCATGAAAATGCATTCTAAGCATAAAAAAACAGTTCAGAGTCAGAAATTTGTAAAAAAAAAAAAGTTCTTTAAATTCAGTTTCAATGACTATTTCTTCTATCCAAGCACCATTAACCTAATACAACAAATTTTTTTAAATTAAATTGTTTTTAAAGAAGGTTATATTTTCTTACCCTTGCATTGATCAACCCATGATATTGAAAGACAAATAACAATTGCACCAAAACACAAAGTTTCTGATGGTAATTTTTCACTTTTATTGAGAGATGGAATCATAAAATCATAGAATTTTTGAACTGGGAGAGATCTTAGGTATTATCTCCTCAAAGATTTCACTTTACAACTAAGAAAACTGAAATCTTGAGACTTGATGCTTAAAATCAACTAGCCATAAATTAGAGCCACCCTGGGCTTGGAGTCAAGAAGACTCATCTTGGTAAGTTCAAATCTGCTTCAGATACTTACTAGCTTTGTGCCCCTGAGTAAGTCACTCAACCCTATTTGCCTCAATTTCCTCATCTGTAAAATGAGCTGGAGAAGGAAATGGCAAACTGTTCCAGTATCTTTGCCAAGAAAACCCCAAATAGAGTCACAGAGTCTGACATGATTGAACAACAACAGATAGCAGAATGGAGTGCTGAACTTGAAATCAGGAGGGTGTAGGTTTGAATCTTTCCTCAGACCCTTGCTAACTGTGTGATCTTAGGCAAGTCACTTAACCTCTCTTGGACTCAATTCCTTTATCTGCAATATGGGGATAGTAATAACAGTAGCCACCTAGGATTATTGTAGGGGTCAGATGGGACACTATATTAAAAATGCATTTCAGCCTTAATGTGCTATATAAAGGTTAGCCATTGTTAGCTATTAAAATCACAGTGACCTAGTGGCAGAATTTAAAATAAAAACAGGAGTGCATTGGTAAATGTTCGACAGATAGCTTTCTGAAAAATTTAATCTGCATTTTTGACATTTTCTCTTTTACTTTCTTAAGTCTAGACATTCAACCAAAAAAAAAAAATCTAGCCTCAATTTGTAACATTTGTCAATTTCCAAAGTAGAGATGTTCACACTGAAAATATTCTGGCTTTAAGTAGCCAGTATGAGTTGGCTCCATCACTCTGCTAATTAAAATCCATATCTTCTGATTCCCAAGTAGAATTCTAGTACAATGAACTGTATGTTTATAGTTCCATGGTCCATTTCTGCCATTAGTGTTGCCCTCTCAAATACTGAGCCATTGGCATTGCACACATTTTCTAAGAATATAGTTTATATAATACTGTACACATTCATAATGCCACATTTCACACACCAAGTTTAATGATCAATCCAAGCAATTTGAAATGAAAGTGACTTAATTTATGATAAATCATTATAACAGAGAAAGGTGCTCATTGCTCTTAGAGTTTAGAAAAGATAAAAACCACTCTGTCCACATATAATTATTGGGCATAATTAGCTGTTCTTACTAGATGAAGTCTATAAACTGTACATAGCATAAACTAGACATGTTTCCAGGGTAGGAATTCTTTGAAGATTTAAGAAACTAAGCTCATGTGGTTTGAATGCTGCATTCATGGAATTCTTTCAATCAATTTGATGTCAAAGGAATACAGACTGAAGGCCCACTTTATGTTCTACTATATGAATCCTGCTTGGTCTTCAACCACATCTATATTCATATCAGGAGAGTAGGTCTAAGAAAATTTCCAACCATGACTTTCACTCAAACTGTTCAGTATGTTTTGTTTTTTCCAGAAGCATGATAAGAATTCCTGATATTTCTGGGTTTCTACATGTTTAAACTGTATACTGATTTGAGTTAAGGTTTCTCTAAATGGATCCACAATTCACTTTACAGCCCTTAGTTTACATTACAGGTGAATAAAATTGGTCTACTTGCTCTCCCTTACACACAACATTCCATTTCCCACCTGTGTGCCTTCGCACAGACTGTCTGATATGCCTGGAATAGACTCCCCTCCCATTTCCAAATCTTAGAATCCCTAACCATCTTTAAAACTCACCTGAAAAAACACCTTCTACATGACATCTTTCCTTGTCCACTCAGCTGTTCATCCAAAATTATCTTAATATTTTATTTTGACTTACGTAAATATTGTTTTCCTTTAAAGTAGCAAACTCCTTGAGAGCAATGACTGTTTTGTTTTTTATCTTTGTATACCCAGAACTTATCACCATTATTGGCGTGTGGTAGTTGCTCAATAAATGCCTTTTGACTCTTAATTTGATTAGCATGCCCATGGATTTTTTAAAAGTAATGTAGAGGCTGGATGTGGTGGTGCATTCTGATAATGCCTGTTACCATGGAGTCTGAGGCTAGTGGATTGCTTTAGCTCAGGAGTTCTGAGTTGCAGTGGGCTAAGCCAATAAAGGATCTTCTCCATGATTGATTGACATGAATGTGGTGAGCTCATGGGACTAGGAGGCTGCCTAAGGAAAGATGAACCAGACCAAGTCAGAAAAAAACAGAACCGGTTAAAGTTTTCATGCCAATAAATATTCATATTTGTATTTCTGGCCCAGGTGAATAGGTGGCACAATGGATAGAGTACCAGGCCTGGAGTCAGGAAGACTCATCTTCCTGAGTTCAAATCTTGCCTCAGAGACTTGTTAACTGTATGACCCTAAACATATCACTTCATCTTTTTTGCCTCACTTCACCCTTTTCTTATCTGTAAAATGAGCTGGAGAAGCAAATGGCAACAACTCCAGTATCTTTGTCAAGAAAATCCCAAATGGAACCACAAAGAGCGGGCCGTGATTGAAATGACTGAACAACAACAAAAGTCTCACCAAAAAAAAAAAATTATCCATAGTCATTTAGTTTTTTTACAATATTTTTAATATTTTGCAGCGTGATCTTTTTAGTCTAATGAAATATATGCTATTCTCCTGATTTCATTTCCTACTTATAGAAATTTCATCTGGATTTATCTGACAGACGTTTAATAAAGTGCCTACTGTGTGATAGGTACTGTGTTGAGCAATGAAGAAACAAAGACAAAAATGAAACAATTCTTACCCTCTAGGAGCTTATTTTCTATTGGGAAAGAAAACAACCTATTCAGAGGAAAGGAAATACAAAATAGATACAAAAAGGTTACAAAGTAACTTTGTAGTTGTGTGGAAGGCACCAGAAATCGAGGGCAATCTTGATTGGCTTCTTGAAGGTGGTAACACTTGAGCTGAGCTTTGAAGAAAACTAAAACTACCTCATGTGGTAGTTGTAAGGATCAAATTATATATTTGGAAAAGAGCACATAACAAGGCAGAGCCAAGGTGTTGAGAGTAGAGGCAGCAACCCAACTTAATTCTTCCAACATTCCCCTCCAAACAACTTTAAAATAACACCTCAAATGAAATGTTGGAGCAGCAGAGCCAACAGAAGGACAAAGTGAAATATTTTTTCCAGCCTAAGACAACATAGGAGGTTGGCAGAAGAGGT
Source organism: Vombatus ursinus (assembly GCF_900497805.2). NCBI lineage: Eukaryota > Metazoa > Chordata > Mammalia > Diprotodontia > Vombatidae > Vombatus > Vombatus ursinus. Next base: position 33,427,870 of record NW_020954619.1, read on the forward strand.
TCATGACACTGGGGTGGGGTCTGGCCTGAAGCACATGCTGTGGCAACACCAGCAGGGGGCCTTGGAGGCCACCTTGACAGTGGCAGCAACAGTTTCAGGAGCTGTCAAGCCAGAGATGGTAAGGAAGGAGGGGGAAGGGGTGAATAACTGGTCAAAATGAGATGACAGGGGCAGCTAAGTGGCATAGTGGATAGAGCTCCAGCCTTGGAATCAGGAGGACCTGAGTTCAAATCTGGCCTCAGACACTTGATACTTACTAGCTGTGTGACCCTAGGCAAGTCACTTAACCCTGATCACCTCATATAAAAAGAAGCAAAAAATAAAAAAGAAAAGAAAAGAAACAAAATGAGATTACAGGGTCCCCTTTGCTGGCAGTGGGTACATCTGGTTACTAATTGGCAACTCTATTGCCCATATGAAGTTCCAAGTTGCGGTTCCAGGGCAGAGAGGAGGGCTTATGGTCAGTCACAAGATAAAATAACTGTGATCAAAGTTCCAAAGCAGCAAGTGGTGCTAGCACTTGCAATTGCAGGGGAACAGGAGACTTGGTCACAGTTCCAGGCCCAAGAGGAGCACCAGTACTTGAGGCTATAGGGGATCAGGAGCCCTTCCTGGGTAAAGACCAGAGCATAGACCGAGAGAGTAGTGACCACAGCTCTCCCCAAATCACATCATTTTGGAAGTATTGAAAACTTGCAGACCCCCAGAACTAGTTCTGAAAACAGTAGCACAAAAAATCCTGAAGCTCAGGATAGTGCCTCCCCAGCCCAGATGAGCAAAACCCAACTTTAACATAAAGATCAAAGTCAAGAAATAGACTGGGAAGAATAAGCAAACAATGAAAAAAAAATCTGGCCATGAAAAGCAACTTGGGTGACAGAGAAGACCAAGACACAAACTCAGAAGAAGACCCCAAAGTGAAAACAGCCACAAACAAAGCCCCAAAGAAAAATGCTAATTGGACACAAGCATAACTAGAATTTCTGGAAGAGTTAAAGAAAGAGATAAGAGTTGTGTGGTAGAGGAAAAAAATGGGAAAAGAAATGAAAGTGATGCAAGAACATTATGAAAGGAAAATTAATAGCTTGGTAAAAGAGACACAAAAATACTGAAGAAAATAACTTGGAGAATAAAAAATCCCAGGAAAAAAAACCAGAACATAAGACTCAAATGAAGCATAAAAAGGTAAACCTGAAAGAGAAATCAAAAGGGACTCAATCAAAAGCGACTCAATAAAGTTAAAGTGTTTGTATTCCTATATGGGAAAATGATATATGTAACTCCTAAGAACTTCTAGGCAGAGGGCACAGATATGAGTTGATTATGTTGAGATGATCTCCAAAAAATGAAGAGGTGAGAAAGAAGGATGCCCTAAGAGAAGGGGAGAGGGAGAAGAAGAATGGGAAAGAATTACCTCGCATAAAAGAGGCATGCAAGGAAGAGCTTTTACAGTGGAGGGGAAAATAGGACAGGTGGCAGGCAATATTTTAACCTTACTCTCATTGGAACTGGTTGAAAGAGGGAAGAATATGCATGCACATTGTAGAAATCTAGCTCAGCCAGCTGGGAAATAGAAGGGTGAGGTAGGGGAGGATAAGAAAAATGGGGAGGGAATAACTAAAGGAAGAGTTGGTCAAGAGAGGTAGTGGTCAAAAGCAAAACAGATTTTTGAGCAAAAACAGGATAAAAAGAGAAGATAAACAGGGGAAAATTAAATGGAGGGAATTACACAGTTAGCAATCATAACTGCAAATACAAATGAGATGTACTCATTCATAAAATGGAAGCAGGTAGCAGAATGGACTAGAAACCAGAATCCAGTAGTATGTTGTTTACAAGAGACACACTTGATAGACATACACACCGAATACTAAAATAAGGGACTGGAGCAGAATCTATTCTGGTTCAAGTGAAGTAAAATAGGTAGGGGTAGCAATCATGATAGACAAAGCAATAGCAAAAAGAGACTTAATTAAAAGAGATAATCAGGGAAATTACATTTTGCTGAAAGGTACTACCATGAAGCAATGTAAAAAAAAAAATTATAGCAAGTTTCTCTGATAAAGGCCTCATTCTTTAAATGTATATGGAACTGAATCAAATTTATAAAAAATAAGAGGCAATCCATGATTGATAAATGGTCAAAGGATATGAAGAGGCAGTATTCAGAAGAAATCAAAGTTATCTATTGTCATATGAAAAAATGTTCTAAATCACTACTCATTAGAGAAATGCAAACTAAAACATCTCTGCAGTACTATCACACATCTATCAGAAATGACAAATGCTAGAGGGGATGAGGGAAAACAGGTACACTAATGAACTTTTGCTGCAATTTTAAACTGTTCCAACCATTCTGGAGAACAATTTGAAAATATGCCCAAAGGACTATAAAAGTGTGCATACCCTTTGATCCAGCAATACCATTACTAGTTCAGTTCCCTAAAGAGATCAAAGGACGTATAAAAGAAAAATGCAGATAAGTAATCCCACTACTCCTTGAAATTTAAGGCCAATGAATCCGCTGGATTCTTGTCTGCACCACCAATGGTCAAACCCCTCCAACAATGTGACACGGAACATGGAAGTAATTTAAGCACAGTGAGTTTGTTTTTGTTTTCGTATTGTTTTGTTTTTTAAGGGGGAAAGTGAATTGCCCCCGAATTACTCCATTTCTCCACCTCCTTATGCAAGGGAAGACTTGGCCAACCTGTTTAGAAACCAAAGCAATACAGTTTTACTTGCTGCTTGAAAATTAAAACCAGGTTTGCTCTAAGTAAAAATGTTCTTTAATCTATTTATTTTTACAATATTAAAATAAATAAATAAATGAGCAGAGCAGAGATGTTTGAGACGAAAACAGTAGGAAAAATTTGTTTCATAAGGCACAGTAAGTATAATGTATTCATCAGTTAAAAATTTTTTGTCATAAATTAGACAAGCATCAGCAAACATAAATATTACAAATACAAAGAAGAAAAATAATATTATATAATAAAACATGTATTTTATTAGGTATACACTGCTATTTTTAGTACATATTAATTTCAATATGATAAACAACATATTCCTGCTTGTCTATGTCCCCTTCTAAATGTTCTTCCGCATTCTATGTATTTTTAACTGTTTCGTTTATACTTTTCTTTATTCTTTTTTTCTTAGCTTTAATCACTATTCTCCCACTCCCCCCACCCCTCCTTACACTTCTTCTCCCAAATAGTAAAAGCCTGCTTTGTAACAAATAAGTATAATCATACAAAAACAAACCCACCCATTGGTCATGTCTTTTTTTTTATAATTTATTTCATTTTTAATTTATGGACTTGTTTTAGTCCATAAATTCATTTCTTAAAATAAATGTCCAGTGATGGTATTTCTTTAACAAAGATAGTTTACGATGTTCCCTACTTTCTTTAGGGATCAGTTTTAAAAGTTCCCTCAAATAAAAAGATTCAGGAGGATTTCTGGGGTCATCTGATCATAGATTTAGAGCTGGGGAGGACTTCAGAGGGTCTCCTAGTAAACACCTCATTTACAGATCATTAAATTGAGACTGAGAGAGGGTAAGCAACTTTCTCAACATATCAGAGCTGGGCAGGGCTGTGACAGAGCTGGGATTTGAACCCAAGTCTTCTGACTCACTCCCATACAATTTCCAAAGCAGAAATTCCCTTTACAACTCTCAGAATAGGGAAGGGCAAGGAAAGAGAACAAGCATTTATTAAGTACCAACTATATGCCAGGCACTGTGCTAAGTGGTTTACAAATATTATCTCATTTGATAATTGGAATTGAAAAGTTACATAGTGGGATAGAGCCTTGGGCCTGGAGTCAGGAAGACCTGAGTTTAAATCCAGCCTCAGACACTTACTGGCTATTTTTCTGGGAGAGTTACTTAACCTCTATTTGCCTCAGTTGCCTCATCTGTAAAATAGAAGAAATAACAGAACCTACTTCACAAGGTTGTTGCGAGGCCCAAATAATCATTGTAAAGTGCTTAGCATAGTGCCTAATGCATAGTAAATGCTATTGTAAATGTTTATTTTATTTATTTATTTGTGTTTTGGCCCAAATAATCATTGTAAAGTGCTTAGCATAGTGCCTAATGCATAGTAAATGCTATTGTAAATGTTAATTATTTTATTTATTTATTTGTGTTTATATGTACAGATATGTTTATGTAATAACACGTACATATGTTTATATATATATCATAAATACATATTTAGATAGGAACTGGACCTGTGATTTCGTTGGCCTAGGAAATTGCCAGATGAGGAAACTCCCTCTTCCAATGCAGATCAGTATCTTCTCTAAAACTTTCATTTTTCATAGAATTGCCTAGACCTGCCCAGGGTAAAATAGCCAGTATATATTCTGCTTGAAACAAATGTAGGATTATGATCCTAGGGTCACAGATTTAAAGCTGGAAGGATAGATTAACCTTTTTGAAGTCCATAGTCTAGAAACTGACACACCCTAATAGAACATGACTTAGTAGAAAGAGTCTTGGGTTTGGAATCACAAAATCATAGATTTAGAACTGAAAGAAACATTGATGGCCATTTAGTCTAACTCCACATTTTATAAATGAGGAAACAGATTCAGTAACTTGCCCAGCATCACACAGCCGGTATCTGAAGCAGAATTTGAACCCAAGGTTTCATAACTCTAAATCCCATGTCCAGTCCACTATTCTATGCTGCCTTTCTTCAGTCAAGGATCTTAGTTCAAATCCTGAGCAATTCACATCTCCACACTGTGCCTCAATTTCCTCATCTGTAAAATGGCTGTGAGGGTTAGAGATTGGGGACTACCCACATGCATGATCACTAAGGTTTTTTCTAGCTCTAAATTCTTTGATCTTGTAAATGTTGTCCATGACACCATGGGAACTGGTTCACATCTTGTCTTGTACCAAGTTATCTGTTTATTTAATTTATGCCTTCCAGGGGCACGTTGGATATAAATCCACTTCAGCAGATTTTTCTAACAGGAAAATCTAGACTCAGGAGGAAAGACCCTTGTACTTAGAAATAAACCTTTCTTTTTTTCCGAAAGGTATTTTTTTTTTACAAACATAACAAGATCCCTAAACACCCAAAGCAAGATTTGCTGGGGTAGAATGGGTCTTTATCACCATGACAGAAATTCGTTTTGACAACCCTGTTTACACTGGGGAGAATAATGACAGCTGACAGGCCAGGGGACCACCAGGCAGGTTATTTACATTTGGAACGTTGGAAATCAACTCTGTTTAGATAATGTTTCAGTTCTCCAATCCGGCCATGCTGCACAAGCTGCTTCCATTTCTATTTGAGAGAATTCCAGGGCACATGGATTGTAATCAATAATACCGGGGTTAACACTGACAGGTGAGAGCTCCTATACTAATGTAATGAGCTGCTCAACCTCATGCTGAGCATTTGCTACACTTGGGTGATCATGACAGGGCACACTAATGGAATCTTCTACTTTAAAGAAAATTTGGAGGGGGCAGTCTTCAAGCTACAAGAAACATCAAAGTGGGTTTCTTGCATCTCCTCCTGAAAACATGTATTGAAGGTCAGAGTAAGAAAGGATGTTAAAGATCTTTTCCCTTCTTATTTTACAGATGAGGAAACTGAGGCCAGAGAGTTGAAGAACTTTGCCTGAGGACACAGTTAGTTGCTATTACCTAATCAAAATGTCTTCAATTATTCGAATAAAAAAGCATTTATCAAGTATCTATTTTTGTGTTAGGCACTGGTGATAGAAGGACAACGGCAGCCAAGTGGCACAGTGAATAGAATGCTGAGTCTGGAGTCAGAAAGACTCAACTTCCTGAGTTCAAATCTGGCCTCAGATTATTCCTAGCTTTGTGACCCTGGACAAGTCACTTAAATCTGTTTGCCTTAGTTTCCTTATCTGTAAAATGAGCTGGAGAAGCACATGGCAAACTACTCCAGTACCTTTGCCAAGAAAACCCCAAATGGGATCATGAAGAGTCTGACACGACTGAAATAATGAACAGCTAAGTGGTTATGAAAAGATAAAAGTAAAAATAGTTCCTGCCCTCAAGAAGTTTGCAATATACATGAAGCAGCATGTACACATATAGATATTTGGAAAATGTATATGCAATAGTTACTAGGTGATTTTGAGAAGAAACTAAGAGCTAGGGGAGCAGGCGAGGTCTCCTGTAAAAGGTGGCTCTTGAGCTGAGCCCTAAATCAAATTAAGAGTTCTGAGAGAGAAACCAGAAGAGGGAGAAGTACAGAGGCAGAAAAGTGAGCTCCGGAGTGAATGTGGAGGGCAGTAAAAACTCAATATGATCAGAAGTTAAGGTGAGACCATGGCATGAAGGACTTGAAATACAAAAAAGAGTAATCTGTGATTTGCTGTACTTGGGATATGTACTTAGGATAGATGTTAATGTCCATTTACCATTGCTTCAGTGCCTCAAAGTCAGGAAGCCCTGGGTTCAATTCCCATCTTGGATATATCCTGCCCTTAAGTGGGCAAATATCATGGAGCCTCACAGTACTCTAAGCAATAGCTTAGACTCTAAGCTGCAGAAGAGTTACCAACTTGAATTGATTTAGGGCAATTCCTTACGGGGAGTTACCTAGCCCAATGAAATCATGAGTTGAGTCCTATCTATCCAAATATCTATCTGTTTCTTTATCTATCTACTTTTGTGTTTGTATATATTAATGTAAATATTAATTAATACAAAATAAATAAATAAATGTGTGATTTTCTAAGTCATTATGCAGCCCATAGGGATCCCCATACAAGGCTTAATAGCCCACATTTCTATTTGAGTGCACACATACCTGAGAAAGAATTCCACTACAATATACTAGACTGGTAGAGCATCATTTAAAGATTTACAATAAAGGGGAAACCCACTACTTTCTAAGGGATCATAACACATGTCAAGAAAACTATTTTTTTTTCCTTTCTCTCAAATGCTCAATGGATCTTTGATCAAATTGTCATGAGTATTTCCTTCAGTGGCGCAAATAGTGGCCCACTCAAGCCTGACCATGCTGTGTAACTGTTGTCCACATTCTCACTTCCTATGTTCACCACTGGCAGTTTACTTGACATGCTGGACACTGTTCTTGTTTTCTTTTGGCCTCATGAGAATACTAGTGCAGTACAAAATATGTCCATCAATTATCCCTTGTTCTTACCATATGACCATACAATCTTCTTCTAGACTCATACTTTTCTTTGATGACACCCTTTATTCTACTTTTCTATCATAATTCCTTATTTATAGTATATTGCCACCTGCTCACATTATATCAAGCCTAAATATTCCCTTTTGAAACCTCTGCTTTTTAGTTGTTCCCAGTTCTGTACCCTAAAATGAAACAGAACAGTTCTAAGGCCTCTTTCAGATACTTGAAGCTAGCTATTTTGATCCCCTTCTTCCCAAGTCTTCTCACATCGAAGCTAAACATGTCTTATTCCTTCAACTAATCCTCATGTGGCATGATTTCAAGGCCATTTACCATCTTAGTCATTCTCCGGCTTATCCACGTCCTTCCTAAAATATGGTGCTCTTATTGAACAGATCACAAATCATGTGATAAAAGGATAGATGAACTTAGAGTAAGAGTACTTAGGTTCAAGTCTCAAACCTGCCACTTTCTAGTGGTGTGTCTACAGGGAAAACACTCATTGCAATGAGGTGTTTTTTTTTTTAATCTGTAAAATGAAGATTAATAATACCTGTCACAGGAATAGTATAAAGAAAGTACTTTTCAAGCCTTTAAGTAGTACAGAAATATAGGCCATTGTGATTTCCCTTACTAATTGTGTGTTTTCTTTTTCCTTTTTCCTTTTTATTATTCTTACTTAATGTCTATGCAAGCACATCAATATCACTTTATTCCACATACTACTAAAATTTGTTTCCAATTGAGCCAAAATAAGAAAATTAGGGAAATGTCCTGAAGGAGCCAAGGGAATTCATTTACATCTACTTATAGAGAAATATATATATGTATATATATATGCATATATAAATACATAGAGTGTATACGTGTACATACATATATACATATATATGTACATGTGTACATATGTGATACACATACATACACACATGTGTCTCTATACACTGCCTAAACATGTATATTGTTATTATTTCAGTCATGTCTGACTCTTTATGACCCCATTTGGAATTTTCTTGGCAAAGATACTGGAGTGGTTTGCCATTTCCTTCTCTAGCTCATTGTACAGATGAGGAACTGAAGCAAATAGGATTAAGTGACTTGCCCAGGGTTACACAGCTAGTAAGTATCTGAGGCCAGATTTGAACTCAGGAAGATGAGTCTTCCTGACTCCATGCCCAGCACTCTTTTTTTTGTGCCACCTAATTACTACACACACACACACATGTTATATACATATATACACACACACAAATGCATATGTATATGTTTATATGTATGTGTGTGCATTTATATATACATATATATTTATAAAATCTACTATGTAGTTGGCACTGTACTGTGGCACTATACAAATATTATCTCATTTGATTCTCACAACTACCCCTTGAGGCGGGTACTCTTATCATTTCCAGTTTACAATTTCCTCATCTGCAAAATGGTGGTGACAATAATAGCACCTTCTTCCCGGGGTGTTGTGACGATTAAATGAGATAATAGTCACAAAAGTCTTAGCGCAGTGCCTGGCACATAGTAGGTACTATGTAAATGTTAGCTATTATTATCATTACAGTTGTTCAAACTAAAGCAAACAATAGTTAAATGACTTGCCAAGATCATACCGCTAGTAAGTGTCTCAGGTCAGATTTAAACTCAAGCCTTCTCAAGCTCTGTCCACTGCACCACCAGCTGCATCATAGCTTTTGTGAAGAGAATTTACCACCTACAATATTCTAACGTTTTAATGGTCTGTTTTTTTAGAATGATGGCTACAACAGGAAATGCTTCCAAAGGCCTCTGATTTTCTACTTCATCTTATAAACATTCTCCTACTCACAGACATGTCCCGTCCAAAAAAGTCTAAAGGAAGACAAGGTAGCATTGTAAAGAGAGAACTGGACTTGAAGTCAGAAAACCAGAGTTCAAATATTACCTTGACATTTCCATATAACTCTAGGCAAGTCATTTAACGAGGAAGTTAAATCCAATGATCTCCAAGCACCCTTGCACTTCCATATCTATGGTCCTCTGACTTGTTAAATACAAGAGAAATAAAACCCCACTGACACCACTTGGATAGGAAAATGTGAAACATCTTAGAGTTGGAAGAGATGTCAAGGGGCAATGAAGCCAATCTATGCCTGAACGGGCCAACATCCCAAAAATGTGATTATCCTGCCCTTTTTTTGACCATTGGAGATAAGGTCTTCTGCCCATTACCTGTGCTAGCAATCTATTCTGCTTTTGGACAGCTCTTACTATTAGGAAGTTTTTGCTAACATCAATTGTAATCTGCCTTTCTGCAATTTCCATTCATTGCTTCTAGTTCTGCTCTCTGGTGTCCATCAGAACATTCTCATCATTTTTACGTAACAGCCACTATCTCTCAATTTTGAGCTTTTCCCATGCCCCGATTCCTTCCTCAGTATTGAATGATTTTGCTTGTTCTAATAAGCCACTAATACTTTTGTATGAATTAGCATTATTTGTTAGCCATCCCAGATGACATTAATTTTAGTAACATATTTTTAAAGCTCTCCAAATTTTTTTAAAATGTAAGATTTTTTAAAAGAGTAAAAAATTTTAGTGGCTTTTGTACACAGTGTAAAGTTCAAAATCTTGCATTGAAGGACACTTACAATGTAGTGTTGCTTTAAATTTCTAGGTATTTCTTTTCATGCACTCTATATTCTAAAAAAAACTGGTCTATTCTCTGCCTCTGGAAATGTACTAGATGCATTCATGCCTCTGCCTCAGCTGTTTCTTATACCTGTAATATTATATCCTTTATGTTCTGCTCTCCTAGAATTCCCATTCATCCCTTAAAACTAAACTCAAGGTCCACCCACCTTGATGAGGCCTTCCTAGTCACCCATCTCCCTCCCTAATCCCTCCCTCAACACTCCAAAGTGTTAACAAACTTGTATCTCACATGAAACTTTCATAGATAGTTTTCTGAGATATATATTATATAATACTATGTCTTCTAATCATCTATTTATGTTATATCCCCTTTTTAGATGTAAACTCCATGTCTTTTCTAAACTTTGTCCCCTAGCACCTGGAACAGGGCTCTCTACATATAGTGGACCCTTAATAAATGTTTGTTGAATGGATGGATGAGTGTAAGGATGGATGAATGAATGAATGGATGGATGAATGGATAGATGGAGGGACGGATGGGTAGATAACTGGATATAAGGGGATCTGCAAGAGAAGAAATCAAAGAAATAAATATTGAAAGATGAAATTTCAGGCTAGTGTTTTCTGTGGCAATGACGAAATATTTTGAGATAGTCAGGAGAAGCCACATAGGCCATAACTTATAAATAAAATCTGACAGCACAACTTACTTTGGTCATTTGGGGGCTGGGCAGAGCTGGAAATGGAGAGTAAAGATATAAGTTGAAGGAAATAAATATCACCTAAACCAACCCTCATTTTGTAGAACAGAAATTTGAGTTACAGTTTGATTCTTGCCAAAAATAGAGGACCTGGTTGCTGGGGTAGAAATGATGGGAAACCTAAGAGGAAAGGAAGTGATCATTCCCATCTAGAGTTTGTGATAGAGGTAGGAAACCATGGCCTAATCTGACGTGTTCCCTAAAGAACAAATTTCAGAGGATTCAGAGGAAGGATACATGGGATCTCATCAACTAAACTTCTACAAGGGAAGTTGAAACTCAGAAGGGTTGGGAAATTAATGAATGAAATTACAAAGTCACAAAATGAAACAATTCCAATGAGGAGGAATAAAAAAGGATTTTTTTCAGGACATCAATGGGTATGCACAGAGAACTCACCAATAAACTTAGATTTTAAAAAATAAGTGCAGAAGATAGAAGCAAGATAACAGAGGATGAAAACAAAAGTGGTAAACAGAAGAAAATGGAAGGGCTGAAGGATGAACTATAAATGTATGGCATGAAGGAAAGGGAACAAATATGTATTAAGTGCCTACTTTGTGCTAGACACTATGCTAAGGGTTATTATTATCTCATTTTGTCCTCACATTATGCCTAGGAGGTAAATACTATCATTATATGCTATATATTTACATTTCAGGAAATTGAGGCAGACAGTAGTAAAGTGAATTCCCCAGGTTTCACATGGCTAGCAAGTGTCTGAAGCCAGAATTGAGCTCAGGCCTTTCTGATTCCATACCCAGAGTTATAACCATTGTACCATCTAGCTGACCATAGTCCTATAAGAATAATATCAGGACTGCTCAAGTTCAGAATGAGCAGAGGAAAGTAAGAAAAGTTAAGGCCAACAAAAAAGTTTGTTTTTTTACTTTTTTTGTAAACCTGTATTTGGAAGAATCAAAGGAGAAACAGAAGGAATGGGTATTATGTTAAAGGTTAATAGAATGATGATAAATGACAACAAGGGAAAAAAGAGGCTATCTAATTATGATGTTGCTTTCTTTTCCTTGCCAAGGAGAATGACATTGACTAGAAAAGACAAAAAAAAATGACTAATAAGGGAGTTAATATCCAAGATAAGGAGATAGAGAGCACCTTGCTGCTCTTTAGAAATTCATGTCACCTGGCCCTAATTTTTGGCCACTAAAATAAGTGGGGAATGTGATTGATGAGGGTGATATTTGAATGACCATAGAGAATGTGAGAGCCACCTCAGAATTAGGAGAAGACACGTTTTCTATTCTCCTCCAAAAAGGGAAAGAAGATAGTTTATGTCCTATAAGCCAATGAATTTGACCTTAATTTTTGGCAATATTCTAGAATGGTTCATTAAAGATACGGTTAATGAACATCTAGAAGAGGAAGTAGTGATCAAGAAGAACCAGCATGATTTCATCAAGAACAGACAATGTTGGGCTAATCTTTAACTTTGATTAAATATCTCGTACTATTCTGGTTGAAAAGAGAAAGAAATGTGGGATGAATAACAATATAACTTGTTAGATTCTGAACTGGTTGAACGTCCAGACTCAAGGACTAGGCATTAATTGTTCTATGTCAACTTGGGAAAAAGTCTCCGATGAAGTATCCTTTGCATCCTCAATTATCCTTGTTGTTATTCAGTCATTTCAGTCATGTACAACTCTTTGTGACCCCATTTGGAGTTTTCTTGGCAAAGATACTGGAATGGTTTTCATTTACAGATGAGGAAACTGAAGCAAACAGGATTAAATGACTTGTCTAAGATCACACAGTTAGTACATGTCTGAGGCCAGATTTGAACTCAGGAAGAGGAGTTCTCTGGACTCTAGGCCTGACTGTCTATCCCCTGTGCCATCTACCTGCCCTGCATTTATCCTTGTGCTGTTTAATATTTTAAAAATGACTTGGATATGAATAATGGTTCAGTTAGTATGAAATTTAGAGATTATACAGAATTGGAAGGGGTAGCTAACATGCAAAGATAAGAGTCAAGATCCTAAAAGCTCTTGATAGACTAGAATACTGGAGAAAATCTATAAGATGAAACTAAGAAGGGGATAAATGAAGAATCTTATACTTGGGTTCAAAAAATTGCCTTCAAAACTACAAGATGGGGGAAGTGTGGGATAACAGTTTGAAAAGATCTGGGTGTTTCAGTGGATTGTTGGTTCAATGTGATTCAGCAATGTGATGTAGCAGCCAAAAACTAATGCAAATATAGACCTCATTTAGAGAAGCATGGGGAAACTAGGCGTAGCAGTGGATACAGTGCTGGGCTTGGAGTCAGAACAACTCATCTTTCTGAGTTCAAATCTGGCCTCAGACACCAGCTGTGTGACTCTGGGGAAGTCACTTAACCCCATATGCCTCAGTTTCCTCATCTGGAAAATTAGTAGGAGATGGAAATGGCAAACCACTCTAGTATCTTTGCCAAGAAAACTCCAAATGAGGTCATGAAAAGGTGGACATTGTTGAAAAACAAAACAAAGGGAGAAGCATAGCTTTTAGAACAAAGTAATAGATGACTATACTCTGCCACAGTCAGCTCATATGTGGAGTATCTTTTGCCTTTAGTGCCGCAGTTTAGGAAGTTTTCTATTTTGGATAGTGTTTAAAGAGCAGCAATCAAGGTGATGAAAGGCCTTAAGTCCATACCACGTGAGGATCATTTGAAGAAACTGGAGATGCTTATTACAGAGAAAAGAAGATATAGGAGATACATAATATGTCAGTCATTGTTATCATTATCAGCAGCAGCCTACAGTGAAGAAAGAACAGCTCCAATCTGATGAGGACTTCAGTCCCTGAGTCTTCTACTGCACTCCAGCTGAGCTCAAACAATGTTTATATAGCAATGCTGGGGTGTCCTGGCAGATATTTAACAACTGGCCACTCCAGAAGAAAGAAATATGCAATATACTTTTAAGTTTAATCTGCATTATTAATACTTTCTTAAGTCTAGGCAAACAACAAAACAATAAATTGGAACAATTTGCAATGATATTTCTGAAGTCTCTTCAAGCATAGCCCAAATGACCCCATGTCAGCTATGTTATAGCAGAAATTATCTGGGGGGTATAGATTGGACTAGAGAGCTGCTGAGGTCTATTCTGAGTCTATAATTCCGTGATTCTGTGTTTCTACAAGGCATAGAGTGAAGCAATTTGCTCTAGGTCCAGAAGCTTAGTGATTGAACCCTGACTGCACTAAAGTTCTCTTGATGTCTGAGAGAGAGAGAGAGAGAGAGGGGGGGGGGGGGAGAGAGAGAGAGACAGAGAGAGAGAGAGAGAGAGAGAGAGAGAGAGAAAGACTGATATAATGGAAAAGGCACTGGCTTTAGAGTCAAAGACCTGAGTTCAAATCACTGTCCTACTTACTTATCAATTTTGTGACATTGGGAAAGTCTCTTTTCCTCTGAAAATTTGACAAGATATTAATAAAAACAATGTTCACATGGGTCTTGTGGGTTTGCTAAGCACTATTCTTCCAATAATTCTACTAGGCACTTTAAGAATTAGTATACTCCTAAATGCACACAAGGAGACAGGGTGGAAACAGAATAAAAATAGAGATGATGGTAGAGAAATGTGTCTGAAACACCATGGACTCAACTGCACAACATTCAATTTACAAGTGAATCAATGTCTTTGTGCAACTAAATCATAGAGTCACAGGGTGTGTAAAAGAGGAAAGGGGAGGAAGATAGAGGGAAAAATAAAATAAAAATAAAAAGAATTAGTATACTCTTTATTTTGTTGGGTTTTTTCTGTTTTGTTTTTGTTTTTGTTTTTTGGTGAGGTGATCAGGGTTAAGTGACTTGCCCAGGGTCACACAGGCAGTAAGTGTTAAGTGTCTGAGGCTGGATTTGAACTCAGGTCCTCCTGACTCCAAGGCCAGAGCTCTATTCACTGTGCCACCTAACTGCCCCGTATACTCTTTACTTAAAAAATATATATATTTATTTTATTTTTTAGTTTTGGAATAAAACAAGTGTTTCCATAACATGGTATAATAAAAAGTTGATTGCACATGAAAATGAAAATGTATTATGTACAACTTGCTATTCCTTTTAGATATATAATAAAGTTACCATGTAAATTTCTTTTTTTTCTTGTCTTTTCTTTTTTCTTTTTTTCTTGTTTTTTGCATATTCTTTATTTATTTATTTATTTTTGGTAAGGCAATCAGGGTTGCCCAAGTTCACACAGCTAGTAAGTGTCGAGTGTCTGAGACTGGATTTGAACTAAGGTCCTCCTGACTCCACTTTATCCACTGTACCACCTAGCTGCCCCTGCATATTCTTTAGAGGATCATTAAGTTCCCTTACAATTCAGATTCAGATTATATATATGTATATAATATATACACATATATATTATATAGATAGATTCAAATATATATATGTATGTATATATATATGGAAAGGCCATCTATGTGGAGCTGAGTGGAGGTCACTTGGGCCACTTCGAGTGAGCCATATGTGCTGGCTCAGTATTGAAGAACTTGGTGCTTCAAGATGTCAAAGCAGCATCTTTATTATCCACTGGGCCAGGAAGAACTTCCACTGAGTAGACATTAAAGTAGATGCCCACTTTTGTTTTTGTTTTTGTTTTTGTTTTTGCTCTCTCTGGAATATGGGCCAAAGAACTTTCTCTTTTTTAGACTTCATTTAATGAGAGGCCTCCTTCCTCCCCTTCCCCGTAGTAACAGACTTGCACATGGAAGCTAAAGCAGGTATTAGCCTGCATGAGCCTATGACTGGGCCATGGGCTCCTTGCTGTCTTTTTAGCCTTGTGTTTCTTTTCCTTAGCATATGTGACCAGTCAGTGATCCTTAGATGGATGTTTCCAGTCTGCGAGTTGATTTCATGAGTTCAAGAGATTGGTAGCTGCTGGGTCCCTCATTCTATGACAGCTGTATTGCGGGACATTTTTCCTAAAATAACGTCAGAGCTTCTCGGAGAGGACCACACACAAGTGGAGTCAAAGGTATGGCCTGGTTTGCCAGGAGACATGAACCTTAAAGAACTTGTTCAGCTCATGATTTTTGTTTGTCCTTCCTTCTCAAATAGGACCAATGACATCAGGAGGATTATGTCTTGACTTGCAAGTGAACTAAATTTAAATGAGGCAGGGTTGTGCAAAGTCATCAGCCTCACTCTCTCTTCCAAGGTCATCTGAGTCCAATAGCAAGAGTCAGGATGACTGAAGAAGACCTCAGAAGCAGTGGGAGACTTTGGCCTTTTTTAAGCCAAGGTCTTTCCTGTGACTCAGTTTGTCTGAGGCAACACCCATTCAGTGATTTAAAGTTATGTAAGAAATAAGGCAAAAGATGGCCTAGTTTGCCTACTGAAAGAAAAAAAAATCAAACTGGGAGGGGAAGATCCTAAGGGTTTCTGGCCAGAACAGAAACAATTGCTATTTACACTTACCCTGAGCCATCAAAACCCAAACAAAGACCAAGAGAGGCTTGGTCTGGGACCTATTATTGGCTAAACTGTGAGAGCCAGAGTGATTTGGGTTTAAGGCATGGTCAAGTAGCTTCATTTCAATTCCAATGGGCTTTATTAAAGCCAGGTTTTCCAGAGCTCTATTTCAAGAAATCATAAATTAAACTACATGCAGCAAAAGTTAATTGTTCCAGTTTCTTTTTAAATGATAGAATAAATAAGTAGGGAAGAGAAAAAATCTAGCCCCCAAACCCCAAGATATTTTGTGAAGTTTCAGTGATCAAAATTTACATTCTTTTGGGCAGAACACCCACATGTAAGGGTATGATTCATTCCCCATATGGACAGAGAGGGAAGAGGAAGGAAGGAAAGAAGGAAGGAAGGAAGGAAAGAAGAAAGGAAGGAAAGAAGGAATGAAAGAAGGAAGGAAGGAAAGAAAGAATGAAGGAAGGAAGGAAGGAAGGAAGGAAAGAAGAAAGGAAGGAAGGAAGGAAGGAAGGCAAGAAAAAAGCATTGCCTATATTGGATCCCCAGTGGGGCAGCCACTACTACTCACAGATTATTGTTGGTCCTTCGTTCTCAAAGAGAACCAATGACATCAGAAGGGTGATGTCTTGACTTGCAAGTGAATTGGATTTAAGTGAGGCAGGGCTATGCAAAGTCATCCGCCTCACTCTCTTCTCCAAGGTCAACTGAGTCCAATGTCAGGATGACTGGAGATGACCCCAGCTCAAACCACGAAGAACTAATGTGAAGGTGAAATACCCACTCAATTTCATTAACTTTCCCATTTTTTAATGGTTTAAGATAAGTATTGACTTCTCAAGGGTATTGTAGGATACTTTATCATTTTATGTCTTTATCAATGTGGGCTTTTAAGTCTTTTGTGCTTTTAGTATTTCTTTTGAGTGGAGGAAATAAATACTTGTCCTATAATTTTGATCTACATTTTATAAGTACCTTTCTTCTCCCTTTTGGGGAGAGCTTAGATATTAGCCAAATGTAGTTTTAAATGATTTTTTTCTTAGAGCTCCAGTGTTGGAGTATAAAGAAGCAGGGATGACAAGAAAAGAGCCTGACCCCTATGTCTATCCAGAAAATCTAAAAACTGAACCTGATTTGCATAAGACCAGAGACAGAGATGCCTTGGTAGGAGTGGGACTCCCCAGTCACCTCATCCACCAGCAAGATTTGAAATTACATACAGTATCCAGCATCTGAGAGGTCAGAATCCTGCTGGGTTTTGCCCTGGTAAGACCACAAAATTGTGACTGTGTTCAGTTCTGGTCACCATTTTACAAAAGGACATTAATAATATGAAAACAGTCCAGAGGAATATAAACAGTTGTTATTGAAGATTGGTGAAGAAAATGAGAATGTTTGGCCTGGAGAAGAGAAGACAAAGGGGTAGGGTTGGGGAAGAGAGACATGATTCTATTGCTTTGGATTATTTTTTTAAATAATTTTTTCCAATTACATGTAAAAAAATGATTAATATTTGGGTTTTTTTTTATTTTTAGTTCTAAATTCTCTCCCTCCTTCCCCACTCCCCTCATTGAGAAGGCAAACAATTTGATATAGGTTATACATATGCTATCATGCAAAACATATTTCTATATTAGTCATGTTGTGAAAGAAAACACAGACCAAAAAGAAAAACAAGAAAAATAAAGAAAGTAAATAAAAAAGCATGCTTTGATATGCATTCAGACTTCATCAGTCCTTTCTGTGGAGGTAGATAGCATTTTTCATCATAAGTCTTTTGGATGTGTCTTAGATCACTGGATTGCTGAGAATAGCTAAGTCATTCACAGTTGATCATTATATACTATTGCTATTACTGTGTACAATGTTCTTTCTCACTTGCATCAGTTCATGTAAATCTTTTCAGGTTTTTCTGAAAGCATTCTGCTTGTCATTTTTTATAGCACAATAGTATTCCATCACAATTATATATCACAACTTGTTCAGTCATTCCCCAGTTGATGAACATCTCCTCTATTTTCAGTTCTTTGCAACTACAAAAAGAATTGTACCATGGGTCCTTTTCCTTTTCTTTTCTTTTTTTTTTTTTTTGTCTTTGAGATACAGACCTAGTAGTGATATTGCTGATTCAGGGTATACATGATTTTGTAGCCGTTTGGGAGTAATTCCAAATTACTCTCCAGAATGGTTGGATCAGTTTGCAACTCTACCAACAATGATTTGGTGTCTTCATTTTTCCATATCTCCTCCATTTTCCGTTTTCCTTTTTTGTGTGAGATGGTACCTCAAAGTTGGTTTAATTTTCATTTCTCTAGTCAATAGTGATTTAGAGTATATTTTCATGTGACTATAGATGGCTTTGATTTCTTTATCTAAAAACTCTTTTCATATCCCTTGACCATTTATCAATTGGGAAATGACTTATAGTTTCATAAATTTGATTCATTTCTTTATATATTTGAGAAATGAAGCCTTTATCAGAGAAATTTGCTATATTTTTTCACAGTTATGATTGCTAATTGAATACTTGCCTACATCCTTTTTCCCCCATTTATCCTCTCTCTCTCTCTCTCTCTCTCTCTCTCTCTCTCTCTCTCTCTCTCCTCTTCCCTCCCTCCTTTCACCCTCCCTCCTCAAAAGTTTTTTGCTTCTGACCACTTCCTCCCCCAACATGGTCCCCTTTCTATCAGTCCCTGTCCTTCTCTTATTTCCCTATATAGTAAGATAGAATTCCATACTCAACTGAGTGTGTATGTTATTTCCTCTTTGAGCCAATTCTGAGAAGAGTAAGTTTTAGCATTGTCTTCTACTCCCCCCATCTTCCCTTCCACTATATATGCTCTTTCATACCTCTTTTATGTGACATAATTTACACCATTCTACTTCTCCTTTCCCCCTTCTTCCATTGCATCCTTCTTCCTCACCCCTTAATTTTAATTTTTTTTAGATATCCTGCCATAGTCAACTCACACAGTGAACCACATAGCCCTCTGTCTATATAGATTCCTAACTGCCCTAATAATGAGAAAGTTTTTAGGAGTTACACGTATCATCTTCCCATGTAGGAATGTAAACAATTTAACTTTACTGAATCCCTTATGATTTCTCTTTCCTGTTAACCTTTTCGTGATTCTTTTGAGTCTCGTATTTGAAAAACATGATTTCTATTCATCTCTGGTTGTTTCATCAGGAATGCTTGAAAGGCCTCTATTTCATTAAATATCCATTTCTTCCCCTGAAGGATTATATTTAGTTTTGCTAGGTAGGTGATTCTTGGTCATAATCCTAGCTCCTTCACCCTCTGGAATATTATATGTCATGCCCTCTAATCCTTCAATGTAAAAGCTGCAAAATCTGGTGTTATCCTGACTGTTGCTACATGATATTTGTGTTGTTTCTTTCCGGCTGCTTGCAGTATTTTCTCCTTGAACTGGAAGCTCTAGAATTTGGCTATAATAGTCCTGGAAATTTTCATTTTGGGATCTCTTTCAGGAGTCATTGGTGGATTCTTTCAACATCTATTTTTCCCCCTCTGTTTCTAGGGTATTAGGGCAGTTTTCCTTGATAATTTCTTGAAAGATGATGTCTAGGCTCTTTTTTTGATCATGGCTTGCAGGTAGTCTAATAATTCTTAAATTATTTCTCCTGGATCTATTTCCTACCTCAGTTGTTTTTCCAATGAGATAGTTCACATTTTCTTTTTTTTTTTTCATTTTATATTTTTTTAATTGTTTCTTACTATCTCGTGGGGTCTTTAGCTTCCACTTGCCCAATTCTAATTTTTAAGGAATTATTTTCTTCAGTGAGCTTTTGTACCTTTTTTTTACCCCATTTGGCCAATTCTGCTTTTCAAGGAGTTCTCTTCAGTGGATTTTTGTGTGTCTTTTACCATTTAGCCCATTCTGTTTTTGAAGGTGTTATTTTCTTCACTATTCTTTTGTGCCTCCTTTACCAAACTGTTAACTCTTTTTTCATGATTTTCCTGCATCACTCATTTCTTTTCCCAGTTTATCCTCTGTCTCATATGATTTTTAAAATCCTTTTGGAACTCTTTCAGGAATTCTTTTTGGGCCTGAGACCAATTTACATTTTTCTTTGAGGCTT
Organism: Vombatus ursinus; assembly: GCF_900497805.2. Classification (NCBI taxonomy): domain Eukaryota; kingdom Metazoa; phylum Chordata; class Mammalia; order Diprotodontia; family Vombatidae; genus Vombatus; species Vombatus ursinus. The sequence goes on from NW_020954619.1 coordinate 33,447,984, forward strand.
AAGTTGTAGCAGTTTTGGCTTTGTCATCTTTGTCTGAATTTTTGTTTGGATCTTCCCTGTCATCATAGTAACTTGCTATAGTCAAGTTCTTTTTGTTGTTGTTGTTGTTTGCTCTTTTACCAGCCTATTTCTTGCCTTACAACTTTATAGTAAAGTTGAGCTCTGCTCTCGGGGTGGAGGGGACACTGTCCCAAGCATTAGGTTTTTTGTTCTGCTGTTTTCCGAGCTAATTCTGGGTATCTGTAAGTTTTCAGTTCTTCCAAGGTGGTATGATGTAAAGAAAGGTAGTCACTGCACTCCTGGCCTGTGCTCTGGTCTGTAAGTGATCACAAGCTCTCTTTTTTGCCCTGGAACTTTGACCAGGGTCTCCACTCCTGATAATGTTCCTCCTTACCCTGGGACTGTGACCTGGAATAATACATATGAAATGAGGAAGTTGAATTAGATGACATCTAAGGTCTCTTCCAACTCTAAATTATATCATCCTATATAAATTTTACTATATAAAAAATTGGAGATGGAATGGCTTGAGGCATAGTCTTAGTACCCACTCATTTTAGGGCTCCCCCCAATTTTAGGAGTTTCTTGCATGCTAGTTCCATTTAACATACTAGCCAGCAAATAGAGTCTGTTCCCGTTCATATGGTAGAGGAATGCAGAATGTCTTCTCTTAGAAGCAGGTCCCTGGCATCACACATGTGGGTGCCTCCATGTTAATTGATCTAGACATGCACAAAAGAAAGCTCCATTACACTCTGTTAATTTAATTCCCTTACAGGCTTCCAGCTTCCTCCAGCTGTTAGTTGTTCCTGGAAGAGCATATTTCTATATGGGGCCATGATTCTACTTGGCATGGAAGCCTTCTCTGCTGTCTTAGCACACACTTCTTCCTTTAGGAGACACTGGGAACCAAAGGTGTTAAATGAGTTTGTATTTCAAAATGAAAACCAGTCTGACCCCAGAACCAAGGCCATTGATGATAAAATCCAAGAAGAACTTTAGTGCTATGGTATTTACAGTTATACAGACTAAAGCAGGGCTGACTACCCTTCTGCTCTTGAAAACTGCTATCAGATCTTATCAGGAGGGAGTATCTGCTGAAGTCATAGCAACTTTTTGACACAGGATCTTGGCCATATGTTCTGGGTCTATGTAGAAAGGCTGTGTCTGCATCTCCTTATTACAGTCATCACTGGAATCCTCAAGTGACAGCAGCTACTTCCATTCTGCCACATGCATGAGTTAGCCACATTTTCCTATAAGGGACTTTTCCCATGGATACTAGAGAGAGGCACTGGAAGACTACTTTTGCTTAATGAGTGTAATTTGGAGTACAAGCAAGGGAGTCCATGTTTTCTATTTTGTCTCTCTTAGTCCTGTTCAGGACAGTGGGCCCTAAGTGAGGATGGTTTTGGTTTTCCATCTCAGGTTTGCCTTCTCCCTGGAGTAGGCCCTAGTGGGCAGGAATCTAGACCTACATCCTTCCTTCTGGACTAGACCTGATTAAGTGATCTGGGGAGAGTTGGCTTCTTTTGAACTAGTCATTCTAAAGGTATGATCAAGGGACCCCTGAGTGTCAGATCCTTTCAGGAAGTCTACAAGGTCAATACTATTTTCATAATAATACTAAGATATTTTAATTTCTAATACGGGCAAATATCAATAGATACAATCTGCATAAACAAATATCTGGTTGTGAGTCTTCAATAATTTTTTTAATTTTGTTTTTAATTTATGAAATAAAACAAGCATTTCCATAATATAGTACAATAAAAAAGGTGATTGCCTATGAAATTGAAAATCTACTATGAAAACTTGCTTTGCCTTTCAAATATACAACAAAATTATTATGTAAATTTTTTCTTCCCTCCTCCCACCCGCCTGCCCTAGAGATGGCTACCATTAGATGCAAATAGATATATACATGTAAAATTATTCTATATATACTTCTATTTATCAATTCCTTCTCTGGTTGAAGGTAGCATCTTTCTTCACATAATAGTCAAAATAACTTATTCACTCAAAGTCATTCTTAAAACAATATTGCTAGTACTGTATATGATATTCTCTTGGTTCTACTCATTTTGCTCTTCATTATTTCATGCAAGTCTTTCCATGTTTTTCTAAAATTATTGGGCTCATCATTTCTTATAGCACAGTAGTATTACATCACAATCATATACCACAACTTGTTCAGCCATAATTTTTAAGAGCATAAGGGGGACTGAGACTGAGAAATTTGAGAATTGTGCTGGACGATCAATATGTTGGATAGATGGGTGGAAATATATGGAGAATGAACGGTTGAGTTCTTGTTCAGAAGACCATTCAATACCCAGTTAAATAAATGGATTTCCCCTTCTCTAACTCTCAAGGTTTTGGGGTTTTTTGTTTGTTTTGTTTTTTTGTTTTCAAACAAATTTATAGCCTACGTTCCCTCACCCTTTCTCTTTTCTGTGTTCTTAGTTACTCCTGTAAGGCATATTGCCCTTCTTTATACTCCTGTAAGGTACATGCTCCACCAACACCACCCAAATCAAATTGCATTCCCATCACCTACTCATTTTATGCCCATACCTGAAAGGGCAAGTGAATATGACCCCTACTCCCTTAAAAAAAATAATTCCTTCACAGGTTTGTTTTTTTGCCACCAAATCATTAACATCATATAAGCCTCCGAAAAAGTTCAATAAATAAACTTTCTCTTTGTGAGGAATCTCTATCAAAGAGATAGACATGACAAAAACCTATCTCAGGAGTAACTATGGAAATCTCTAGGTGTCATCTTTGGAATATCTAAAGCAACAGCCTTTAATTCTCATTGGGGTTTAAATTACAGGACATAAATGTGGACACCATTTGATTAAAAAAATAAAGATTACACCAACTGTGATATAGCTTGAGGGGGATAAAGTTGTTTTGTTAATTTAAATGCTCTTATTTTGCATCTGTCTCCTTCCTGAAAATGCACAAAAATAAGGATTAAATTATTACAACAAATGGTTGTACTTTATTTTAATGAATGAATGAATGAATGCCTCCATTTGGTTGGCAGATCTCTCAGCTTGTACATTTTAATTTTATACAAGTAATTTTGTAGCCTTATTTATATGCATGATGGAAGGCAAAAAATTATGTTTCTCTTAAATGGTATGTGAATATCTGATTTGTACTCATATTGAGGACTCATTTGATGAGCGTGAGGACCTGGAAGATTTAAGGATTTCCCTTTGGGGAGATAATATACTTACTGGATTAAAATAATTTTTATTATGATCTGCAAGTATAACTTAATTGCATCTTTTCATTTTGGTCTAGAGATGAATATATATATTTTCTTTTGATGATAAAGTTGTATTTCTTACAACGTAATGGGGAAACAAAACACTGAACTAAGAAACACAAAGCCTGGTTCAAGTTTTCTGCTTCCCCATTTACTAACTTTGTAACTCTGAGCAAGTCAATGTGACCCTTTATTTCAGCCTTGACTTCCTTATCTGTGAACTGGGCACAATAATAGCAGTTCTATCCATTCGCAGGGCATGTGTTAGGCACTGTGCTAAGCTCTAGGAGCATAAAGACCAAAATGAGGAAGCTTATATTTCAGAATTGTCAGGATCTCACAGGAAAACTATCAGCAGGACCCAACCTCAGAAAAAAACTAAGACTGGTGATCATAATTACAATAACTAGCGTTTATATAGCAGCTTGAAATATCCAATAAGCAATTGGAAATGTGAGAATGGAAGTCAACAGAGAGATTAGGCCTGGATAAGTAGATTTCAAAATCATCAGCACAAAGATGATAAGTAGATCCAAGGAAGCTGATGAGATCACCAAATGAAATAGTGTGGAGAAAGAAAAGAAGGCCTAGGAGAGCTTCCTGGGAACACCCATTGTTAGCAGAGGACCTGGATTATGATACAACAAAGGAGATTGAGAAAGAATAGTCAGATACGTAGGAGGAGAACCAGGGTAGACTATCGTCAAGAAAGCCTTGAGGGAAGAGAATATCAAGGAAATATTTGACAGAATGGTCAAAAAAGGATGAGGATTAAGAAAAAGCCATTAGACTTGTCAATTAAAAGGTCATTAGTAACTTTGGAGAGAGCAGTTTTGGCTGAATGATGAGGTTGGAAGCCAGGCTGGAGAGAGTTAAGAAGAGAGTGAGAGAGGGGGCCCTGGAGTCAGGAGAACCTGAATTCAAATCCTGCCTAAGACACTTGCCACTTACTGACTATGTGACTCTGGACAAGTCCCTTAACCCCAATTGCCTCACCCAAAACAAAACAAGCAAGCAAAAAAACAAACAGAAGAGAGTGAGAGGAAAGGAAGTGGAGGCACCTAAAGCAAATGGCCTTTTCAAAGAATTTACCCACCAAAGGGAGGAGAGATATGGACTAATGGATAGGTGGATCAGTGTGTGTCTTCATGAGGATGGAGGAAACATGGCATGTTTTTGGGCAGTAGGTAAGGAGAGATTGAAGAAAAATGAGAGAGTGAGGATAATAGAGGGGCAAGCTACTGGAGAAGATGGAATGAGATCACTTGTGCTTGGAGAAAGGTTTTCCTTAGCAAGGAGCAGGACCGCCTTTTCATGTGAAAAGAGGTGAACAGGAGATAGTGGCAGAAGGCTAGAAGATGTGAGAAGGGAAGGAAGGGAGACAATTCTCAGGGAATGGCTTCAATTTTACTGGTAAAATATAAGACAAATGGCCCTGGTCTTCTTTCTGTTGCTCAAATGAAACACTCCTGATTCTGGTGATTTTTCACAGGCTATCCTCCATGGCTGTAATGCTCTCTCTCCTTATCTCCACCTCCTGGCTTCCCTGGCTTCCATCAGGTCCCAGTTGAAATCGCCCCTTCTACAGGAAGCCTTTCTCTATCCCTCCTTAAATCTAATGCCCCTCCTGTATTGATTATTTCCAAGTTATTCTGTATATATCTTGTTTGTACATAATTGTTTGCATGTTGTCTGCCCCGTTAGACTGTGAGCTTCTTGAAAGCAGGGACTGTCTTTTCCTTTTCTACCTCCAGTAATATATATAATGTTTGTAAATGTTAATTAACTGACTGATTGACTCATATCTTATATTATTTTTCTTCTTTACTCCTGAGTCTCAGAATTCTTAGATCCCTCCAATACTTAGCTCAGATGCCCCCTACTATGGGAAGTCTTTCCTGATTCCTGAGTTGTCAGTGTTCTCTGCCTTATTAAATATCTTATATGTTCTTATCTGTGCGAATGTTGTATCTTCCCAACCAAATGCAACCTCCTCTAGTGCAAGAGCTATTTCATTTGTCTTTATATCTCCAGCACCTAGCAGAGTGTCTGGCACTTAGCTGAATTATCGAAATGAACTGAATTGTTCAATTCTTGTCCCTTCTGGAATAGGTATGGATATGATGTCCACTCTCTGTCAATCAAGGAAATTCTTTTCAATTTAGAATAAGCTAGCAGTCAGATTTTTGTATATATGGCACACCACTGAACCCTGGGGCTACTATTTTAAAGACAACATGTGTTTCCTCAATCAAAATGCCATTTGGGATTTGCTTTGTGACTAGAATTTTCAAGTATTATATATCACTCTGAAGCTTAGCTACTTTGGGGTTTAAATTAGAATAAGAAATGTAAAAATTAGAAACCTAGTCTCATGAAAAACTTTGTCTTCCTCCATCTATTGTGAAAAGCTGGAATTTCTACAATCTGTCTTTCAAATCACAGTATGTCCGATTTCCTGCATATTTGATTACCAAATTAAATCCACATTGTGTTGGTGTGAGCATGTGAGTCAGCATGTGACGCTGTCAGTCATCAGTATTATAGACATTTGTAGAGACCTTTCAAAAGATTTAATAATTCTAAAAATGTCTTTGGAGATAGAACATGTCATAGTCATCTGCTTTGCTATGCAAGATGCTACAATCTCACAGCTACTCTTGCTACAAATGAGAACTGGTGTCCAATAAATTGATTTAGAAAGGAAGAAGCTGGGCTGCAGTAATCCATGAGCCACATTTGTGTTCTAGTTCCTTGAGTATAAATTTCAGGTTTTTCCCAGTTGAAAACTTTTTCCAAGTCTTTCCCTAAAAAAAAATACTTTCTGCTGATTATTTGACATTCATATTACCTCTACTTCAACTTTGTGTGGTCATCAAAACTTATTCCTTCAGGGACCCCCTGCATCACTACATACAGAGAACTCAGGCCCAGAGAGGTGAAGAAAATTCCCCAAAGTCACAGAAAAATAGAAGAGCCAAAATCAAAAGCCCAGGTTCTATGATTTCAAATTCATCTTGTTTTCGGTCTATGCCATACTTATATTTTGCTCTTTATAAAACAATTTATGTAAATTATTTCAATTCACAGAATCTCTGAGTTATTACTCAGTTGTGCTAGACTCTTTGTAACCCTATTTGGAATTTTCTTAGCAAAAATACCAGAATGGTTTGCCATTTCCTTCTCCAGCTCATTTTATATATGAGGAAACTAAGACAAACAAGGTTAAGTGACTTGCTCAGGGTCACCCAGCTTAAGTATCTGAGGCCATATTTGAATTTAGGAAGATAAGTATTCCTGACTCCAGGCCCAGCACTCTATCTACTGCACTACCTAGCTGCTCCTCAGAATTTGATTTAGGAGGGACCAAGAGGTTATCTAATCTAATCTGTGCCTATCAAAGAATCTCTTCTATAAAAGTCATAGTAAATCATCTAGACTTCACTGGAAGACACCAAGTCATAGAAAACCCACCACTTCTCAAGGTAGAGGTGGCTAAATGGGTAGAGTACTGGGTCTGGAATCAGGAAGACCTGAATTCAAATCTGGCCTCAGGCACTTATTAGATGCATGACCATGGACAAGTCACTTAATCTTGGTTTGCCTCAGTGTTCTCTACTATAAAATGGGTATCATAATAGCATCTGTGGTCAGTAGAGTGTCTGGTACATATTAGGCACTATACAAATGTTTATTCCCTTCCCTGTCTACCCTTTTGAACTCTTGTATCATTCTAATTATTATGAATTAAAAAAAAAAAAGCTAAGTCTAAAATCAGCCTTACTGCCACTTGTACACATTTTCCCCACAGTATAAGATCATAGGATCCCAAAATTAGAGCTGTAAGAGACCTTCTAGGCTATGGAGTCTAACTCCCTCATTTTACAAGAGAGCAGACCGAGGCACAGAGAACTTAAGTGACTTGACAAGGGTAACAATTCTGCCCAAGCAGAGAAAAAGCTATTCTCTCCTCCACATAACATACCTTGAGATACTTAAAGGCAGCTCCCCTCCCCACCCAAATAATCTCTTATACATACTAAGTACCCCCAATTCCCTTTTATAATTTCAAGGTCCTTCAATATCCTAGTCACCCTTCCCTAGACACTTTCTAAATTGTCAAAGTCCTTCCTAAATTGAAGTGCTTGTTACTGAGGAAAGTACTCAAGATGAAGTTTGACCAGTGCAGAATACAGAAAGACTGTCACCCCATTCATCTCTTTATGTAAAGTAAAATCATATTAGCCTTTTGGCTGCTATATCAGTGTTGACTCATATTAAGCTTTTAGCCAACTAAAATCTCCAGATATTTTCCAGACAAACTGCTGTCTAGTCATGTCTCCTCCATTAACTTATGCATAAGACCTTACATTTATTAATCTGATTGGATTTGACCCAATGTTCTAGCCTTTTAAAATTGTTTTGCATAATTACTGCCATCCAGTATAGTAATACACTAATAAGAGTGTATTAGCTATTAATCCCAGCTTTGTGCCATCTACAAATGTGAAAGTGCTACCATTTTTGCCTTCATCTAAGTCAATGATAAAAATGTAAAAAAAAAAAGCACAGGGTCAAGTACAGTGTGTTGTTAGGAAGTCTACCTCCTTTCAAACTGAGGCTGAACCATTAATGCCTACTCATTGTGTATGGTCATTCAAACAATTCCAAATCCATCTAACTTTGCTATCATCTAGCCCATAAAGCTCCATCTTGTTCACAAGGATTCAATTTGATTCAGTTGAGTAAACATTGATTAATTGTGTGCTATGTATAAAGCACTATACTACATGTTGAGATACAAAGACAAAAAAAGAATGATTCCTGCCATCAAAGAGGTTGCATTCAGTTAGTGAGATGAAACATGAATACAGATAAGAATAACATGGGACAAGAAGTGAGGAAGGTAAGGTAGAGATGGAAAAAAATGTATAAGAAGGTTTAAGATGGGAGAGATCATTAACTGTGGGTATCAGGAAAGGCTTATCTAGGAGATACCATCTGAACTGAATCTTGAAGTAAGATGAGGGACTATGGCTTAGTGAACAGAGTACTGGATTTGAGATTAGGAAACTTGTATTTTAATCCTACCTCAGTCAACTTGACTTGTTTTGTGATCCTGAGGTAGACACTTCATATTTCCAAGACTCTCCACTACCCTATCTTTAAAAGAAGAAATAATAAAATAGTATGTACCTAACAAGTTAGTAAAGAAAGAACTTTGCAAACCTTAAAATGGCATAAAAATGTAAGCTGTTAATATTATTGTGAGCATGGGAAAGATGACTTTGCATCACGGAGATAAGAGATAGGAGACGGAATGTTGAGGTCTGGGAAGAACAAATTGTCCCATTTAGGGTAGATAAGGAAGTACGGTTAAAAAAAATAATATTCAGAATTAGGTTGGAACCAAAGTAGGGAGGGTTTTAAATGCCAAGTGAAAAGTTTGTGTTTTATCCTAGGAAGAATAGGGAGAAACCACAAATTTTTGTGAAAAGAGGAGTCGTGGTCAGAACCGTACCTTAGTATATCATGAGACTTTATCAGACACTTTGCTGAAATCTGGAGTCATCTGCAAGTAGTATTGACTGGCATAGCTGGAATAACACCAGGGAGCAAGTGCATCCATGCTACTGCATATAGTGAATGGTCTTGATCATAAATGCTAAATCCATGAAGGTCTTCCTGTAAATCAATGAGCATAAACATCATAGGATGATAAATTTAAAACTAAAAGGAACCTTAGAGGTAAAAAAAAAAATTAAATCTACTTATTTTACAGATGTGTAAATTGAGACCAAGAGAGATTAAGTGACTTGCCTAGGTTCATACAGCTCGTACAGTTCTGGGATAGAATTTGAATTCTTGTCTTTCTGAGTCCAACACTGTGACATGTAGGCAATTCAGTATAGTATAATACTGTCTCCTTTGCCACTTAGCTTACTTGATCTATAGTATGTCCTCAAACTCAATATAAATGATTCACATTCTTTTTTGCTACTAATTCCCTCCATTAGGGAAAGCTAGGTGGTATAGTGGATAGGCTTCTGGTTTTGAGTCAGGAAGACCTGAATTCAACACTTGCTTTAGATACTGAAGAGCAGTTTGACTCTAGGCTTAATCTTTCTCAGTCTTTGTCAGTTTCCTCTTCTGTATGTAAAATGAAAATAATAACATCTCAGTCATAGGGTTGTTGTGAGGATCAAATGAGATAATATATGTATAGCATTTTGCAGACCTTAAAGTGCTCTATAAATGTTAGCTATCATTATTATCATTCATGCAGATAAATTAAGAATTTATTCAATGTTTCAAAATAACCAAATACATATGACCAAACTTGGCCCTGAAGGAGAGATAAAGAAGGTACTCTTCCCCACTACTTTGAAGAGCTAAGGGACTATCAGTATGGAATACTAAATATAATGTCAGACTTTTCAATATATTGGTTGGCTTTGCTGAATTGTGTTTTTTTTCCTCTTTTTTATTCTTTATTTTAAGGGATAGTTCTCTGGAAAGGGGAAGAGGGTATAGTATATATTTGGAAATATGGGTGATATAAAAACAAAAAATAACAATAATATTGTTAAAAAGTTTCCTCAGGAGCACAGTCCACCAGAAAGAAAATAGTTTTGGCTTCATTTTCAACATAAATTTTCAGTTCTCCCTTTTTACAATTCCTGATCCAGAACTCTTCGCCCTATAAACACACCAGAGATATTAACTCAATTAACCTGAAATCTAACCCTACATGAAGTCCCATGCTCACAAGTGTGTCGTGTTGCAAAAGTTCATTTGGAAAGCACTAGTTGGGAACGAACATCATATTTTTCAAATGAAACCCATTATGTAAGTGTTACAGTGTTTATTTGTAATGAAAAAGGACAGAAAACATCACTGTTGCAAAAGAAGTAGTTAAAACAGAAAAACCAAAATTGACCAATACATAGCTTTTTTACTTTCCTTGAATGTTAATGGTTGGGGAAATGTAGGTCTAATTTAGAAAAATGGGGAGGGAGGTAAAGAGCCTAAAGGAACCTACTTGAAGTTTTTCAGAAGGGTGAAGGTTATTACTAAGTGCCTGTCATCTCCCACTGCAAAATCATGACCTGCTTAGTCCCTTGTCACCACTACATGACCAAGAAGTGTGGGGGCTACCTATAGCCTAAAGATTGGAGGCACAATTGCTAACATTCCTGGCCCCTCACAGGGATAGGGATTAGAAGTCTTCTTAACACATGACCTTCTTGGTTCCAGGATCAGATTCTCATATGACTGTGATAAAGATGGTAAGAAGGATGAAGTGACTGTCTCTGCTGAATGCAATCCAATTAGATTCACCAAGTATTTATAAAGCCCCTACTGTATCCCAGAGACCATATCAGATATTGGGAATACAATGACCAAAAATTACAAAAAAGAAGTAGTTGCTATCCTCAAAGAGTTTGTCTTCATAGGAGATGGGAAAGGGACCAACTCAGATAGATAGATACAAAATATATGCAAATAAATAGCAGGGAGAATCACTAACAGAGGGAACCAAGAAAGCCTTCTTGCATAAGGTGACATTTGTCCTGAGCTTTGGAACAAGTGAGGAAATTACATGATATTGATAGAAAGGGGAGTAGATCTGAGGGAAAGATCGTGAGTTCTATTTTGGATATGTTGAATTTGAGTTGCCTACAGGAATGTCCAGAATAAATAATTTCTCTCACCATGAAACATTCTCCTCTTTCATTACCACTAACTCACACCTCTCCTATTCTATCAAATAGTACTTGCCCTGTCACATAACTAGCAAACTTCTACTTCCCATTCCTCCAGTTTTTGTTATTCAGAATTGATATCCACCCAGGCAAAATTTTCTATATCCTACTACCTTACTCTTGCACTTTCGTCCTATCCATATCAGCTCTTGTCTTTCCCAGTCCTATTCTCCTTTGCCTGATCCTTCCTCCATATTCTTCAGTATCCCACTCTAACATTAAAGATCTCTTCATACTAGGCTTCTTCCTTTCACCCCCTTTCCATTTTTTTGAGTTCATGGAAACCTGGGTTTCCCTTGAATATAATTCATTCCATGCCATCCATCTTCCCCAGTGTTGGCTGCTTTTTCTGTTGTGCCTCTAACACACCAGAAAAGGAGAAGGAATATGAAAACTTCTTGATTCTAAAGCTACTTCCATAATAGCCATCTACTGTCAGCCTTTGCTCATTTGAGGTTCCCCTACATTTATCTGTATCACCTTCACAAGATCATTATGGTTTCTATATACTGAATTCCAGGTCACTCTTTTTCCTTCTTTAAAGAATTTAAAAAATCATAATCACAAAACTTGAGAATTGAAGGGACCTCAGTAGTCATCTAGTATAGCCCATGAAAGAAAAAAAATCCCCACTATAACATAATAACACACCCCCAAAGTGGTCATACAGCCTCTACTTGAAGAACTCTAAGGAGCTGAAAACCGACCACCTCTTGAAGCAGGCCATTGTACTTTTTGATAATTTGTATCTCTAGGAAATTTTTCCTGACATCAGAACTACACTTAGGTCTTTGCAACTTCTACCAATTGGTCCTGGGGTCAAATAGTGCAAGTCTATTTTTTAAAAAAAGTCAAACAATTCATACCCTAAAGGAGTTTATGTTTTATGGAGTAGACACAAAATACACAAAGATAAGTGAATACAGGATATAATAAAATAAAAACAATGTATCTGGCTCACAGTTTTGTTCAGTACCATAACTCCTTCCCTCATTCCTGAGAACTTCAGCATTCATGTTGAAGTTCTTTTCAGTACTCCAGTTTTTCAGTTCAGCAATATTTTCAGTTCGCATCACTTCCATTTCTCCATGGCAGTTACAGTGATGGTCATATCTTAGACCTTACAGTCACCCATAACTATTTATAATCTCCACGCTATTGAACTTGATAATTTCTCTTTCTCATCATAGTATCATGTCTTCCCAACTCTTCTTCCCCATTCTTTCTTACTATGACCTCAGTTACCTCCATTTGTCCCTGCTGCCTCCAATGTACCACCTCATTTCCACCTTTTTCTTCTCTTCACAGACTTAATTCTATAGTTAAACATTTAATCTATCTCTTTCACCATTGGTTCCCTTGCCCTCTTTTCTGTCAACTATTCACATCCTGATAATCCCCAACTTTGCATCACCCATGCTGAATGCTTTCCCCACTTTGTACTCTTCCTAACCTTCATAGCCCTACTGGAGGAAGTTATACAACCTTACAACTGGTTCCAAGAGAAATTCATGTCATCCAGCCTCAACTAGGAACTTATTGGTATGTGACAATCCTTTTAATCTACAGATTGAGTCTATCATCTATCACACTTACAAAGTTGCTGTTCTAAATCTTTTCTGCTCTCCTCAAGCCCCCAGTGTCACCCCTCTTTTCTTTCTCTCAGAAGATAACTTTACAGAGATAAGTCAGGCCACCTATAATAAGCTCACTAATTCTTTTCCTCTATACCCTAAAACCACTCTGTATCATCATTCATCCTCTCCACCTTTGTTATAATTTCAAAGGCTGAAGTGGGCCTATATTTGTGCTCTCAATTCCATTCTGTCCCATTTCTTCTGTGAATATCATCATAATCATCATCATCATAGCTAACAATCATGTAATAGTTTAAAAGATGCTTTACATATATCATTGTTGATCTTAACAAGGTAGTGCTATTATTCCCTTTATTTTATGGATGAGGACACTGAGGCAGACAGAGGTCAAGAGATTATCCAAGATCACAAATCTAGTAAGTATTTGGGGCTAGATTTGAACTCAAGTCTTCCTGGTTCCAGGTCCTGTGCTCTACACACAGTGCCACCTAGCTTACCTCTTAATAATCCTCCCCCTCTCTCATCTTAAAAAAAAGTCTTATGAAATACAATATAGATCATTAATTTCAACCAACTAATAATTTTTCCTAGTTGCTATTTACATTTAAGTTAATTTCAGTGCATATGGAATCTAGCTTATTTGCCTAATGAGAGCAGACATTCCTGGAAAAAAGTTGATTCCTCTTCACACTCAGTAGCCAATAATCTTTGGCAAACACTGGGGACCAATCAGGATTTTCCCAGTAAGATGCATGACCAGCTCCATAGGAAGGGTTCCTCTGATTACTCCTGATATCACATAATGTATCATGACAGTTTTTCAGTCACTCCCTCTAAGTACTCATCAGGGTCGTTTGTTTATCCTTTCATTCAAATTCATTTTTCCTCTTTTATGGTTATAGTTGGTTTGCACTCCATTCTGGTTCTGCTTTTCACTTTGTATCATTTCCTAAGTCTTTCCAGATTTATTTGTGTTCCTCACATTTGTCAGTCTTAATTGAATTATAGTATTCCATTACGGGAATGTACCACAATTTATTTAACCATTCATTTGTTAGACATTTAGATTGCTTCCAATTTTTTTATAGATACATGTAATGCTGCTATGAAAATCTCTGAGAAGATATTACTTTTTTGTTCTTATTAAACATTAAGCATAATTCAACAATGGAATGATTGCATCAAAAATTAGTTATTTTTTGCAATTTTTGTTGTATATTGCTAGACCATAGCATCAAAAAGATTCTTCAACTTTGCAATTCCACCAACAATGAATGAGTATACTTATTTCTCCACAAACCTGCCAGTATTGACTTTCCTTTCCCTTAATCATTGTTGCACATTTGATCCATGGAAAATCGCACCTACTAGGTCAGGCCTGACCAAGGCCAGTCCAGAATCCCAGGTTCAAGAATGGAATGAAAGGGGGCAGCTAGGTGGCACAATGGATAGAGCTCTAGCCTTAGAGTCAGGAGGATCTGAGCTCAAATGTAGCCCTAGACACTTGATACTTACTAGCTGTGTGACCCTGGGCAAGTCACTTAACCTTGATTGCCTCACAAAAAGAAAGAATTGGAATGAAAGAAGATATCCTTAGAAATATGAAAGTTGACAAAAAATTTGCTTAGCCAAAGCAGAAAAAGGAGACATAGGGAGAATAAAGTATTAATTCAACTAAAAGTAGGTTTCTTCTGCTGGTATTCATAATGCTGCTGGTCTTCCAGTAAGAAGCGTAAGGTTTTGTAGCTAGGGTGCCAGAAAGCTCTATCAACTGAGCCAATTAAGCCTCCAGGAAAGTTTCAATATATTTCTACATGAATTGGTTTTTTGTCCCTATCCCTACCCCCATTGAACATTTTTTTAAATTAAAACACCTAAAACAAATATACATAGTCTGACAAAACAAATAGCCACATTGGCCTTGTCCAAAAAGTGTATCTCTTTCCATATTATAAATCTATCACCTCTCCAAAAAGAGATGAATAAGATATTCCGCCTTCAGTCCTCTGCATATTGTGGTTTATCATTTCATTGAACAAAATTCTAAAGTCTTTTCTTCTTTTTCTTTAATTTCATTTATCTTAACTCAACTTAAGAAATAAAATGAGCATTTTCATAATATAGTAGAATAGTAAAAAAAAAGTTGCACATGAAACTGCAAATCTGTTATGTACAACTTACTATTCCTTTTAAATATATAATAAAGTTATATAGTATATGTATGTATGCATGTAAAATCACTCTATACATATTTCTTTTGATCAGATCTTTCTTTGGATTTAGATAATGTTTTCCTTCATAGGTCCTTTGTAGTTAATTTGGGTGTTTACAATAGTCAAAATAACTTAGCCACTAAAAGTTGTTAAAACAGTTCTGTTGTTGCTGTAGACTGCATTCTCTTGATGCTGCTAATTTCACTCTTCATTATTTCATGTAAGTCTATCCATGTTTTTCTAAGATCATTGAACTCATATATGAACAAAATTATAAAAAAACTTTTTATATAAAAGTAAATGTAAATAAATGTAAATAAATTTTTATGTAAATAAAATCAGATTTAAATAAAGTCTTTCAAAGTTGCTTTTCTCTATAATGTTATTATCATTCTAAAAATTGTTTTTTTCTAGTTCTGCTCACTTCACTCTGCAATAGTTCATACAGTCTTACCAGTTTCCTCTAAAATTGTCAATTTTGTCATTTCTTAAGATGGGAAAATATCCCATTACATTCATATACCATAATTTGTTTAGCCATTCCCCAGCGGATGGGCAACCCCTTATTTTTCATTTTTTTTTGCTACTATCAAAAATTTTCTTTATTTTTGTAGTTAGGTATTTGTTGCCTCTTTTTTATGTATCTTTGGTGTATATGTGGTATTTTGGGGTCAAATGGTATGCACAGTTCAGTGACTTTTTGGGTATTGTTCCTAATTATTTTCCAGAATGTCTAGGCCAACTCACAGCTCCACCAACAGTTCATTAGGGTACCTGTTGTCCCAAAGCCCATCCAAAATTTGTCATTGCCAATCTAATGGATGTAAGGTGGAACCTTGAAATTGCTTTAATTTTAATTCCTCTAATTATTAGTGATTTGTAGAATTGTTTTATATGGTTATGGATAGCATGAATTTCTGCCATTGAGAATTGTCTGTTAATTTCATTAAACTATTTAATTCTTAGGGCATGACATTATATCTTATAAATTGAAATACATTCTTTGTATATCTTGGATATGATAATTTTATCAGAGAAACTTGCTACAAAGATTGTTCCCAGTTACTTGTTTTCTTTCTAATTTTAACTCCATTAGAGTTGTTTGTGAAAAACCTCCCAAATTGCATATAATCAAAATTCTTCATTTTATTTTCTGTGATTCTTTCTATCCCTTGTTTGGTCATGAACCCTTTACCTATCCATAGATCTGAAAGATAATTTCTTCCTCTTTCCTTTAGTTTACTTTTATGTCTAAATCTTTATTCATTTGAAATTTGTCTTGATGCATGCTGTGTTGGTCTATACCCAATTTCTGTCAGACAGCTTTCTAGTTTTACCAGACAATTTTGTCAAATAGTGAGTCCTTAATCCAAAAACTACGGTCTTTGGGTTTACCAACATTATACTATTTTTTTTTTCTGTTCTACTGATAATATCTATTAACTGGTGCTAAACAAATTTAATGATTAA
Source organism: Vombatus ursinus (assembly GCF_900497805.2). Lineage (NCBI taxonomy): Eukaryota > Metazoa > Chordata > Mammalia > Diprotodontia > Vombatidae > Vombatus > Vombatus ursinus. The sequence goes on from NW_020954619.1 coordinate 33,464,314, forward strand.
TGCTTTTACCCATTTCCTCTAAGTTATCAGTTCTCTCAGCATATAATTAGGTAAAGTAGTTTCTGATGCTTTCCTTAATGTGCTCAATCGTTATGAATTTTCCTTTTTAATTTTGATGTGAACAACTTGGTTGTACTTTCTTTCAAATCAGATTTGTTTATTTATTAAAGTTTTTAGTTTTATCATCAATTTAATTTGTTTGCTTTCAATTTTATTAACTTCTTGATTTTTCAGAATTTATGCATATTCAATAGTTTTAAAAACTATTTTTCTAGCTTTTATTTTGTTGCACATCCTATTCGTTGATTTGTTCTTTCCTCCATTGGTGAACATTTTTAGAGAGAAATTTTCCCCTAGGGGCTGATTTATCTGTATCCTATGAAATTTGGTATATTGTCTCATTATTATAATTTTTATAAAATTTCTATTGTTTCTATAATTTGTTCTTTGACCCACCAGTTCTTTAGCATTAACATATTTCACCTACAATTAATCTTAAATATTTTTTCAATGGCCCTCTATTGAATGCAGATTTATTACATTGCAATTAGTAAAACTGGGCAGCTAAGTGGCACAGCGGATAAAGTACTAGGCCTGGAGTCAGGAGGACTTGAGTTCAAATCCAACCTCAGACACTGACTAGCTGTGTGACCCTGGGCAAGTCACTTAACTCTGCTTGCCTCAGTTTCCTTATCTATAAAATGAGCTAGAGAAGGAATTGGCAAACTACTGCAGTATCTTTGTCAAGAAAACCCCAAATGGAGTCACAAAGAGTCAGACATGACTGAAACAACTGAACAACGATGAGATTAGTAAATAATGTGGATTATTTCTAATTGTTCACATTTTTTGATGAAGTCTTTCTGCCCCAATATTGATTCGTTATCTGTGGTGACTTTAAATATAGTAATTTCCCTGCTTACCTCTCTCTCTCTCTTATTATGTCTATAATACTATAGTCTTATCTGAAATAATTTTTCTTACCCCTGCTTTTTAAATTTCAACTGGAACAAATTTTGCTCCAGTTCATCATCTTAGCTATATGTTAATTATTATGTTTCAAGTATAGAATGTTCTTTTCTAATTAATTTTGCTATCCTGTCCTATTTTGTGGGTGACTTCATCTCATTAATATTCACATTTATGATTGTTATTAATGTTATATATTTTATTATTATATATTTCCCTTCATTCTGTCTTCTTATACTTTTTCCTCTCTGTGTTCCTACCCATTCTTTACAGATAATAAGGGAATAAGAGAGAGAGTTTGCCAGACACTTGTGTTCTATAAATATAATAACCTATTCATGCTCTGTTGCCCCTCTTTTCTTGTGCTTGGCCCATCTCTGAAGTCAGGTTTTTTTTTTTTTTATCTTTTTTTCCTTGTCTTTTATTCTGCTTTTCTTATTCTGCAATTATAGCTTGTTTTGCTTATGACTGTTCTCTTACTTATTTACTTGTCCTCTTAAACCCATCTAATGTTCACCCCTCTCCCTATCCCCTTCTATTTCTCTTTTGAATTTAATGCATACCTGTACCATGATCTCTATGTGTTTCTGTGTGTAATTGTGTTCATCTTCCTATATCCAGTTAAGATGAAAGTAAAGGTCATTTTTCTACTCCTTCCTCCATGTTTAAATACTCTTCATCTTACGAGCCTCAATTATGCTATAGTACATTTTAAAGTTTTATTAATGGGGTCTGTAGGGGAATTTTATCTCCTCTAAGTCCAAAATGGCACCAACACACAAATTTCAGTAACTTAAAACTAGCCTAGTATGTATATGCTCAGTATATCATTCCTGCTCTATACCTCAAAGTTGTCTTACTTTGTATCTATGATTGTTGGTGAGCCTGATAATTTTTTCTCATTTGAAAATTTTCTGTTTAAATAGCTTGAACATGGATCTATTATGGATTAGCAGCTTTTACTATAATTTTTTAATAATTCCTTATATATTTTATATGTCATTTTTATCTGTAATATTTGCTGTAATTTTTCCATTCCTTTTCTCGTATATTTTCTTTGTAAAGTTTTTTTTATTTAAATGTAGTCAAACACTTGTCTTGTCCCTAATAATTCCATTTGTTGAACAGAATAATCTTCCTTACACAATTAAGATACCTTGTCCCTTTTTCTTCCGTATTTTTGTTGGTTCATTTTAAAATGTTTAAGTCTGTCATATAACTGGAATTCACTGGAACATACAATGAAAACATGTATCCAAATCACTTTTGTAACAAATTGCCGATCAATTTTCCCACGTACCATAAATTGTCACATCTTAGTTGGAGAAAAGAAAGAGTCTTTTAAGGGGACAGGTTCTCTTCTTGTCATCTGCCTTGATAGTTATCAATAATCTGGAAGAAGGAAAATAAATGTGATGGTGATTCCTTTTTATTTAACATACTAAAAAGTATTCTAGAACCGGAATGGTGTGGGTCTGTCATTTACAAATGCATGTTCCCATAAAGCATGGAGGGTTTTCAGAATCTTAGTTGCTGCGGCCCCACCCTTCAAAAAGGAAAAAAAAAAAGGAGCAAGTGATGGCCAACCCTCCAAGCTCTTTGAGGGCTGGGGATTTATTATTTTTGTTTTTATATCTTCAGCATCTAGCAAAATTGGTGACCCAGATGAGATGTTTAATGAATGCTTGTTGATTGATGAATTGATGGGAATGAGCCTCAATCAAATGAGGTAAGGAGGACCTCAGGCAATAGATACATAACCAAAGGCTGTGCTGACAATTCTAGTTTGGGTGTACACACAAGAGCTTGCTTCCCCTTGCTATTATCTTTCTTTTTTTTTTTTCTTTTCTTTCCTTTTTTTTTTTTTATGTGAGGCAATTGGGGTTAAGTGACCTGCCCAGAGTCACACAGTTAGTGAGTGTTGTGTGTCTGAGGCTGAATTTGAACTCAGGTCCTCCTGACTCCAGGGCCAGCTCTTACCTTTAGGAACTCAGGATCACCTACATATCACAAGTCATCAGAGTAGACTCTATTGAAAAGTTTATTTTAAACAAAATTTTTTGGGGTCAGTTAGGTGGCATAGTGGATAGAGCACTGGCCCTGGAGTCAGGAGGACCTGAGTTCAAATCCTGTCTCAGACACTTGACACTTACTTGCTGTGTGACCCTGGGCAAGTCACTTAACCCCATTGCCTAGCTGGGGAAAAAAAAACACACACACACCCAAAAAAGTTTTTTTAATTAATAACAATAGTAATAACAATATAGAAAGTATTTCAATAACAACAGCAATAATAATACAACATTAATATAGTGTTTTAAGGTTGGCAAAACACTTTGCAAATATTATCTCATTTTATTCTTATAACAACTCTGGAAAATAGGTGTCATTAATTGCTGCATTTTACAGATGAGAAAACTGAGACATATAGAAACTTAAGTCACTTACTCAAGATTACGCTAGTAAGTGTCTGAGGTTGGATTTGAACTTACGTCTTCCTGACTCCAGCTCCAGAACCCTATCCACTATACCACCTATACAGCACTTTAAGATTTGAAAGTATTTTCAATACCCTTTCCCATTTGATCACCATAACAACTTTTACAGTAGGTGCTATTATTAAAGCAGCCCTGAGAGGGTTACCCAACATAAGAACTCTCAGGTAAGAAAACTTATTTTACTCATGTAGGGCAGTATGTTGTGTACAATTTATAATGTCAGAGACTTGATTGAAACACTGAAATGTGACATGACTTGCCCAGAGCCCCTTGGATAGTATGTGTCATTTCTTCCTGATTCTATAGCTAGTTCTCTAGCCACCATGCCATGTGTGCATTTGGAGAGAAAAGGCCTCTCAGTAAAGCTCATTTAGCAAGATTTGTAGTTCAGGGCCTAGAGTTCATTTCAACAACAGACTCACAACAAAATGTCTTTTTTTTCCAACTTTAATTAAACAGTGTTAGTTTTTGAAAGCTTAACTAGCCCTAGATAATTGCTCACAGCTGGACAAGAATGCTGCCTATTCTGTCTTCAAACTCCTAGAGAGTGTGAGTTTTCAAATATGTCATCCTTGAATAATAAAATGGTGTCAAATCTTCTCCATTTAAGCACATGGGGTTCATTAGTAACCAGTGTTTGAGTACCATTTGCCTTTCCCTTGTGTGTTCCTGATTTTGGTGATATTTTTATGCAAAGATGCTGTAACTATATCCTTTCGAGTTCTACAACAATGTTCTAAACACCTCACTGATGAATTTAGAAGAAACGCAAGTTTCAAGTATAATGGAAATGAAACTTCCTCCTCCCAAAAAAACCAAAAACACACCAGAACTTATATATCCAGATGTGTACTGTCTTTCCAAATAGCCTTGAAGGTCTATGAATGTCTTCCAAAAATGCTGACATGGCACAAAATACGTTGGAATTCTTACTTAGGAATTGCTTTCAAAGTCAGCTTATGAAACACATAAAAAGAAAAAAAAGTGTTAATTCTTTCTAGTTACACCTCTTTGAACAAAAAAAAATGGTATTATCTAATTTGATCACACTGTGTTGGGGTCCCTACAACCTGATTATCAGACTTTTGGCATAGGATCACCCAAAGTGATTTTCCTGAAACACAAATGACCAAATTACTCCCTTGTTTAATGAGCTCTGGTGGTTCCCTATTACATCTAGGATCAAATATAAAGTTGTCTATTTGGCAATAAAGTTTTTCATAACCTGCCCCCTTCCTACCTTTCCAATATTCTCAAATTATACTACCCTTCAGAAACTTTATGATCCAGCAACACTTACCTTCTTACTATCCTTCTAATATGACTCTAATATTCCATGCCCTTTAATTGCCTGTCCCCTCATGCCTCTAATGGTTTCTCTCTTCATGACCACTTAATGGCTTCCTTTAAGACAGCTCAAATTCCATCTTCTGCAAGAGACCTTTCCCAATCATCACCCCCCACTACCCAAAGGCTAGACCCTTCCCTTTGAGATTAGCTCAGTCTGCTCTCTATATATCTTGTATATAAACACTTGTTCACAAGTTGTTTACCCAGTTAGAATATGAGCTACTTGAGGACAGGGGCTGTATTTTTGCCTTTCTTTTTATCCCCAGTGTTTAGCGAACAATGGGACACATAGCACCTACTCAGCCCTTTGTAGACTGTACCTATGAGCTCGAGCACTAAAGCCCATTGTAGGAGATTGGCCTGTGACACCAAAGAACTGCAGAACCTTAGAATAGGAATGGCCTCAGAAGTCATCTTGTTTCATGTGTACCTAATCAAGAATACCATCTTCAGCATTCTTGACCCTATTGGGAGAGCAAAGAACAAGGAAATATATTTCCTCATAAGCTCCTTGAGTATAGGAGCTATATTAATTTTTGTATTTGTATCCCCAGAATTTATTAGATGCTAAATAAATACTTTTTGAATTGAATCGAGTTGAGTTAAATTGAATTGAATCCATAAGCACATAGGGAAAGCCACCCAAGTGACCAGATTTCCCGGGACTACAGGGCTCTGCCACTCAGAAATCTTGTTTATTTACTAACCAATCAGTATAGCAGTGTGAGGGCCAGTTGATGCACAAACATGAGCATGAGAACATGAGAGCATGATGAACAAATGTGAGAAGCTTAGCATAGCTCTACACTGGTTACGATGATGGAGAGGGGTTGTTTACATTTCTCAGGATTATTGGCAATGGCTGCTGCCTTCTTGCTGTACAGATTCATTGACCTTCCTTACAGATTGTGATGACACATGCCTAATACAGCAAATTTAACACCAAATGACTTTTAGCTACTTCTAATTTAAATCCATCTTCAAATGATACCTAATGAGTTACCAAACCTATCACCACAAAAATTCTCAAATATGTCTTATCCATTCCATTCTTGCTATCACCATCCAATTTTTGGTATTTGATATTCTAGTCCAACTGGATTACTTGCTGTTTCCCAGTTTGGCCTTGTAACCCTCAACCCCATTTTTGTGCATTTGCACATTCTCTTCTGCCTGTTGAAGTCCTTTTCTTCTTCCATGAACCCTTTCCATGAATCCAATAAAAGTGATTCCTCACTTCCAAGATCTCTCATGCCATTCTGATCTCTCTTATGCTCTTAATTTGGATGACAGTTATTTGTAATCTCTTTGAGGATGGGGATTGTGTAATTTTTTCACCATTGTATATAGTACTGCTTTAACTGTGGCAAGACAGAGTTTAAAATCTTTTCCTACAATAGAAAACAGTAGAGAAACATAGCAGATCCTGAGTTTGTGCACTGTGTCATGAATTCCAGGTGCTAATTTGTTGAATCTTCATCTAAAGACTGGCCTCACAGAAGACATAAGTTGAACACTGAATGGGGACCTACATTCCTTTGCTGCTCATAGGTGGAGTGACCATGAAGTACTCAATAAAGTAATCTGTCCTATAACTCCTGTATATTATTAGAATCCATCTTGGTTGAAATTATAAGTGTGTAGCTGACTAATAGGTGTTTCATTTATGTAGTTTTCTTTGTTTTACTGATTTTATGCCAAGATTAAAACATGCCTTTCCATTTGTGTGGGAAATTGACTCCATTATGCTAAAGTCATATGGCTAGGGTTCACCAGTTCCACAGAGATGGCAGGGTTTTGCCAGTTGGATGGGGTCTTGGAGCTGATTCTGAATGGACACAATTAAGTTACCCATACTCCTTAAACTAGAGACTTGTGGCCACCTAAAGAGACACAGAACAGTGCAAAAGAAAGTCATTTGCTTTCTGAGAATCATAAAGAAATTTACTTTTTCCTAGCTTTCCCACCTAGCAAAGTACAGTACAATAACTACTAGGGTGAGTATAGATTGATCCAGGAAGGGACGTTGGAGACCATCAAGTTCAATTTTATAGCTGAGGAAGTGAGAACAAGAGAGGTTAAGTGACTGACCCAAGGTCACACAGTTAGTATCTGAGGTGGGATTTGAACTCAGTTCTTCATGACTTCAAGTCCAGCACTCTATTCATTATACCATACATGACTGTCAAGTAAGTAGCATAGGTACTGTGGGTTGAGAGAGATATTGCTGTCACCTGGAGCAGTTTGGGATGGCTGAGGAATAGAATACAATAATAAATAATAAGAAAATATTATAAACAATTACAAAATAATATAAACAATAAAAAATAATAAAAAATGGGACTATTTTCTTCCTCCATTCTGGACACTATGTCTATGTTAGGGTTGACCAAGGAGTTACTTTATGTGAGTGAGGCTTGGACAAAGAGCTAACTGGGGTTCAAGGACACAAAGTCTGATAATACGATTAGCATCTGAAGGGAAGCTGTGAGACCTGTTCTTCTATTAATTCCTCTATTCTTTTTTGGCTTATATAATGCAGTGACATTCAAAGGCTGATGGATGAATGGATATCTGGGAACTGGAGTGGACCAGAAAACAGGTGAAAAAGATGAAATAAATTATAATTATTGCTATGAGATGGAGGAAAGTCTGAATCCAGATGGAAAGGAGCCTACTGCAAAGTATACTAGAGGAACTGTGAGCCTAAATTTAATGCCTATGTGTTATAACATAGTTGCCCCTTCATTATGGTAGGTGTATGCTAGCAGGGATCTTTTTACAGTGGGATGGAGGAATGGCACTAGATTATATCTGTATGCATCATAGGTTGGAGGGCATCTGTTCCTAAATGGCCCTCAGGAGACTAATTTTATAACATTCCCTGCTCACAACAAAAACAGTTTGAAATTTTCTCCCCACAACATTCTGAAAGTTGGCAGTAGAGGCAATCCATGACATAGATAAATGCAGTCTAAGATTTCATTAGATATTTTGTCTTCTGTGTCATTATTGACTCATATTGATTTTGACATCCGCTAAAATACTGATCTTTTTGAAAAAATCTCAAACAACTTCATTTGTTGTTTTATTAGGAAACAAAAGCAATCATTTTATAATTGTAAGAAATTTGTTAGATATCTTTCCTTTCAAATAATCTCAGAATGTTTTCTTCTTTTGTCAAAATTTATTCATATATTTTGTTTTGACTCAACATACTTCCAAATCATCAAACAACCTTCAAAGAATATTCTCTGATATCAGTTTATGAATTAACAGAAATGACTTGGGCCTCTACCTTTGATAGTGTAATGCTAATATTAGCCTTTACATTTGTTCAGAATTTTACTGTCTTTCAGTGTTAACTTTATTTGCATCATTGCATTGACACTTTCAAATTGTGGTGCTAGAGAAGACTTGAGAGTCCCTTGGACAGCAAGGCAACCAAGTCAATCAAAACTTAAAGAAATTAATTGACACTATTCACTGGAAAATCAAATAATGAAACTGCTGTTTAAGTAATTGTCACATATAATGAGAAGACAGGAAAAAACACTGATATTAGGAAAGATTGAAGGCAAAAAGAAAAATGGATGACAGAGGATGAGATAGATAGTATCATGGAAATAATGAACATTAACTTGGACAGAATTTGAGAGATAGTGGAGGATTGAAGGGCCTGTTGTGCTATGGTCCGTATGGTCACAAAGAGTGAGTCGGACACTGCTGAATGACTGACCAATAAAAAGTCTTTGTACGTATTGTTCTTTCGGTTGTACTTTCTTCATACAAGTCTTTCCATTCTATTTTTTTTTAAATCTTCATATTCTTCATTCCTAACAGTACAATAATATTCCGTCTTGTTAATATGCCATGTTTTTAACCATTCTCCAATCATTGGCTGTATATTTTGTTTCTAGCTGTTATTAGTATTTTTGTACATATGGATCTTCTCTTGCTGTCAATACACTCATTGTGGTATAGTCCCAGTAGTAGCAGTATTTCTCTACTGCATAAAATAATATGAACGATTTAGTCTTTCTTATGTAACTCCAAATTGTTCGTTGGAACCAATTCATACCTGTAACTAGCAACAAATTAGCCTCATTCCACAGCTCTTCCAATAATACATTTTCAGATCTTTTGCTGTCTTGTTACATTTGTGGAATAAGGAGATACCTCAGAATCATTTCTTTGTTAGTGATCATGAATGTTTATTCAGTTCATTAGTGATTGTTTATATTTCTTATTTTGATTTTTTTCTATATCCTTTACCACTTGTATATTAGTTAGTGCCTCCTACAAGATTTGCATCAACTCCCTATTGTTTTTTGGTTGTCAAACTTCTATCAAATATATTAAATGTAAGGTTTATTTGTATGTTTTAAAAATCTGAGTAATTTCTTGTTATCTTTACTGCATTGATTTTATTTGTACAATAGCTTTTTAAATTCAACAGTTTTTGACAAAAGGCTATAATATAGTCTTTCTATTATTTTATTCAAGTCATTAACTTCCTTCCTGTTTAACTTTGTAGTAGATTGTTTTTTCCTGATCATCTCCATACCTGAACTCACTATTCACCTCTATATGGTCCCAAGACTGTGACTTCCCAATTCAAAGCTTCCATTCCTACCTGCTTACCACTCACCTACAAGTGTTGTCATTCTCTATTATAATGTAAGCTCCTTGAAAGAAGAGACTGTTTTGTTTGCTTGTATTTGTATCTCCATTGCTTAGCATAGTGCTTGGCACATAATAACTACTTAATAAATAAGTTTTCATTGATTTTAAGTCTGAAAGAGGCATATTGATGTCAACCACAATTACTGTCTTAACATCTAAGTCTTTTTTCAATGCATTTAGGTAGTGCTTAAACACTTAGCTATTCCATTTAATGCATGTACATTTAATATTGATATTTTTTCACTTAGGACAGCATGGCATAGTGGATAGAGTCAGAAAAGCCTTGATTCAAGCCTTGTTTCTGATATGTCACCTAAGTGACCAAAAGCAAATCATTTCACTTTTCTATTGAGTCAATTCTCCAAGACAAGTTACAGATGTACATTGGTGGAGGAAATTTCTATATTGGCACTTACCTATATTGTGGAAATAATAGGTCTTGGCCTTCACATTCCCTCTCCACATTTCTTACCACCACTAATTGTTATACTATCTATATTGTTTTTCAGCAGATTGTAGTTTCTCTGTTTCAAAATCCTCATTTTAATTCTGTAGGATTTTTAATGATATTTTCTATTTTTTATATCACTACGATATTATATGTATGCCTCCTCTCTGCCTTCCCAAAGTCATCCCATGTGACAAATAGAATTTTTTTAGAAAAGAAAAAAAGAGTCATCACAACTCATCAACAGTGAGAGAATCAAAAACATGCACAATGTATAATACCTGTGGCTCTCACAACTCCATGAAGGGGTTGGTGGTATCTTCTCACATCTTTTCATTTTAGTCCCGCTTGATCTTTATAATTTTGTTACATTTACTTTTAATTTTATTGCCATTCTATATTAATGTGCAATGATTCTGTAACTACTCCAACATTGACTATTGATGTTTTTGGTCATTTTTGCCAATTTGCAGCATGTGAGGTTAAACCTACAAGTTGTTTTGATTTATATTTCCCTTGTTATTAATGATTTGTAGTATTTTTTCATGTGGTTATGAATACCTTGCGGTTCTTTTGAGAACTGTTTGTTCATAGCCTTTGACCATTTATCTATTGTGGAATTGCTATTAATCTTATATATATTTATTTATTGTTTATATATCCAGGATACCAAATCCTTATCAGAGAAATCTGACACAAATGGTTTTTCCCACTTAACCACTTCCCTTCTTATTCTAGTTGCATCAGTGTTGTCCATGCAGAAGCTAATTCTGTAGGAATGTTTATATTTTAAATGTTTTTCTTCTATATAGGTAATTCTGGAATTTTGCTTTCTAATCCATTCTGTCAGACTCTTACATTTAATGGATGATATTAGCCATTAATTTTATTAACTTTTGTGGATTTGATTTTTAAGTTTTTTTATGCTTTTATCAAATCTGTTGTATTTCTTTTCTTGTTTTCTTTTTTAAAGTAGTAAAGTCAGTAATAGGTATATGTAGCTTGTAATCATTGGAATAATTTAAACCCAATCTTGTTCTTTCTTTTTTCTTTCCAAACCCAGGCACAAATTATTAGGTCTAGTCTCCAGTACCTTTTCATAATCAGATGGAAATAGCTGGTTTATTATGCTTGAGTTAATTCTCAACCGTCCAACTTGAACATCTGATTTCTCCTGTCCCTCCCAATGTCCGCAAAGTCCCTTTCTTAATTTATTTTAATTTTACTACCATGTTCTTTTTTACTTCCCTGTTCTGGCTCAGATAAATGAAGTTCATGAGTCTCCCTCATTTTCTTCCCACTCTTCACCTCTCTGTTTGAATGACCTTTGCCTGAAGTTTCCCAATTTCAATGAATACTAAGCCTTTCCTCATATTCCTTTCTGCTTCTTTTGAGTGTTGCTTTTTGAATACCCAGTTCCAAGACTTCTCTCTCTTTGTTTACTCCAGAAGTTTCCAAACTTATTTGACCTACCATCTTCTTTTTTAAAAAAATTACTCAGTGTCCCCCTGAAAATCTGCTTTCTTTAAACCTTTAATGTTTTTCTTTGAAATTTCCATCATCTATATACATATATAAATGATGCATCTTAAATTTAATAATTTATTGTGAATTTGAGGTTTGTCCCCCACATTGAAATTTTGATAATACAATATTATGTCATGTCACTATATAGTATCATATTGTAAACAAGGCATTACACACACATATTCTTGATGATACGTGCTGGACTTCCCAACAATGCACAACATGCTCCCTTGCCAACACCTGTCCATGGACTTGACCACTGATCAGTTATAATTTGCATTTTGTGAGTTTATTTGGAAAATAATATAATCACAACTTTAACTGTATTACACAACAGATAAAACATGTGCAAATGGGTTTTCAAAATTATCTCCTCTTTTTTGCTTACGCTTTTATCGCCCTCTTATTTTTATTCAATGCTCCCTAATTGTACCCAAGTCTACTACCACCCCCTAGAATCATTCCAGCACTCCCCAGTGGGTGGTATTGTCCACTTTGGGAGCCTATGGTTTATTCAGTGACCAATGGTAGGATTCTCAAAGGACAATTATTGTATCTTGTCTATTTGATATATAAACATTGTATTGTTATGAGGCCCTTTTGGCCATTTAAACTTTTTTTTTTAGTTTTATTATGTTTTTTGGGGAGGTCAATAATTCTTAAGTCATATGTTTGAGATCCAATTTCTAGATCATTTTTTTTAAATTATAGCAACTCGATACCTTCCTCTAATTTCACTGATTTTTCACTTTGTTCAAGTAATTCTTGCTCTGTTATACTGTTGAGTTCTGCCTTCTCCATTTCCTTTCTTAGGATATCAATTATTTTGTTAAAATTTTCTAGCTTGTGTTCTAATTCATCATTCACTACTTATAATTTGGTTAAGAATTATAGTTTTATACTTTCAATGCTTTACCAATCAGATTGTCAAGGGAAAACTTTATATAACTTGATAAGATGCTAACAAAATTCATTTAAAAAAAGATCTAGAATATAAAGGGAACTGATGAAAAGAAGTAGGAATGAAAGGGAAATAGCATGTCTGGACCTCAAATTATATTATAAAATAGCAGTTATCAAGAGAGGCAGAGATCAGTGGAACAGATTGGATGATGGAGAATCAGAAACAACAGAACTCAATAACCCAATGTTTGATGAAGTGGAAAACATAAATCAACCAGGATAAAAAAACTGGAAAATAGTCTAGTAGAAATTAGCTTAGGTCCAGACTTCATGCCACAATACATTCCACAATACAATGTAAATGGATATGAGACCTTAATATTAAAATCATTCTACTAAAAAATTAGAAGAGAAATAGATCATATACCTCTCACAGCAATAGGTAGGAAATATATTTGTTAAGTATTTTTATTTATTTGTTAAACATTTCCCAATTACATGTACAATTTTTTTAAACATTTTTAAAAAATTTTCAGTTCCAAATTCTCTTTCTACCTCTTGCCCCTCTCCCTTCTTTGACAAGGTAAGCAATTTGATATCTGTTACACATGATAAGTCATACAAAACATATATCCATATTAGCCATGTTGCAAAAAAAATCACAAAAAAAACAGTAAAAATAAAGAAAGTTAAAAAAATATGCTTTTCTGTATTAAGAGTTCATCTGCTCTTTCCTTAAAGTGGATGACATTGTTCATCATGATTTCCTTTGGAATTGTCTTGGATCATTGTCTTGATCAGAATAGCCAAATATTTCATGGTTGATCATCCTTAGAATATTTGCTATTACTGTGTAGAATATTTTCCTGGTTCTGCTCACTTCATTTTGCACAAGTTCATATAAGTCTTCCTTTGGTTTTTATGAAAACTTCTGGCTTGTCATTTCTTATAGCATAATAGTATTCCATCACAATCATATAACACAACTCATTCTGTCATTCCCCAATAGTGGACATTCCCTGGATTTCCAATTTTTTGCTACCACAAAAGAGCTTCTATGAATATTTTTGTACATATAGGTCATTTTCCCTTTTCTTATATCTCTTTGGGGTGCAGACCTAGTAGTGTTGTTGCTGGGTCAAAGAGTGTGCACAGTTTTACAACCCTTTGAGTATAGTTCCCAACTGTTCTCCAGAATAGTTGAACTAGTTTACAACTCCACCAACAGCATATCAATTTTTCCACATCCTCTCCAGCATTTGTAATTTTTCTTTTCTGTCATGTAAACTACTCTGATAGGTATGAGGTAGTATCTCAGAGTTGTTTTAGTTTGCATTTCTTTAATCAGTAGTGGTTTAGAGCATTTTTTTTCATGTGACTACAGATAGTTTTGATTTCTTCTTCAGGAAAACTGCCTGTTCACATACTTGGACCATTCATTAACCAGGGAATGGTTCTTATTTTTATACATTTTGCTCAGTTCCTTCTATATTTGGGAAATAGGGGCTTTATTAGGGAAAAAATACTGTGTTTTTTCTCAGTTTCTTGTTTTCATTCTAATTTTAGCTGTTAGTTTTGTGTATGCAAAAGTTTTTTTTTAATTGCATGTATTCAAAATGATCTATTTTATTTTCTGTAATCCTCTCTATATCTTGTTTGGTCATAAATTCTTCCATTAAACATAAGTAAACATCTGACAGGTAAACTGTTCCATGCTTCCCTATTTTACTAATATCACACTTTATGTCTAAATCATTTATCCATTTTGATTTAATCTTGGTATATGGTGTGAGATATTGGTCTATACCTAGTTTCTGCCAAACTGCTTTCCTATTTTCCCAGCAATTTTTGTCAAATAGTGAGCTCTTGACACAAAAGCTTGGATCTTTGGGTTTATCAAACACTAGATTAATATGGTCATTTACTACTATATAGTGTGTACCTAATCTATTCTACCATTCTATTTCTCAGCCACAACCATATTGTTTTGATGATTAGCACTTTGTAATATAGTTTAAAATCTGGAACTGCTAAGCTACCTTCACAATTTTTTTTCATTAAATTCCTTGAAATTCTTGATCTTTTGTTCTTCTAGATGAATTTGTTACTATTTTTTTCTAGCTCTATAAAATAATTTTTGGTAGTGTGATTGGTATAGCATGGAATAAATAAAGTTAGGTAGAATTGTCATTTTTATTATATTAGCTTGGCCTTCCTATGAGTGAATAATATTTCTCTGATTGTTTAGATGTCTTCATTTCTGTGACATGTTTTGTATTTGTATTCATAAAATCCCTGGGTTTTTCTTGGTAGGTTGACTCCCACATATTTTCTCTGCCATTATTTTAGATGGAATTACTTTTTTCTAACTCTTCCTGCTGGGTTTTGTTGGTAGTATATAGAAATGCTGATGACTTATGTGGGTTTATTTTTGTATCCTGCAACTTTGCTGAAGTTGTTAATTGTTTCAACTAATTTTATTAGTTGATTCTCTAGGGTTCTCTAAGTATAACATCATATAGTATGCAAGGTGATAGTTTTGTTTTCTTGTTGCTTATTTTTATTCCTTCAGTTTCTTTTTCTTGTCTTATTGCTATAGATAGTATTTCTAGTATATTATTGAATAATAGTGGTGACTTCCTTGGTTCTGATCTTATTGCAAAGGCTTTAAATTGATCCCCACTACAAATAGTGCTTGCTGATGGTTTTAGATAGATATCACTTATCATTTTAAGAAAGGATTCATTGATTCCTATGTTTTATAGTATTTTTAATATGAATGAATTTAATCAGAGGTTTTTTCTGTATCTATTGAAATAATAATATGATTTTTCTTGCTTTTTGTTATTGATGTGGTCAGTTATGCTGATGGGGGAATGTTGAGATGTCTCACTAGTATAGTTTTACTGTCAATGCCCTCCAGTAGTTCATTTAACTTTTCCTCTAGGACTTGGATGCTATGCCATTTTTTGCATATATATTTAGTTTTGATATTATTTCATTATTTTTGGTTCCTTTTTAGCTATTTGTAGTTTCCCTGTTTATCTCTTTTAATTATGATTATTTTTGCTCTTGCTTCATCTGAGATCATTGGTATCCTTTTTTTTTTTTTTCAGCTGACACTGAAGATTCTGCATAAGATGCATAAGATTCTTCTCTAGGCCCTTATTTTAACTGTGTGTGTCTCTGTTTCAAGTGTTTCTTTGTAGATAATATATTGTTGGATTCTGGTTTCTAATCCTTTCTGCTATCCACTTCCATTTTATGGATGAATTCATTCCATTCACAGTTATGATTCCTAATTGTGCATTTCTCTCCATCCTGTTTTCTTGTTTATCTTTCTCTTTTCATTGTTCCTCCTCTAAAATCTGTTTCTTCTGACTATTGCCTTCTTTTATCTGCCCTCCCTTTTATCACTCTCTTCCCTTTCACTTATCCCCTTCCCTTCCTACTTATCTGCTGGTTAAGATAGATTTCTATTACCAATTGAGTGTATACACATACACATGTGTGTCTGCACATATATTCCCTCTTTGAACCAATTTAGATGTGTTTCAAACATTGCCCACCCACCCCCACCATTTCCACCCTCCACTGTAAAAGCTATCCTTTGCACACCTCTTTTATGTGAAAAAATTTCCCCCACTTTTCCTCTCCCTTCCTCCTTCTTTGAGTATCCCTCTTCCTTGCCTATCCATTTTTTTACATCATCCCAACATAATCAATTTACTTCTGTACACTTTTACCATGCAGAATCCTTTTAAGTGCCCTAATAATGATAAAGTTCTCAGAAGATATGTGTATCATCTTCCCAAATAGGAAGGGAAAGAGAATAACCTTATTGAGTCCTTTATGAATTCCTATTTTTGTTTACTTTTTTATACTTCTCTTGTATCTTATATTTGAAAATCCAATTTCCTATTCAGCTCTTGTCTTTTCATCAGGAATGCTTGAAAGTTCTTTATTTTATAAAGTATCATTTTTTTTCCCTTAGAGGATTATACTCAATTTTTGCTGGGTATATTATTCCTGGTTGTGCTTCCAGCTCTTTTGCCTTCTGAAATATCATATTCCAAGCCCTCCACGCCCTTAATGTGGTAGCTACAAAATCTTGTGTGAGCCTGACTGTGACTCTACAATATTTGAATTATTTCTGACTGCTTGAAGTGGGAACTCTTGAATTTGTCTATAATATTCCTGGGAGCTTTCATTTTGGGATCTTTTGGTGATCAGTGGATTCTTTTGATTTCCATTTCAACTTTTAATTTGAGGATATCAGGGCAGTTGTTCTTGACAATTTCTTGAAATATGCCTTTTTCTTTGATCAAGGCTTTCAGGCAATCTAATAATTTTTAAATGATCTCTTCTTGATCTATTTCCAGGTCAATGGTTTTTTCCTATATTTCACATGTTCTATTTTAAAAATTCTTTTGACTTTGCTCTATTGTTTCTTGTTGTCTCATTGAGTTATTAGCTTCCACTTGCCCAATTTAAATTTTTAAGAAATTAGTTTCTTGGGGGGGGCGGAGCCAAGATGGCTAAGGGAAAGCAGTGACTTGCTAGAGCTCTCCCCAAAACCCCTCCAAATACCTATAAAAAATGACTCTAAACACATTCTAAAGCAGCAGAACCCACAAAAAAACAGAGTAAAACAAATTCCAGCCCAAGAAAACCTGGATGGCTGATCGTAAAGTTATATCGCACCGAGCTGGGAGAGGAGCGCAGTTTGGCATGGGAGCACAGGCCTCAGCAACCCTGGAGCAGGCCTCAGAGGACTGAATCCCGTGCAGCGGTGGTGGTTTCCAGACTTCTCAACCCATGAACGCCAAAGACAACTTAGAAGGTCAGTGGGAAAAGTCTGTTACTGTGGTGAGAGAAGAAGCTCGATCTCAGCCGCAAGTCCCGAGCGTGTCCTCTGGGCAGCAGCTGGCTTCTGAGCTTCTGGCCCACAGACTGAGGGGGAATCCAGTGGCCGATCAGAGGGAGATTGCAAGGATCTCTTTGCCAGGACTGAGGCAGGAATCTCTTGCTTTACCCGTGCTTGGATCTGGGTCACAGTTCTGAGGGGTGGTCCTGGGGTGAGGAGGAGCGCTGGTGTGGTGGAGCTTGTTGTGGCTGTGGAGAGGAAACACCTCGCCCCTTATCATAGCACCTTGGAAGAACTGACACTTTTCAGGTCCCTAGAAGTATCTCTGAAAACAGCTGTACAAACCCCCAAAGCTTGGGACAGTACATTCTCCACATTGGAAACAGACTCTTACCTTAACAAAGAGTTTAAAACTCAAGTAATTGGTTGGGATCATGAGCAAGCAGTGCAAAAAGAGTCAGACTATATTATCTTACTTTGGTGACAAAGGAGATCAAAACATACAACCAGAAGAAGAAAACAAAGTCAAAGCTCCTACATGTAAAACTTCCAAGAAAAATATGAATCAGTCCCAGGCCTTGGAAGAGCTCAAAAGGGATTTTGAGAAGTAAATAAGAGAAGCAGAGGAAATACTGGGAAAAAAAATGAGAGTGATGCAAGAAAATCATGAAAAGCAAGTTAACAGCTTGCTAAAGGAGACCCAAAAAAATACTGAAGAAAATAATACCTTAAAAAATAGCCTAACCCAAATGGCAAAAGAGGTCCAAAAAGCCAATGAGGAAAAGAATGCCATAAAAGGAAAACTGGCCAAATGGAAAAGGAAGTCCAAAAGATTACTGAAGAAAATACTTCCTTAAAAATTGGAATGGAGAAATTAGAAGCTAGGGACTTTATGAGAAATCAAGACACTGTAAAACAAATCCAAAAGAATGAAAAATTAGAAAACAATGGGAAATATCTCCTTGGAAAAACAACTGACCTGGAAAATAGATCCAGGAGAGAGAATTTAAAAATTATTGGACTATCTGAAAGCCATGATCAAAAGAAGAGCCTAGACATCATCTTTCAAGAAATGATCAAGGAAGACTGCCCTGATATTTTAGAACCAGAGGGCAAAATAGAAATTGAAAGAACCCACTGATCTCCTCCTGAAAGAGATCCCCAAAGGAAAACTCCTAGGAATATTGTAGCCAAATTCCAGAGTTCCCAGGTCAAGGAGAAAATATTACAAGCAGCCAGAAAGAAACAATTCAAGTATTGTGGAAACACAATCAGGATAACACAAGATTTAGCTGCTTCTACATTAAGGGACTGCAGGGTATAGAATATAATATTCCGGAGGGCAAAGGAGATAGGATTACAACCAAGAATCACCTATCCAGCAAAACTGAGCATAATCCTGCAGGGGAAAAAATGGTCATTCAGGGAAATAGAGGAGTTTCAAGCATTCTTGATGAAAAGACAAGAACTGAACAGAAAATTTGACTTTCCAATACAAGACTCAAGTGGAAAATGAAGAGGTAAACAGGAAAGAGAAAATCATAAGAGACTTACTAAGGTTGAACTGTTTACATTCCTGCATGGAAAGATATTTGTAACTCATGAAACCTTTGTCAGTATTAGGGTAGTTAGAGGGAAAAAATTATATGTATGTATATATAGATAGATAGATAGATGGATAGATAGATACATAGATACCTAGATACATAGAGGGCACAGGGTGAGTTGAAGATGAAGGGGTCATATATGGAGAATAAAATTAAGGGGTGAGAGAGCATTATAGTAGGAGAAGGAGAAAGGGAAAGGTAGAATGGGGTAAATTATCTCACAAAAAAAAAAAAAACAACAAAACAGAAAAGAAAAGGCTCTTACAGTGGAGGGGAACTGGGGGAAGGTGAGAGGAAATGAGTGAATCTTATTCTCATAGGATTTGACTTAAGGAGGGTATAACATACACACTCAATTGGGTATGGAAATCTGTCTTACCCTATGGGAAAATAGGAGGGGAAGGGGACAAGAGAGTAGGGGGATGATAGAGAGGAGGGCAGATTGGGAAAGAGGGTAATCAGAAGCAAATATTTCTGAGGAGTGACAGGGTCAAAAGAAAGAATAGAATAAATAGGGAGGTGGGATAGGATTAAGGGAAATAGAGTTAGTTTTTCACAGCATGTCTACTATGGAAATGTTTTGCATAACTGCACAAGTATAGTCTATATTGAGTTACTTGCCTTTTCAATGAGGGTGGGTGGGGAGGGAGGAAGGGAGAAAATTTGGAACCCAAAGTTTAAAAAAACATATGTTTAAAAAAAATGTTTTCACATGCAACCGGGAAATAAGAAATAAAGAAAATGGGGTACAGAAATCTATCCTGCCCTATAGGAAAATGGAAGGGGAAGAGGGGAGAGAGATAGCAGGGAAAGCAGACTAGGGGAAGGGGTATTCAGAATGCATTCCATCTTGGGTGGGGGGAGGGGGCGAGATGGGGTGAAAATTTGGAACTCAAAATCTTGTGGAAGTAAATGTTGAAAACTAAAAATAAAAAAAAAATTAAAATTGAAAGAAAAGAGAAGGGAGGGAATGAGCATTTATTTAGTGCCTACTATAAACCAAGACAGTGCTGTACAAAGATTATCTCATTTGATCCTCACAATAACCCTGGGAGGTGGGTGCTATTGCTACTATCCACATTTTACAGTTGAGGAGGACACTGAGGCAGAAGTTAAATGACTTGCCTAGGGTCACACAGCTAGGAAGTGTCTAAAAAAAAAATAAGAAATTAGTTTCTTTGGTGATCTTTTGTAGCCTCCACCTTCACCCCCACGCAAAAAAAACTGGCTAATTCTGCTTTTTAAAGAGTTAATTTTTTTTTCTTTTTGATGAGGCAATCAGGGTTAAGTTACTTGCCCAGGGTCACATAGCTAGTGTTATGTGTAAGAGACCAAATTTGAACTCAGGTCCTCCTGACTCCAATGCCAGAGCTCTATCCACTGCACCACCTAGCTGCCCCTGAGGAATTAATTTCTTCAGTGAATTTTTGTACCTCCCCCCCATTTGTCCAGTTATTTAAGGTGTTTTCTTTTGTACTTTTGTGTGCCTCTTTTACCAAGTTGTTGTCTTTTCATAATCTTCTTCCTTTGTTTTAATTTATCTAATTTTTCCTGTATCACTCTTATTTGATTTTGAAAATATTTTTTTAAAGCTCTTTCAGAAATTCTTGTTGGGCTTGCATCCAATTATTTTTTTTTCTTGAGGTTTTGCTTGTAAATGTTTTGACATCATTGTAGCTTTCTTGATCTTTCCTGTCATTATAGTTGCTTTGTATTGTCAGGTTTTTTTGTTTGCTCACTTTCCCATCCTATTTCTTGAATCAGAACTTTATTTTAAAGTTGGGCTCTGTTCTTGTTTGGGGTTGGGGAGGGGGTACTGTTTCAAGCTTCAGGCTTTTACACCATTTTCAGAACTAGTTCTCAAAGTTTAAGTCACTGCTCTCCTGGTCTGTACTCTGGTCCTTACCCATGAAGGGGCTATGATCCCTTGGCATTGAAACTGATACCATTCCTTGGGGACCCTGTTTCCTTGGGACCAAAAGTAATATTGTTCCTCTGGGTCCCTGATCCCTTGGAACTAGAAGTGATTCTATTCATTAAGGCTTTCATTCCCTCTTGAACATAAGTGATCCTCCCTGCCCTTGCGCTATAACCTAGATGTAGGTATCGGTGATGGAGTTGTCAGACAGTTGTCCCTCAGGGATTCTGCACAATCCTGACTGAAAATGTTCTTCTTCACCCTTGAAATTATGTTGAAGTTGGGCACAGGCAATGTTGTTGCCAAACAGCATCTGGTCCTACACCCAGTGCTAGAACAGGGGTCCCCTGTAATTTCATTCTGACCAGTTGCTAGGTTCACTTACTGTCTCTGTCTTAAGAATTCCCAAAGCTATGGCTATTTCTGTCACCACCACCTAGTCCCACCACTGGTATTTTATCAACATGGGCTATGGGACAACATCCTCCCCCATGTCACAGATCTCTCTTTTTGACCTATGTTTTCTTGGGCTGGAGAATGTCTTACTTTGACCTTTTGTTGGCCCTGCCACCCCACAATTTGATTTGAGGTATTATCTTAAAGTTGTTTGAAACAGCTCAGCTGAATACTTTCTCTATACCACCATTTTGGCTCCCAGGAAATGTGTTTTTAATTAAATGAGCTAGAGACAATCATGAAAGATAAAATAAATAATTGTGATTAACTGAAACTGAAAAACTTCTGCACTGAGAAAATTAATGTGTCTAGGATAAGAAAAGAAGCAGTCAAATGGGGAAAAAATCTTTGTATCAAATTTCTCAGATAAAGGTTAGGATGGTCCACCATGTAATGAAATATTACTGTGCTCTAAGAAATGGATCTGATGAATACAGAGAAGCATGAAAAGATCTATATGAACTAATGCAGACTTAAGTAAGAAGAGCCAAGGAAACAATATACACAGAAACTATAATGTAAATGGAAAGAACAACTACACATCAAAAAACCAAAAGTAAAAGTTATAAAATTTAAAAGATCAAGCAGGATTAAATTGAAGATATGTGACAGGACACTCCAAAAGCACCCTTTCTGAAGGTGGGAGGTCACAAGTGTTACACGTTTTCATACTGTTCCAATGTATTGAAATGTATTGATCAGCTGTGTTGATTTTTTTTTCCTCTCTAAAAATTATATGAGATGGCTCTCTGGGAAGAGGAGGTGGAGGGATACTTGGGATAACTATGATGTTGTAAGAAAGAGAAGATATCAATTAAAACTTAATTTAAAAATCAGTACACATATTTAGATAGATACATCTTTAATGTTAATTCTTCTATAGAAATATATACATATATTATTTTCATATACTTGAATGAAAAGGAAAAAGGCACATATTTACATATAGTTTTCCCAACTTGTTATAAAATAGTTCATAAATGGTTAGTCTTCTTAGCATGATAGTGACACCTTTTTACTTATTAATTTTGCTAAAGAAAAAAGAAATGAATAATGCTTAATCCAGTGAAACGTAATTGGCTGGAAAAATGCCAGTTTGACCTCGAAGTCTTCCTTCCCACCAATCAAAATGTGAATTTGTTTTGGATATTACAGTGATCCGGTCTCCAACTTTGAATTTCAAATCTCCTGGCTGCTGCCCTTCAAAAGAGTACAGTGCTGTCACTTCTACCGGCTGACTTGAACTACCTAAAATGAGGAGAAAAAAAATGGATGTTTTTGTTTTTTGTGAGTAGAGGAAAGGGGTTGCTAAAATATCCATTTTGTAGTCACGGTTTAGGATTCTTCTGCTCTGGGCTCATCAATTAACTACTTTTGAAGCTTTTTCCTTTAATAGTACTCTTTGGTTTCAGTATCATTCTTCCCAATTATGGTCAAACTTCTACTAGTTCTCTGACCACACAAAAAAGACAACACATTCCCGAGGGGGGAAAAAAATTACAGGTCTGTGGACATAACTTCGCTCTTTTGGAGTCCTGGAATTTACCAGTAGTACATAACATAATTCTAATCAAAATTCTCCCATTACTTACAAGATGGTCTTTGAGAACTGCTGCAGATAAAAATTCTACTACCAAAAGCTCCAGTGACTCTCCCTTAAGTCCTTCATAATTTGGCTCAAGATTACCTTTCCACACTTATTGTGCATTGTTTTGCTGCTTGTTGTAATAGGTATTTGGATGGGACAAGATAAAGGAATGTATTCCCTTACTGAACATCTAGGGGCTGGTAGTTTCTCCCCTCTGCCCAGCATAAGTTACAAAACAAGATAAAAGGACAGCAGGCTTTTGAACAGATTTGCATTAGGGGTTTGGGGAGACATGACTGGATAGAGGGATGGGTGGACGGATAGATGCCAGAGGCATAGAACAGCGCACCCAGGCTTCAAAATGGCAAAGGTTCTCTCCTACCATATACAGACAAGACAGTGGTAAACAAACTCAATAATTTGTGGACATTTCCCTTGCTAAGAATCCAAGCAGCTAGTGATATGTCTCCTCTTTTACTTTTTCCTCTCTCTCTCCTTCTGTTTCAAAGGATGAAGGTTTAAATCCAAAGTTCCCTGTCTCCTAAGCTTTTTTCTTATTGTTTCAATAGTATAGCAATCTAATATTTTTCAGGTAAGAGATGAAATCAATATGCGTGTGTGTGTGTGTGTGTGTGTGTGTGTGTGTGTGTGTTCTTAGTTTCATTCACAGAACGCAAAGTGTTCGGCTGTTAGACTAAATAGAAATGAATTGGCTCCAAGATAGAAACAGAGAACATTTGGGGACTTGATGAACTATTATAATTTTATTAATAATCAGTATTAAAAGTCTTTTCTTAAGATCTCCAAATTGGCAGTAAAAAGAATAACATAGATTTGGCTCATTTCCTTTGGACTTAAGTGCATCATTGTTCAGAGATCCAGCAGATCATTTGAATGTGGCTGCTCGGGGTTAATCTCCAGTGAAAATAGAAGGTTGTGTCTAGAGAAGAGATTCCACTCAAATGCAAAACTCTGAGTAGAGACAAGTATAGTTTGGGATGATTCAAATGTGTAACCACACATTATATAGACTGAGTAGCATTTGATTGCTCCTGGAAGTTAAGGAAAGGTATACCAACCCCTAGAACAATCCCAGTTGTTCAGAAGGAATACAGGGCTTAAAGCAGCTTCATTTGCTTGGTGTATATTAGAGAAATCAAGTACCACCTTCACAAGCCATTTTGATTCCTAGCAGTAACCAAGAAAGGGGTAGTAGATTACTGAATTTGAAGTAGAGAAAACCATTGTTATTCCCAGCTCCTCACTCAATCACAGCACCCCACATATTTAATCAGTTGCAGGGTTTTGTTTTGACTTTTACAATCTTTTATATATGTCTTCTTCACTATACTCACATAACTGCCATGCTCATACATGTCCTCATCATGATTCACCTGGACTACAACAATACTTTTCAGATTACTCTTTCTGTTTCAATTCTCTTCCTACTCTACTCCATCTGTCATTTAGCAGCCAAAGTGATTTTTCTAAAACACAAATTTGATAATGCCCCACCTCCCCCTACTCAAATTCCAGTGGTTTTCTATTATCTCCAGGATTAAACATAAAATCTTATTTGGCATTTAAAGCCCCTTTTAACTTAGTATCTTCATACCTTTCCAATTTTTCTTATATTTTCCTCTCCTCCATGTATTCTATGATCTAGTGACCCTGACCTTATTTGTGTTCCTTACACATGGCATTTCATTTCCTAATTCTGTCCATTTTCATTGGCTGTCTCCCATGCTTGGAATGCTTTTCCTTCTTACCTCCACCCTTGGTGAAGGTCATGATGAATTTAGAGCTCAGAGAGAGGCAGTGTTATAGTGTTTTGGATTCAGAGGACCTGGGCTCAAATCCTGCCTCTGTGACCTTGGGAAAGTTATTTAATCTTTTGGGACCTCAGTTTTCTCATTTGTGAAATGACTGGATTGGATTAGATTGACTCTCAGGTTCCTTTCATGTCTTAATCTATAATCCAATAAGCTAATGACATGTTACTCTTTATTTCAAGAGTTACTATGTGAGCAACATAAGAAGTTGCTTGTGGTCAGTCCTCCTCCTACCCCATCCCCCACCCTCAATTCATTATTGGTGGGGACTTTATGGACATTTTATGTTCATTTTAACTATGCATGTGAAGCATTATTTAGACTACTTGGATAGGATGATGGAAAGTTTAAGAAGTATGCCTTATGAGAAGTGACTCAAGGAATAGAGTCTACATTAACCTGGAGAATGGAAGGATGATGCTAATAATAGAAGAAAGTTAAATGAGAACTGAAGAAATCCTTTTGATATATCTCTATCTATCTACCTATCTATCTGAAGATAAAGTTCTGAGGATAATAAATTATTGGCTTCTTTAATCTAGCTGCCACCCAAGCAATATGTCCCATTCCATTTTATCTTTCTCTGCTTGTAAAAGATTTGAGTGATCCTTTGAACAATTTGCCAATCTTACCATTATATTCAAGGTTAATTAGAAGAGCTTATTTTTCTTTGCCTAAGTCATGGCTAGCCTTAATGAGACACAGAGTCAAATTCCAATCAGTATATTCTGATTGGCAAGGCTACCCAGCAGCACAGATTAGTGAGCCTGGGTCCCAAGGTGTACTTTATTTTCATTGACTCCTAGAAGGGAATTTGCTTTCTTGATGGATTCAGCTTGATTTAGCCCATGTGTAAATTTGCACATGGCTTGCTTATGGAGTCATATGTTAGATGAAATATTGTAAGAATTTCACCAATCAACATAGTGAGAAGAGTAGAGAATTACTAGCCTAAACTAATATTCTGGTTCACTGTGGCTTAAACTACTTAAAGTTTCCCAGGGAATAAACTCTTGCAGACATCCTTCCTAACACAAATATGCTGTCTGAAATCTCAATCGCCATAATACAACACTTAGAAAAAGGCCTCATTAATAATAACAACAATAATAATAAAATCATAGTATCATATATTTAGAGCTGGGAGTCCTACTTAGAGGTAATCTAGTTCAACTTCCTCCTTTTACAAATAAGGAAACCAAGACCTGGACACTTGCCTAAGATCACATAAGTATTAAGTGTCAGGGCTATGACTTGAATCCTATGTATGTAGGATGTACTTGGACATATTTTTCTGAGGAGTCCACAGGCTTCACCCAACAGCCAAAAGAGTCCATGACATGGAAGGCCAGATTGAAAGAATTAACTTGTCGTGGAGAAATCATGACAAAACAAGACTTTATGAAATAGAACTTTATGTGGAGTTTGTTTCTGAATATGAAAGATACAATGAAATATTTTCATTTATGTGTATGTATGTGTTTATGTATATTTCCATAATGGAATAAATAAAACTCACTGGTGCTTAAAAACCCAACATCAATTTTTTTTTTTAGCAAATGTTTCACAGAATCACAGAACTTCAGAGTTGGAAGGCTCCTTAGTGGCCATCTAGAGCAGTGGCATCAAACTCAAATAGAAATGGGGGCCACTAAACTGTACATAATGATCCCTATGGGCCATATATGGACTTAGAAACCACCTATTAAAATTATGTATATTTTATCACCTATTAACATTATATTTGTTTTATTGTATTTTTATTTATTTTGTTAAATATTTCACAATTACATTTTAAACTAGTTTGGACCACATTGAGTAATATTGTTTTGTGGGCCGTAAGGTGTTTGACATCCTTCATCTAAATCAACCTATATCTACAAAAGAATTTCTACTACAAACTATCTGAAAAGTTGTGAGTTTAGCCTTAGCTTGAAGACCAGGAAGAAGAGAATGAGAGACAACCCACTCTACATCTGGATACTATACCTCTAATTGTTTTTTTCTTCCTAAGAAGATCAAGCTGAAATATATATGCCTCCTTGCCATTTTCACCAACTATTCCCAATTCTGGCCTTTGGGGCTAAACAGAACAAGTCTATTCCCTCTGCCATGTGACAGCCCCTTAAATGCTTAAAGACAAATATCATATGATTCCCTCAAATCTTCTATTCACTAAGCACTGTCTCCTCAGTTCCTTCACCCTATCCTCACTTGTCATTATCCCTTGGCTCCTCATAGTCCTGGTCATTATCTTTGACACCCTTCCCTTTGTCAGTGTAATTTTGAAAATACGGCACTCACAACTGAACACAGAACTCCAGTTGTGCTTGAACCAGGGCAGAGTGCAAGCTGGATAATTGCTACCCTTATGCAGGACAGAACTTAACAGAATACTTGGCACATAGCAGGGGATTAATAAATACTTATTGATAGATTGATTGGTTGCAATGCCTCTCAATGTAGCTGGAACAAGTTTATTTATTTCTCTTCATTTTCTGGAGTACATTTTAATTTGTAATCAAAATACGCTGTAAGCATATCAGTCCCATCACTTTCTGGATAGGAAGTCTCTAGAAATTGTAAATTTTAAATTGTAAAGATCACTATGCAAAAGATAACATATGAATACTACAAATATCACCTGAGCTCTGTTGGAATAAATAACACTTAATCTCTATTCTCCGGTATTGTTGCTTAGGTGTTGCTGGTACAAGAATGTGTGTGTGTGTGTATGCATGAGTATACACACACACACACACACACACACACACACACACACACACACACCCCTCTTTAGGTTTCCATAGCCAGTCTCATTTTCCCTAAAGAATAAAGGTTAGCAGATTAACACAAGCTTTTATGTTTCATAAGTATTGTTCAATATGAGGTAAATACATTTCACGCTATAAAAAACATGAAGAAAGTCACTCGAATCCATTGTTATCACATATAACATGTAATAACAATAATAACATAATAATAACTAGCATTTATATAGTGCTTACTATGTACCCAATAGTGTGCTATATGTTTTACAAATTATTATCTCATTTGATCCTCACAACAACCCTGGGATGAAGCTGCTATTATTCTCATTTTATCAATGAGGAAACAGAGGCAAAGAAAGCTTAAGTGACCTCCCCAGGGTCACACAGCTAGTAGGTGACTGAAGTCAGATTTGAATTCAGGTTCTCCTGATTCCAAGCCTAACACTCCACCCACACTGTCACCTAACACTCTGAATAGCTATACTGGCATTGTTTTAAATGAGAAATTATTTACCAACAGCGTCCTGATAACAGGGAAGTTCTGGATAAAGTTTATGGGCATTACTGTTACCTGTAGAGAAAATAAATGTACAAAGCAGGTTAGTTTACAATACGTGCACTGCAGGGAAAGCATTTGGCTACAAACTCAATATGAACAGTAGAAATGCAGGTCCCTTGACTTTGTTGAAGCAAATGCTTTAAAAGTATAGCAACACTTGGTACAGCATATGCTTGAAACTTCAAGGTTCAACGAGGACCTAGTCCCAGTAATGAGCCACAGAAATGAGGCAGATAACAAATTTTAATGAATTTGGGGAGGGGGCAAACCCAAGACTATACGAGGATGCCTTATGGACTACTAGGAACATGTGATGATCAGAAAATGGTAGTTGGATACATAGAACCATGAAGTAATGATGATATTGAGGACAAAGATGATAATAAATCACACTGAGTGGCACTAAGGGACAAAACAAGATGTCCATAAAAAGAGATTTGGAGTCAGAGAACTTGATTTTGATGAAGGGAAGATTTAGGGAGAGAAAGTGAGGAAAGGGAATCACAATTTCATAGTTGGAAGGAACCTCAGAGGTCATATAATCTGATTTATACTTGAATAGAAATACTCTATAACATCCCTGAAAAGTGGTCATCTAGACCTGAAAAATTCTTGTACAGTGCAGCAGTCCATTTTATTTTAAATGAGGTCTAATGTTTGAGGAAGTTCTTTCCTGAAAAATATTGGTTTAGGCAATAGGTTCGCATCTTTTGTGGACATTACCAAGATAAATGAGAAAAACCATATTACCAAGGCTCTAAGTGAAATGATGATACATCATATGAATGAGAGTAGACACATCTAGCCATATCCATAAATAAATAATATCAGTGGAATGTATACATGTTAGATATAAATTTCTTTTTTTTCCCTCAGAAATTCTCCAACATGATCCTAAGAACTGATCAGAGTGCCTTAATTTCTTAGAAGTTTTTTTTTTTTAATGAAATTACTTTTGAATTCCAACAACCTAATTTACCTTGTGAATCTGGGTTTGGCCGGAGAGATGTAGGTGGTTTTTTTGGCCTGGAGGATGGTCTGAGAGGTATGCCTTCAGCCTGAGAAGGAGAAAAGTACACTATTATAAAACCTGAATTTGGCTTGTGAGTATATTAAACCTTTTCCTTAAAATGATTGTGCAGAGTGCCTAGAAGAATGAGAAATAATTCATTAGCCACTTTCCCTAGTAGGTTTGTGGCTCCAGAGTTTGGGAGGAGGAGAAAGTCATGCTTTCCTAATTCTAAAAGCCAGCTTTTACCAAGTACAATTCTAGCATTGAAATGTATAATTTCAGGCAAACTACTTTCATTTCTGTTTATAGCTCTTTACATTTTTTCTATTTTAGAATTTTAAAATAATGCAAAATATCATCCTATTCTTTAAATAAATACTGAGATGTGTTTTTCCAAGTTTACCATGTCAAAGGAAAGCACTTTCCAACTATGTCTACCCTTAGATCTTTTATTTTTCCAGAGGAAATGTCATCATGATACAGCATTTTTATAAAAAATTTATGTAAATGATATTACTAAGGAAAATTTATTGTGCTCTTAAGAATCCCATGCCAAGGGAAAGAAACCTCCAGCAAACAGAAACTTCCTATTGGAGTAGATTAAAGCAGTAGAAAAAAGCAAATTTCATACATGCCTTTCTATGTTCCCTTGCTGCTTTCCTTTCATTAATTCGTTGTTCTTCATTTTCATATTTCTCAGTAAATGAATCAAGAATTTCATAAAGTTCTTCTGTTTGAGCTGGAGGTGGTATGTTTCCGAATAAAATGTCACTGGCACGAATGTCCTGACAGTAAAACCTAACAAGGAAAATCAGAGAATAAAAGATTTCTTGGACCCCTTAGGATTGTAGCAATGGTTAAAAATATTTTTCTTTTGCACTGCTCTGCCTAGGATCCACAATTTCTTTGAAGGTCTCTGAATTGGGGGTGGAGCCAAGATGGCAGAATAAAGGCAGAGATTCACCTGAGCTCTCCCCCAAACCCCTCCAAGTACCTTCAAATAATTACTCTAAATAAATTCTCAAGCAGTAGAACCCACAAAAAGTAAAACAATTTTCCAGCCCAAGACAACTTAGGTTGGCAGGAAAGGTCTGATGCACTAGGATGAGAGAGGAGTGCAGTTCAGCTCAGGCCAAGCCAGTGCAGACCCAGCCTCACAAACCAGCAGGCCTTGGGTGACTGAATTAAGTTGCAACAGTAACAGTTTCCAGACCTCTCAGCCCACAGATGGCAAAGAATACTGGTCAGAAGAAAATTACAGGGGTCTTTTTGCTGGCACCACCAGGGGCAGGACTCTGTTGCATTGCTTATACTTGAATCTGGATCACAGTCCTTGGTCCTAGTCCCAATGTGAGGAGGAGCCCTAGTACCCAAGCAGCTTGCAGCTACAGGGGAGCAGAGACATTGATCACAGTTCCACGGTGAAAAGGGGTGTTTGTGGCCACTCACAAACCAGTGCATAGTATAGGAGAGTAGTAAACACACCTCTCCCTAGATCATACTGTCTTGGAAGAGCCAAACACAAGACTCCAGAATTACCTCTGAAAACAGCTGCACAAAAAACCTGAAGCTTGGGACAGTGCCCCCCTCCACTTGGGAAGCAGAACCCCACTTAAGCATAGAGTTAAAAGTCAAGAAATAGACAGGAAAATGAGCAAACAACAGAAAAAAAATTCTGACCATAGAAAGTTACTATGGTGACAAGGAAGATCAAAACACATAATCAGAATAATAAAACAAAGTCAAAACTCCTACATCCAAAGCCTCAAAGAAAAATATGGATTGGTATCAGAACATGGAAGAGCTCAAAAAGATTTTTAAAAATCAAGTAAGAGAGGTAGAAGAAAAATTGGGGAAAAAGCAGAGTGATATAAGAAAATCATGAAAAAAGAGTCAATAAAAAGCTTGATATAGGCTGAAGAAAATAACACCTTAAAAAACAGAACAGGCCAAATGATAAAAAGAGGCACAAAAATCCAATGAAGAGAAGAATGCCTTGAAAAGCAGAATTGACCAAGTGGAAAAAGATATACAAAAATTCACGGAAAAGAACTCTTTAAAAAGTAGAAGTGTACAAATGATAAAGGAGGTACAAAAGCTCACTGAAGAAAATAATTCCTTAAAAGTTAGAATTAGGCAAGTGGAAGCTCATGACTTTATGAGACATCAAGAAATAATCAATAAAATCAAAAGAATGAAAAAAATAGAAGAAAAATAAAGTCTTTGGATTGGCAATATATTAATGTATAGAAAACAATTATGATTTCCTCAGATATAAATGTTCCCTACATTCTGATTTTATATATTTTAAGCAAATAAGCCCTTCTTAATTATGCCTTATTTGTACAGAAAACTTTAAATCAATTAAGGATAAGGGACTACTTCACAGAAATCTGTATCCAAACTACTCAATTGTGTCTGACAAACAGAAGGTGCTCAATGAATATTTACTGATTTAATTGAAGAGTTAAACACTTCCATTAGCTATTACAATTTAGGGACAAAAAAGCTTATACTTTCAGCATATAAAGAAAATACATTATTGGAAAGAAAAAATTCCTTTAGGTAAGACTTTGACACTTTAAATAATCAGAAATTTGCAAAATTATCCACTAAATGAAAGCAAGGACATTTTGTTCTTCTTTGTCTCACTTAGAGATATCTTGACTTATTGATGTGCCTTTTTATTTCTAGAGCTATGTCAAATAATGGTGAGAATAGAGAGACTTCCTTTACCCCTTTTCTCAGTGAGAAAACCTCCAGTGTTTCTCTATTAAATAAAATGTGGACCTTTTATTAAGATAAATACTTTTTTAAAAATCATGTTAGTTTTTCTATTACTATGTTTAGAAGTTTAAGAACATATCAATTACATAATATATCTCATCAAAGGCTTTTCCTGTCTCTAACAATAATTACTTTTTAAAAATTTTTGATGATGACTTACTATGATAAAATAGAAGTATTCGTCTAGAACAAATTTAATCTTGCATTCTAAGTAAAAAAATATTTCCAACTAAATCATACTTTTTCATTTTACTATATTTTATTTATTTATTTTTTAAATAATGTAAAGATACAAGCCTGGACCTTTAATTTCATCAATATAGGGAATTTCTGGATGAGAAAACTCCCTTTACAAAAGCAGGCTAGCAGTGTCTCTGCGACTTAGTTTTAGAGAGTTTCCTAGAGCACTCTTAGGTTAAATAATAGCTGTGAATGACTTAGCTTTTCTCAGCAACACAATGATCCAAGACAACTCTGAAGGACTTACAATGAAAAATGCTAACCATCCCCAGAGAAAGAACTGATGGTGTATGAATACAGATTGAAGCATACTTTTGGTTTTTTACTTGTTTTTTTTTGGGGGGGGGTTCTATGTTTTCTTTCACAACATGACTATTATGGAAATGTTTTGCATGACTTACACATGACTAACATATCGAACTGTTTGCAATGAGGGTGGAGGTGGTGAGCAAGGAAGGGAGAGAATTTGGAACTCAAAGTTTTAATAGTGAATGTTAAAAATCGTTTTTACATGTAGCTGAGGAAAAATAAAATACTAAATAAATTTTTAAATTTATATATCTCTCTCTGTCTCAGGTAAGCTTCTTATTGGGAATATATTTTTGAGTTATGCTTTTTAATCCATTCTGTAACTGTTTCTCTTTGTTTGGAGTAATTAAATCTTATGTACAGCTGTGGTTGTAGTTGTTAAATTTGATCATTCCTTTACCACACTATAAAATGATATAGTATTTCTTAATCTTTTATTTTTCATAAATTATATGAAGACTACTTATCAGGCATATTGTAGAGAGATTCTCATTCAGGTATCAGTTCTTTAAAATGTGTGTGTGTGTGTTTGTGTGTTTTTGAGAGAGAGAGAGAGAGAGGGAGAGAGAGAGAAAGAGATAGGGACTAGATCTGTGATTTCATTGGTATAGGGGGCCCACAGATGAGGAAACTTCCTCTACCAATACAAGTCAGAAACTTCTTTGCAAATTACAGTCTTAGAGGAATGACTAAAGCACTTGGTCCAAGTCACAAACTTAATTCATGTCAGAGATGGGATTTGAACTCAAGTTTTTCGAAGCTTTTGAGGCTAGCTGTTTTTCCCTACACCAAGTTGCCTCTAAACATATACGTTTATATAGTTATATTTTTGTATAAGAATATGTATACATAATAATAATAATAATTAACATTTATATAGTACTTACAATTTTTATCTTATTTAACCCTCATAACAACCCCAGGAGGTAGGTGTTATTATTATTCTTATTTTGCAAATGAAGAAACTGAGTCAAAGGTTAAATAACTTGCCCAAGGCCACACAGCTAGTAAGTGTCTGAAGGTGAATTTGAACTAAGGTCTTCCTGACTCCAAGCCGGGCCCTCAATTTACCATGACACCTAGCTGTCTGTATGTATGTATACATATATACATATAATACATACATTTATATATGATTATGTACACATATATGAGAAAGGGAAATATATATGCATTCAAACATATTTAAATTTAAAATAAAATCCCACTGGTTTTGATAGAATATAGTGATGAGGCCACATCCTGGCAGAATAGAATTTTTCCTTGTACTGTTAAGTTCTTATTAAGATATTATCAGCTATAAGCAATCTTTCCACTTCTTTTACATCATTTTGTAGCTCTTAAATTATCATACTCTATTTTGTATCATCATTATTATTATGTGTATTGGCCCTAGCTCATCTGTGTATGTCTCTGTAAATTCCTTGGGACAGGACCTTCTTCATCAAGATCATAGGAATTAGAGCTAGAAAGGATGTTAAAGATCATCTGTTCTTATTCCACCATTTTATGGATAAGGAAACTAAAATTTGAAGGTCTGAGTCAAAACTAGGAATTGTTAAGCCTAGGTCAAATTCATTTGAGACATGGGGGTAAATCAGATGACATAGAGGATCATCTGACTACGGAAGCTATTGTGCCAGAAGTGGGAGTGGCCTGCCCCCTGTAGTTTGGCTCTTGGTCTTAGTGGTTTAGAGATGACAGAGAAGGCAGGTGCCAAGAGAGTGGCACAACAGGATTAGGCCCTTGAGGATGGTACTGGTAGCCTTGGGTTGTATTGTACATGACTATGGGTCACTTGGAAACCTTAAGAAAAATGTCAGCAAATACGACAATGTGTGTCAACACATGAAGGAAAAATGCATTCCTAGGAAGAGAGTTCAATGACCTTTCCCAAACTCTGGCCCTTCCAGAGAAGTTAAAGCCTTTCCTGAGCCCTTAGCTGTTAGTGCCTTCCCCTTCAAGGTTACCTCATAACTACTTTATATGTGTTCTACATATACTAATGTATATACATGTATATTTATACAATGTCTCTCCAATTAATATATAAGCTCTTGGAAGGCAGGGAATTTGGTCCTATCTTGGTATCTCGAGCACATATCAGTGTCTGGCATAGAGTAGATCCTTTATAAATGGTTGATTGATTGTTTGTAATCTTAGTAAATAGACCACATTCATTGCTGTGAGCCTAAAAATTAGGGGCATTTTGTTTCATCCACAATGGTACACTATAAATAGACATTTTAAAAAATGTCTATTTGTCTAGGCTTAATAGAATTCTTCTATGATTTCCATCAGTATCACAATATTTTTTTTTCAAATTAATTCAAAATAGTTCGGCTTGAACTTACTTTCGATTAGTTTCTTTCCTTTCAATCAAGTAGCTTCCTTCTAAAGATACTCCAGCAAATAAACCTCGTGACTTGCAATATGTGTAGACAGCAGCTGTGCTTCGTATTGCAACATTTCCTTCTAAATTCCTAAAAAAGCAGAAGATTTTATAGAATAGATCTGACTATGACTTTGGCCTATAATTATTAGAATTTGAATATTTTTGGCCAGAATAATCTGATTTTGTAGTCTAAGATTATTTCTATTTATGTATCTTATTTTATGGTAATTCAATGTAGAAGTTATTTCTTTAAGACAATATGTCTGGAAGCCAGACAAGGAAAAGGGCTAAAGACAAAAAGAAATAGTGAGATTTAGTGGTAGGAACACAACCCAATTAAACCAACTGAGACAATTTTAGATAGTATCAAGAAAAATATGTCTAAAGTGTATATTTTAAAATATTTCTCCAGTAAACTATATTGCAAATACAGTCCAATTTATATTTCATAGGAGTTGAAACTTTGAAGCCTTTTGTGTAGCTTCACTAATAATGTACGTCCTCCTCAAACAAACAGCATTTAGGATGTTTTCAAAATCACTGATTTTAGTAATTCCAAATTATTCTACCTCTTCCTTCTCGTCCCTGCCCCAGGCTATATAGTTTAATTTCTAAAGACCACACCTTGCTATTAAAGAAAACATTCTTTAAATCCTAATAAAATCCATAACCAAAAAACAAACAGACAAAAAACAGTCAGCCACAGTTTCAGTGATCTGGAGAGGGAAAGGGCACAGCAACCAGTATCTTTGCCAAGAAAACTCCAAATGGAAACAGGAAGATTCGTTTCATGACTGAAATGACTGAATAACAATAAATCTTCAGAAGTCATTATAGTGCATGGAAGTTAAACAACCAGCATTTAAGTGCCTATTATGTGTTATGCATTTTCTTTCTGAAGAACACAATGATGTGTTATATAGACTTACACCATCAGGCCTTAAAAGAATGTTTTAAAGGTACTCACCTTCCCAAAGGCCCAACAGCCACAGTAAAATTCCCACCAAGTGTAAGGTTACCACCTTTTGCAAAAGCTTCCACTGCTCTGTCATAATTCAATATTATTACTAAATCTGACACCTAGGAATTAAAAAAAGGTTCATTTGAAAATCATATATAAATGATATATTTATATACATATAGCAGTATATTATTATATATAATATATAGCAGTATATACATTATATTATAATATATATTATATATATAGCAGTATAAAATTTTTAAAGTATCATTTAAAATATGTTGACCATATCTCCTTAATGCAGAAAATACTGCATCAGAATTTTTTCCTCTTGGCTAAATGAAAGGAATTAATGAGTATTCAATAAATTTTAAAAGCCAGAGGAAGAGAATAAGAAAAGAATCATCCTTTAAAGTTATATCAAATATCACTTAGTCCATATATCTTTCTCTGGTCTTCTCTCTACTATTCTCCCCCTTACCCATCAGTAACATTCTCCTCCTTTGGACCTCACTTAGCTTTTTGATTTACAGCTCTTTAATGCACTTACTATCTAATATGTATAATAGTGATGGGTTTTATCTTACTCTCATTCTAGAATGCAAGTACCATAAGGGTAGGAACTGTGTCTAATCTAATTCTTATAGTGCTCCTATTGCCTAGTATAGTGTTCCACATATAGAAGATACATGCTAAATGTTTGTTGAATGGTTGAACCATATTTTAATGTTGAATTATAGAACCCAGATACCTAACCTAAAATCTTGTTGAAAATATAATTAAAGTAAGTATTAAGGTAAGCATAATCACCTAGTTTCCCCCAATAGAAAACTTAAGAAGGGAGGAAGAAGAGAGTATGGAAATAGGAATAAACAATAAAATGGGGTAGGAAGAAATGAAAAAAAAGTTGCATTTACCTTATATCAAGTAGATAGATATTGCAGTTGGGAAAAATAACTTATATTAGTGTAGCACTTTCAGCTTTCTCATACACAATCTCAGTATTATTACAACAACTTTGAGAGGTAAGAGGCATTTTATTACTCTCATTTTAGAGATGAGGAAAGCCAAAGAACAGAAAAGTTAAATAAATTACTTGCTCAAGGTAAAACAGCTATGAAGCTATGGAGTTATTATGTTCATTTAACTGTATTACTTTATTAAAGAGACCTCTCACTAAGTGAGAGTAATCAGTGAATGTTTGTAATGTAAAAACAAAACACCAATAAAACTTAATAAATATAAAGAGATAGGAAGACAGAAAAACAGAAGACAGATGGATAGATAGATAGATGGCATAGCAGGACTTCAACCCATGTCTTATCTCAATGTTTTCTCTAGAAAGGTATTCATAAACCCAAGAGATGCTTCCAAAGAAGAAACAACCTGTTTCATATTCTAAACAGAAAGCCTAACTTAAAAGAAAAGAAAAAGAGGGAAAAATAAGCACAACTGGTCAATTCATTGAAAAATTCTGAAAATATGAGCAACATATAACACTTGTGGGCCTCCACTCTCTTCAAATGGATCAAGTGGATGGGGGTGCAAAAATCTCTTCTTTCAAACTGTTTATTCTCCATAATTTTGCAATATTCACTTTTAAGTTTTGTGTGTGGTAGCTTTTTCCTTTCACACTGTTGGAGTGGTGTATATTCTATTGGCTCTGAATAGGTTTGTGTGTATTTTTCCACGCATCTCTGTATCCACCATATTTATCATTTCTTAAATCACAGTTATATTTCATTACATTCATGTATCACAATCAATCATTCCCCAGACAAAGGGCATCTACTTTGTTTCCAGTTCTTTTCTATTAAAACAAAAAGAAAAGCTCTGCTATAAATATTTTTATATTTGTGGGGACTTTCTTCTTTTCAATGACCTCCCTGGGTTATATGCCTAGTAATAGTATTTTTACCACTCTAATTTTTAAAATTAATTTATTTATTTTTAGTTTTCAACATTCACTTCCATAAGATTGAGTTCTAAATTTTCTTACCCTCCCCGAGACAGCATGTAATCTGATATAGGCTATACATATATGTTCATATTAAACACATTGTCACATTAGTCACATTGTAAAGAAGAATTAAAACGAATGGGAAAAACCATGAGAAAGAAGAAACACCAACAACTAAAAAAAAGAAAAAAGAGAGAGAGAGTGCGCGCAATAGTATGCTTTGATCTGTATTCAGACTCCATAGTTCTTTTTTTCTGCATATCGATAGCATTTCCCATTATGAGTCATTTGGAGTTGTCTTATATACTCACATTGCTGAGAAGAGCTAAGTCCATTAAAGTTGGTCATCGCACAATGTTGCTGTTACTGTGTATAATATTCTCCTGGTTGTGCTCACTTTACTTAGCACCAGCACATATAAGTCTTTTCAGGTTTTTCTGAAGTCTACCTGCTCATCATTTCTTATGGAACAACAGTATGCCATCACATTCATATACAACAACTTGTTCAGCCATTCCCCAATTGATGGACGTCCCCATAATTTCCAATTCTTAGCCACCAAAAAAAGAGCTACCATAAACATTTTTGTACATGTGGGTCCTTCTCCCATTTTTTAAGATCTTTTTGGGATACAGTCCTAGAAGTGCTATTACTGGGTCAAAGAGTTTACAGTTTTATAGAACTTTGGGCATAGTTCCAAATTGCTCTCCAGAATGATTGGATCAGTTCACAACTCCACCAACAATACATTAGTGTTCCAATTTTCCCACATCTTCTCCAACAATCTGATAGATGTGATGTGGTACTTCAGGGTTGTTGATTTGCATTTCTCTAAGCAAGTGATTTAGAGCATTTTTTCATATGACTATAGATAGCTTTAATTTCTTCATCTGAAAACTGCCCATTCATATCCTTTGACCATTTATCAATTGGGGAATGACTTATGGTCTTATAAATTTGACTCAGCTCTCTATATATTTTATTTTATTTTTATTTATTTATTTTTCTTTTGGTGAGGCAATTGGGGTTGAGTGACTTGCCCAGGGTCACACAGCTATTAAGTGTCAAGTGTTTGAGGTCAGATTTGAACTCAGGTCTTCCTGACTCCACCACCTAGGTGCTCCAGTTCTCTATGTATTTTAGAAATGAGGCCTTTGTCAGAGACATTGGTTGTAAAAATTGTTTCCCAGCTTTCTGCTTCCATTCTAATGTTGGTTGGATTGACTTTATTCGTGCAAAAACTTTTCAATTTAATGTAATCAAAATTATCCACTTTGTATTTCATAATGTTCTCTATCTCTTGTTTGCTCATACATTCTTCTGTTTTCCATAAATCTGACAGGTAAACTATTCCTTGCTCTCCCAGTTTGCTTATAGTATCAGCCTTTATATCTAAATTGTGTACCCATTTTGACTTTATTTTGGTATAGGGTGTAAGATTTTGCTCTATGCCTAGTTTCTACCAAACTTTTTTCCAGTTTTCCTGGCAATTTTTGTCAAATAGTGAGTTCTTATGTCAGAAGCTGGGGTCTTTGGGTTTATCAAACAATAGATTACAATAGTCATTGACTACTGTGTCTTGTGTATCTAACCTATTCTACTGATCCACCACTCTATTTCTTAGCCAGTACCAAGTAGTTTTGATGATTACTGCTTTATAATACAATTTAAGATCTGGTATGACTAGGCCACCTTCCCTAGCATTTCTTTTCATTCGTTCCCTTGATATTTTGTACCTTTTGTTCTTCCAGATGAATCTTGTTATTATTTTTTCTAGCTCTATAGAATAATTTTTTGGTAGTTTGATTGGTATGGAACTGAATAAGTAAATTAATTTAGGCAGAATTGTCATTTTTATTATATTAGCTTGGCCTACCCATGAGCAACTGATGTTTTTCCAATTATTTAGATCTGACTTTATTTGTGTGAAAAGTGTTTTGTAATTGTGTTCATATAGTTCCTGGGTTTGTTTTGGGAGGTAGATTCCTAAATATTTTATGAGGTCTACAGTAATTTTAAATGGAATTTCTCTTTCTATCTCTTGCTGTTGGGTTTTGTAAGTAATATATAGAAATGCTGATGATTTATGTGGGTTTATTTTGTATCCTGAAACTTTGCTAAAGTTGTTTATTATTTCAAGTAGTTTTTTTTTCTTGATTCTCTAGGATTCTCTTAGGTATAGCATCATATCATCTGCAAAGAGTGATAGCTTTGTTTCTTCTTTACTATTTTAATTCCTTCAATTTCTTTTTTTTCTGTTATTGCTAAAGCTAATGTTTCTAGTACCATATTGAATAACAGTGTTGTTAATGGACACCCTTGTTTCACTGCCTCTTGGATTTTGCTGCCATACAAATGCTATAGATTTTTGAAGGTTTATTTTGTAGCCTGCAAATTTGTTGAAGCTATTAATTATCTCCATTAGCATATAGTGGTTTCTCAAGATTTTCTAACAACCATATAATCAAAAAATGGGGATAATTTTAAATCCTCTATCTAAATTTATTCCTTTCTAACTCTTATCTATTGCTAGAATTTTCATTACTATCCCAAATAATAGCAGAGAGGATACTTTATTAGGAAAGTATTTATTGAGGAGTATTTATTAAGAAAAGTTCCATTGTTTCTTCAGTGTATATGATGCTCATTTTTGGTTTTAGATATATTTTTTAAAAAAGTCCTTCTATGCCTTCATTTTGTAGGGTTTTTAGGGTAAATGAGTTTTGTATTTTGTTAAAGAATTTTGTTGAGGGGGCAGTGAGGTGGCACAGTGAATAGAACTCTGGCCTTGGAATCAGGAGGACCTGAGTTCAAATCCAGCCTCAGACACTTAACACTTACTAGCTGTGTGACCCTGGGCAAGTCACTTAACCCCAAATGCCTCACCAAAAAAAAAAAAAAAAGAATTTTTTTGTATTTATTGGAATGATAATGTCTTTGGGATTTTTATTTTTAATATTATTAATTGGTTATTGAACCATCTATGCACCTCTGGTATACATCCAACTAATGATTTCCTGACTGTAGTCTATTTAATAAGATTTTATTTGAAATTTTTGAATCAATATGCATTAATGACACTATTCTATAATTCTCTTTCTATGTTTTATCTTCCCTGCTTTAGATATTAGGATTACATTTATTCCATAAAAGGAATCTGGTAGGACAATTTCTTTCTCAGCTGTTGAAAATAATTTGTCTAGTATTGGTACTTATTGTTATTTAAAAGTATTATATAATTCACCTGTGAATCCACAAACCAAAAGTATCCTTCTTTGCCTTTGGTAGCTCCTTCACAGATTGCTCTTATTTCCCTTTCTGTGATTGGATTATTTAAGGTCTGTTTGGTTTTCTGTTAATTTGAGATTTTGTGTTTCTTAAAGTATATTCCTCTATTTGTTTTGTTTTCTCAGTTTTGATAGTATATCAGGTATGCTATTATGCATAATAGGTTCTATAATTATTTTTATTTCATCTGGTTTTGTTGTGATTTCACCTTTTTATTTTTTTGATCTTTTTTGATCTTTTATTTTTAAACAGCTAAAAGTTTATCCTTTTTTTAGTCTTCACAAAAAGATAGCTTTTAGTTTTATAATTTCTATGGTTTTTTAGTTTCTAGTTTATCTATTTATCCTATAATTTTTAATAATTCATATTTGTGCTTATTTTAGGTTTATTTGAGGATTTTTTGTTTATTTTTTTTAATTTCATAGTCATTTTAGCAGTCTAGGACCTTAATCAGTAAGCCACATCAATAGGTGGACAAACCTAGAATAGAGGTGACACATTAACCAAGATACAGATACACACAGGTTCAGAGATGTTCCAAAGGGAGCAGAGACTGACTAGACCCACAAAAAAAACATATCTTAGTGTAGGATTAAAATCAGTCCAGCTTTATATAAGTGTATAATCAATTAGCTAATCCATTCTTCCTGTTCTCCTGGTTTATCATTCCTGCTCTGGTCTTACTTTCCTGCTTTCACAGTCTTAACTAGTTCAAAAAAGGCATTGTTTGTTACCTTTGAACTGCATTGTTCTCGTTCTCCCATTACGGATAACCCACAGATTTCCAAAGCTAGGTTGCCCCATTATTTGCCTTCTCTATTACTTCTCACAATCTGCTGAACTGTTGGAGAAAGTCACATAATTACACCAAGTGGGGACAATCCAAATGACTTTGTATAACTTAACTGGGTCCTCATTGCTGCATGACAATAATTTTATTATTTCCTAATTTTTTTCTTTATCATATTCCTACCATAACAGTTACTACAGACCCTCTCCACTTTCCTTAAGCTCCTCAATGGCACTCCCATACCTAAGATCTTTCTCTTAGCAGATGACTCCCTCTCTTATTTTCCTGAGAAAATTGGTCATCCTCATTAGCTCTTTCAACTTCCCCAATCCACAGGCAAAAAACTACATCTTTGCCTCCTTTGCTCCAGTTTCATAGCAAGAAAGTAGCTTTCTTGCCAATGCTAACCTGTCTATTTTTTTCCCCTAATCCATCAATCACTTCTGGCCTCCTCTGGAAGACTGGCCCATTTTGATCATTCATGTTCTCTCCTTCCTTTTTCTCTTCAGTTTCTTTTCTGCCTCTCCTCTCTTCTCCTTTCCTCTTCTTTCTCTCCTAACTTACTGATTCTCCTATTTATCTAAAAATGATGTTTTTCTCCATTAAGATTCACAGAAATAGATAATCAGAATAGTTCTCAGTAACCACCTAGGCTAGCCCATCCTTTAAAAAAGAAAAACCAACACAAAACCAAAATCATTGATTTGATTTTATCATACCCAGTTATCAAATTTCATCTCTTCCTTCTACTACAAAAGTCCTATAGAGTCACCTATATTCACTGACTCTGCTTCCTTAATTCTCAACTAATGCAATCTGGCTTCCAATCCCACTACTTTTCTGAAACCACTCTCAGTAGTTACCAACAATCTTCTAACTTTTAAATAAGATCAACTTTTTTCCCAGTCCTCATCATTCTTGCCACCTCTCTGTAAGTTTTGACACTATTGATCTTGTCAGATGGATTCTCTTCCCCTGGCTTATGGAACACCATTATCCCTTGTTTTTTGTTCCATTTAAATATTCCTTCTGAGTCTTTTTTTTTTGGTAGGATAATCAACTACCTCATGTCTCTCTACCTGATTATTCCATGAAAAACTGAACCTCAACATTTCTTTTCTTTTCTTTTTTTTTTAGGCAATTGGGGTTAAGTGACTTGCCCAGGGTCACACAGCTGGTAAATGTCAAGTGTTTGGTCTGAGGCTGGATTTGAACTCAGGTCCTCCTGACTTCAGGACTGGTGCTCTATCCACTGCACCACCTAGCTGCCCCTGAACCTCAACATTTCTAAAACTGAATATACCGTGTTCCTAAGAACATCTTCCTAGAACACACTTATCTTCCAAACTTCCTATATATATTGAAGGCACAACCAAGCACTCAGGTTCATAATCTGAGATTTATCTTTTACTCTTCCTTCACCTTCACTCCTATATAAATCAGTTGCTAGATCCCACTGAGTCTACCTCTACAACATCTCTTGCATCCATCCCCTTTGTTCTAATCCCCTGTCCATTTTCTCCCCTGTCTCCCATTCCGTAATCAGTTTGTATCACCATTCATCTTGAAGAAGGGTGGGGAACCTGTGGCCTCCTAGGTCCTTGAGTGTGGCCTTTTGACTGAGTCCAAGTTTTACAGAACAAATCCTTTTATTAAGAGCGGGGGACATGCAGCCTAAAGGCCACACATTCCCCACCCTGATGGACTATATTTATTTAGCCTTCAAATTGGTCTACCTGCTTCCAATCAACTTTCCACACAACTTGACAAAACAGTTCCTAAAACACAGGTTTGACCATGCTATCGTCCTTCTCAGTATCCTTCAGTGGCTCTATATTATCTTTAGGATAATATACAAGTTCCTTAGCTCAGGAATTAAGACTGGTTTGACTCTGCCTTTTCAGGATTATTTCATACTGACTCCTCTTGAACTATTTATCACCCAAATGATGTTTGTAGTATTTCTTTAACTCAGCATATCATCTCCCACCTTTGTGCATTTACTCAGTCTATCTCCAATACCCTGAATGTACTGTTTATTTCAGCCTTTCAGATTCCTCAAGCAATTCCAATTGTATAAAGTGACAACTTACCAGACCACCATAAGGGAGGTGTGTTTGTGAA
Organism: Vombatus ursinus; assembly: GCF_900497805.2. Classification (NCBI taxonomy): domain Eukaryota; kingdom Metazoa; phylum Chordata; class Mammalia; order Diprotodontia; family Vombatidae; genus Vombatus; species Vombatus ursinus. The sequence continues at coordinate 33,508,162 of NW_020954619.1, forward strand.
GGGTTCTGGAAACTGCTAAGACTAGGTTGTCTTCTCAGTGATAAAGCCCAGGGATTTGGGTCTGTACCAGATTAGGAAGGCCCAATCTGGCCCATTCCTGTCAGGTGCAGTCAGAAAACTCAAATTATTTTAGACAACACCCACTCCCCATGATCCTTGGAGAGAAGTATTAAGTCTGAAGATTCTTCTATAGTTAAAGAAACATGATTTTACCTCCTCAGGGCTAACCTCAGTTTTCCAAATAATGACCCCAAAACTCAGAAGACCCCATAACAACTTCAGTATAGTTTAAATCCTGAAGTAGAGCATAAATTTGGAATCACCTGGGGTATCAGACATGACAAGTTCTACATACTAATAAGAATCCTTACTACTTTTGGGAGATATTAGATATAGTGGGAGGGAGAAAGAGAGAGAGAGAGAGAGAGAAAGGGCTTGGTATTTATCTGATCTAGCTTCTTATCTCTGCTCTCCCAGGAAGCAGTTGTATATAACTTTGTGCAAGAAACTTGAGTTGAGCCTCAGTTTTCTTGTCTGTAAAATAAGAGGGTTGGGCTAGGTGCTATCTAAAGTCCTTTCCAGCTCTAACTTTCTCTAATTATATATTTTAAAATCTACTAATCAAGAATGACACAGGGCCCATTACCCTTCCTGCCCAGCATTCCTCTCTCTCTCTCTCTCTCTCTCTCTCTCTCTCTCACACACACACACACACACACACACACACACACACACACAAGTAACACCACTCAAGGATACTGCTAACAAGATTGAAATTATCTTGAGTCCAGTCCAGTAGTGCTTGTCTATTAAAGACATCACATTTAGCTCTCTGTAAGCGGTCTTCTTAGATACTCTTGAATTCTCCCTTTCCATGACTTAAGGTAGCACCAAGACTGGAGGAGAGAAGAAATCTATTCAATATAATTATATTATATTCAATATAAGCTCTTCAAACCCTTTGGGACCTGCCTGCCATATCCGGGTTGCAATTTACAGATCAAAAAATATTACATTCCCACTAAAATACTAAAAAATCCCTCTTCCACAGTTGGAAAAGTTACCATATCACTTAATTTAGTAAATTAGACTTGCATCCACAATAAACAGCAAGTTCTGCCTGGTATCATCAATTAATTCTAGTAACAGAGTAGCAAAGTTGGTATAATTTGGTTCAATTCAAAAAACATTTACTAAATACCTACTCTATTCCAGGCTCAATGCCAGGTGCCAAATGAACATAATCGGGAAAAAAAACATGGTTCCTGACCTAAAAGATCTTAATCTAATGAATATACATTTAGAAATAAGATATCTAGCATTCACAGTTCCTAACATGACATCTACCCAGATGCTCATAAAATGTTTGGTAATGATGATAATATTCTATTTAAATCACTTGGTTGAATAAAATTCTTTTAGGGTTTATCCCTAATCTAATATAAAGATTAAATTTTATGAAGTTACTACTGAAATATGACAAAGATAAGCTATAGTTAATCATATGTATTATATTATTAATCACTAGTAGAGTACCTGGCATATAGTAGATAATATATGCTCACTGATTGATCAATTGTTGAATCGTGACATTAAATAAGGCTCAAATTTTCAAACACACATTGATGTAGGGGGAGTGCATTTTGGGAATAGTAGTTGGGTGGCCTGTATGAATGCAGGGAGGAATTGAGAGATAGCATGCTGAAATTAGATAAATGGTCTAATTTGTTTATAATATAAAGGTAGTAAAGGAGAGTGATATGAAATAAGGGTGGAAAGGTATGCTGGAATCAGATTGTGGGCCATGAAAATTTTTGAGCAAGGAAATGACATTATGATATGAAATCCTGGTACATGATGAAATGCCAGTATAAAAACAATAATAAAACCACATAAAAATCTAAGGATAGATGCTAAGAGACCATCTGCTGAAAAGAAACTGACCACAGGAGGGCAATATTTTCAACAAACTTTAGCTTAGAAAGAAGTATACAAAAAAGTATATTTGAGACAAGAGAAGGCAAAAGATGTCTTTACTGAGCTTCTTTAACTTCTGGTTTTTGCAGCGACAGGGAGTGAAAGGAATCCCAGTAAGAAAGATGAAAGTTAGCGAAATTACTTCCTTTAATAAGACTGAGAGAATTTAAAACTATGGCAACAGAGGAACCTCACAAACAGATAGCTCAGGAAGAAATTGACTGAAATCTGAGAAGAAAATGCAGATTTGTAATTTGAAAATGTGCCTAGGCTGACCAGTCACTTAGATAGCAAGAGAGGAACAGATGACAGATTAATATCATGCATAAGATGTACTATGTGTAGATCCTGATGTAATTGATCCTAGTGAACAAGCACATTTTAGAGAAAATAATTCCCAGTCCAGATGTTCAGGCCAACAATCCCATCAGAGGCATAGCTATGGAAAGGAAACACCTTGAGGTCAACCTTCATTTATCAAAAGAGGATATAAATTTTGACCTACCTCTGTATCAGGCATTAGAACTCCACATGCTAAGAAGGACTGTTAATCATATTTTAAGATTCTATTATGTATAGTGATACCTTTGGCTGGAATTATAAACCTTAACAAATGGTTGATGTTTTCTGGTAAACAAACCATCCACATTCTCTTGTCTGTGACATGGAAGCTCAAGAACTTACAGATAATGAAAATAGCTCACATTTTTAGAATATCTCATAGCCTGCAAAGTGCTTTCCTCATAACAACCTTTTGAGGTAGGTAGCACAAATACTATTTTTCTCATTTCAATCATAAGGAAACAGAGAGACTATGTTCCCTGTGATCACATGCATTAAGGAAAAGCCCAGTAGCTCAAACCCGGGTCTTCAGAGAAGGCAGTACTCAACCCACCCTACTACAAAAAAATTGAAACAAATATAGATTATTAAGTATAGTTTGTAAGAGGCTGAAATGATCATTTAGAACCAGATTAGAATTTAGAATTGGGGGGGGGGGCAGTGTGAGAAACCTTAAAGACCATACAGTTGAACACATACCTCCTACATTTTACAAATGAGGAAACTTAAACTGTTAAGAGGTTAAGTCTCAATGCCACAAAAATATTATGAAGCAGATATGGGATTGAAACACAGGTCCTCTGACCCCAAATCTCATGCTCTTCCCAAAAGTAGCATCTGCTGTAAAACTATGGGAATCAGTAGAATAACTTTCAATATTTTTTGTCTATCAAAAAAAATGTGTCTCATTGAAGGGAGTTTAAGAAGGGAAGAAATGAAAAAGGCTAAGGTAAAAAAAAATAGAAGTGTTACCCTAACAATGCAAATATTTCTGAAAGTCTTCACAGATGTCAGTGGTAAGAAAACAATGAGAGTTTTCTAATACTGGGCAGTAAGTTTCAGGTACTTTTCAAGGACATGGTGAATATAAAATAAAGTCTTAATACACAAACCTCGATCCCAATTTCAAATCCACCACCAAGTCCGGCTATTCCAATGGCAGAAGGTGCAGACCACTCTTAAAAAGGGAAGAGAAAGGGAAAAAAAATTAGACACAGCTATATTTCCAGCTTAAAACAATCAAGAACCATAATCTAAAGTAGTATCCATTTCCCACTAATTCATTTGCAGAACTTAGGAAGAAATAGAAACATGAGAAGAAAATACAGATTTGACATTTGAAAACAATGATAAGAAGACTGCAATCAAACAAGAAATACAAGTGAATATAATACATCAAGTCTCTCTGTGGATCCTGGTCTAAACCAGTTGGGGGGCTTCAAAAATACTAGCTTTAGAAGTACTAGCAATTGTATTAGCTCACTTATGTCTAGTACTTAACAATTTATAAAATATTTTCCTTACCACATTCCTATGAGGTTGTATAAGTCTTGTGAGGACAAGTATTGCTCCCATTTTACAGATGAAGAAATTGAGGCTCATTGAGGTTAAATGACTCAGCCCTAGGTCACAAGCCCAGTAATTAGCAGAGTCAGGGTTCAAACCCAGAGACTTTAACTCCAAATCTGGCTCTTCTAACTACACTGTGCTGCCTCCAAAAAGTATACCTTTAGTCAGGACTTATGCATAATAGAAATATGAAAACGTCAGATTTTAGTAGTAAGAAAGCAAAATATGTTCATAGATTATATTCTTGGTATAAGGTGCAACATAGAACAATTTGCAGAAAGGTATGTACATAGTTTTTGAGGATCATAAATGCTCAGGTGTATTACAAGGAGTAACCTTCTTGTGAAAAGTTAATCATTTTGTTAATCAAGAGAATTACATATTTGAGGATTCATGTTTTGGTATTTTTCTGACTTACAAACACATGAGAAGGCTGGGCAGCACAGCAGAAAGAGTGTGGGCTTGGGAGTCAGATCTAATTTTGCAGTACATCTGATTACCTATGAGTTTGTAGGCAAGTCACTTAACCTACTCTGGCCTCAGTTTCCTCATTTGTACAATGTTGGAGTTAGACTAAATGACATCTAACACTTCCATCAACCACAAATATAGCACCCTATGGTACTAAGAAACACAAGTGATTTTTATTTTAATAAAAAAAATTAATATTTTATTAAAATATTATTTTAATATTATTATTATTAAATATTATTAAATATTATTAAAATTTTATTTTAATAAAGACAATACTTTCTGAAATGGTCAACAATTCTTTAATTTTTTCAACCCCCTCTTTTCCCTTGGCACTCCACACTCTATAGAGAGTAAGGCAATGCTCACAAACTTTCAGAACTGACAGATTTTTGTTATGTTTTGTAGTAAGAAAAAAAAATTCCTGTCATTAAAAAAGTTTATTTCTTTTTTTTTTCCCTTCTGTGTTAGCAACTGGTTCTGTGCTGCAGAGATACCATTAGGACACAAATGAAACTATCCAGCCATAATCCTCATGACCCAATTGTATCTCATTTTGGATTATTTTCAAATAACCCCCTTGTGACTTTAAGGGACAACTGGGCTGCTGTTTAGATTGGGATGAAGGGAGGGGTTTTAGGTTTACAAAGCCAGGAGACAGGTCCCTCCTGGGATTCTCAGAGAAACTCCAGAGTTCTTACTGCTCTTTAACCTTCCGACTGCAACCAGCCTGACAATTGAGGGTCAGCCAGAATGGGGCAGAAGGCCTTGGGAATGGATAACTCATAGATTTTCAGACAAATGCTCTGAGTCTTATTTCACTGAATACTTTTTTTTGAGCAAATCTCTATTTAGGTTGGTTTCATTTCTGAGACATCTACTGAACAGGTTCTGGGAGAGAAACGTGTGTCTTTTTCTGGAACACTATAATTCAGAAACATGCAGGTTGTCCCAGTCCTTAATGGGTTGACTTTTTTATCCATTGTGAATATAACCTGGCTTTAAAGCACCAAAAAGCCAAAAAAAGAGGCTATTGCTGCTATAAATGCCCCCTCATCTTCCTCTTCTTCCTTTCCATTTCCAGTGTCTTGGATTTCATGGTTCTGTGGACTTTGAGGTAATAAAGTTTTCAATCAAATGGATGAGGATAGTTGATTGAAGTCAACTTCATAAGGTTCAAAGAGCATGCCAGTCAGTAGGTACTAGAATTGATTCTATTTTATGGGCTGTTTTAAAAAAATGTAACCCAGTGCTACTTAGGTGATTATGGATTGGTAGAAAGAATGATTACTTAACACTGTGTGCCTACATGGAGGGCAGATTTGGCACAAGTTTGGAATAACTTTCTGGCTTATTCTTTTGAAAGAGGACACATACATATCCAGATCCCCTTCAGGTCAAGACCAAATGAGAAATAGAACAGACTTTGGAAGATAGGACATGAAAAGGAACCAGTGCCTCAACAGTTCCCTGATTTGCAGCTTGCTTCTCTGGAAACTTTAGGGAATCCCCCCCTTAGGTGAGATCAGAAACTTTCTCTAAGGTGAGCTGAGCTATAAATTTTCCTGCTGAGAATGATATATAATAATTTGTTCAGTCATTCCCTAGTTGACTGTAAACTAAGGAATTATACTTTGTCACTCAAAGAAAATTATATATTTTTGTATATAATAAGTATATATAATTAATATATAATTTGTGTATATATTCAAATATAATATATATAATACAACTGTATATAAAAATTTATAATTTTTTGTATAAATATTTTTATACATATGGGTATTTTCCCGCTTCTTTTGATTTCTTGGGGGTACAGGTATAATAGTGGTATTGCTGGGTGAAAGGGTATATACTATTTATTGATTTTGGCAGCAAAGTTCCAAATTACTTTCCAGAATTGCTGTAAGAGTCCATAGCTCTAACAATAAGCCATTAATATGCTTGTTTTCTCTCAGCTCCTCCAACATTTTTTCATTTTCATTTTTTGTCATCTTTTCTAATCTTATGGGTATCAGTAGAACTTCAGAGTTTCTGTAATTGATAGTCTCTATTTATTAATGATTTGGTGCATAATTTTATAAGCTTGTTGGGAGAGAAGAAGAGGAAGAGAAGAGGAAGAAGAAAAGAAGAAGAGGAGGAGAAAAAAGAGGAAGGGAAGGAAGGGAGGTAATGATAATAGCTCCCACTTACCACAATCTTGAGAGATATAATACAGGTGTCATCCCACTTTCAGTGTTATTTCATCCACTCATAAAAATCACCATATATGTTCTTTCTGTTTCTGGCCAAGATGGCTATTTGCAATGAAGGCAGCACCCACATACTTACATCAGCAAAATACTGAAATTTGCGGCAGACTGAATAATGACCAAGAAAATCAGTGACAACTACAGTGACTTCTTGACTGCCAGAACTATACAAGACATCATCCAGAAGCCCAAGTACAACAGAAAAGGCTTGAAGCCCATCATTTGCTTTTTTTTGCAATATTGTATTCCAGTATGGTAGAAGCTCTCATGCCTTGAGTGATCCTAACTTGGTTCTTTCATGCTTAAACTGCTTCTTTCTGGATGCATTCATTACATGGTAGTTTTAGATTTTGGTTGGAATATTCCTAGAACTTTTTCTTTTGGAGTTCCTTTTCAGTAAATGATAAATGGAATTTTTTTTTTTATACCTTCACTTGCCATCTGGGTCTGATAGATCTAGGTAAGTGGTTTTCATTTATGATTTCTTAAGATGTAGTATCCAGGAACATATATGGTGATTTTTATGAGTGATGATGAAATGACACTGAAAGTGGGATGACACCTGTATTATATCTCTCAAGATTGTGATAATTGGGAGCTATTATCATTACCTCCCTTCCTTCCATTCCTCTTTTTTCTCCTCCTCTTCTTCTTTTCCTCTTCCTCTTCTCTCCTATCAACAAGCTTATAAAAATATGGGCTTACAACCAATAAAAGCTTCATCTTCCAAGTGAGTATAATCCTACACGAAGAGAAAAAAAAAATAGACTTTTATTGGAGTAGAGGACTTGCAAGCATTTCTGATGAAAAAATCAGAGCTGAATACAAACTTTGAAATACAAACATAAGCCAAATGAAACCTAGGAAAGTAAGCATATTTGAGCAATTGGAAAGACCTCTATGACAATGTAGTGCTAATATTCTAACAGGGGAAGAAAAAACAAGTGTTCCTTCATAACTTTAGTGTCCTCAAGTATACTGAATGAGTTAAATAAGTGAAACAGAGATCCCATGTGTGGACTGGTTCTGTTCTGAGGTTTTTGAGAAAGAAAAGAGAAGCAAAGGTAAAAGCAATAGATTGTATAGAAATGAAGTGGAATTTGCTATTTCTCTTAATTGGGGTACATGAGAGAAAGAGTATACATAGAGGAAGGGTAGGGGAAGTAGGCAACAGATAAATCTCATTCTTATCTGAAATGAAAAAAAGGGGGGAGGGTTGAAGACAGAGTTTTGTGTCAAACTACATAAAATTCAACAGGTAAAAAAATGGAGATGGAACAGTTAAGAAGGAGAATAGTACTGGGAAGGAAATGGTCACCTCCCCAGTGGGGGGTGGGATATCAAAGGTAGGATTAAAAGAGAGAGAGAAAGTGAGAATGGCAAGGAACTAGAATCTAAGAGGATGCCTCAGATTTCCTTTTAGGGAATGGCTGAAGAAACTCATATGTGAATGTAACAGAATATTATTTTGCCATAAAAAATTACGAAAGAGATAATTTCAGAGAATTCTAGGTGTTATAAACTGACAAAGAGCAAAGTGAACAGAATGAGAACAATTTAAACTAGTATATCAACACTGAAAACAAAAACTTTAAAAGATTTAAGAACTTTGATCAATGCAGTGGTCAACCATGTCTCCAGAGACATGTAATGGAGACATATAATGACCCACCTCCTAAAATAGAGATGATAGACACAAGGTACATATAGAGACATACATTTTTTTTAACATGGAAAACAAAAACAAAAATAACCTAGGATTTCTTACATAACTCAGTCAGTACTTTGCTAAATCTATGTATCAAATGCTAAAAAGAGGTACAGTAAAATTGTCGACCCTCCAAAAAAAAAATTCGTTGCTTCATTGAAAGACTATTACTAACAAAGAAATAGGGTATTTGAGCCTGAACTCAAAGATAAGATTAGACTTCATACCCTTGTAGCTTCTTACTGGGGTACCTGACGATTAGTCATATTCAAGTTGGGTGATGTTAGAAAGCTCTAAAGAGAAAGGGACAGTATATAGGTATGTTTCCTCTAAAAGTGCTAGAGTATCTAAGTGTGTGACAGAGCTCAGCTGTTTCATCCCTACCCCAAGCCTTACTCCTTAACTCAAGGATTATTCCCTTTGGGGAATAGTAAAGACTATTTTGACAGCTTATACCCTTTTCTTCTTTCCTTTTCTCCCAAGGAATTTTTCAGGACCAGGTGCCAAATATCGAAGGCCTTGGGAATTCCAGAAGGCAAAAGAGTGTAGCTAAAAGAATGTTGGATTTGGAGTTAAATGGCATCTGTTAATATCCCTGTTTGGCTATTACTACCTATATGACTTTAGACAAGTCATTTACCCTCACTAGGCTTTACTTTCCTCATTTGTAAAATGATCAACTCTACAGTCCTTTCCTCAACCTGTGATCTTTCCCAATATGTGCAGTTTTCTATGTTCAACTGATGTTTCATCTTATATTCATATCTGTAAGTCAGTAACTACCATTAATCATCAACATCAAGAAAAAAATTATATGAGAGGAAATATTAATGGAAGGAAATATTTATTAAGAACAACACATCCATAGCATTTCTGTTTCTAGAGATTTATGCAAAATACAAACATTAAGGCTTTTTCCACTTAAAAATGCAATTGTAACTTTTTCACTTCAGCAGTGACAAAGTTCAGCCTTAGTAGAAAGAAACCAAAATATCACAATGCTACATTCTTCAATAGAAATGGCAGAAAAGGCTACAGATGGCTCCTTATTTTCAACTCTACTTCTAGACAAGAATTATTAGTTTTACTGTGATACTAAGAATGTGCATTTGACATAAGAAATCCAAAGACTAAATTTTTTGTTTAGATATTTTCACACTTGGAAGAATTATAAAATTTATGTGAAATTTAAAGTAAGATATAGTCATTGGATCTCTCCCTAAGAACGTTAAGAGGTAGGAAACATCATTCTCTTCTTGGTAGGTTTATTCACACACAAAACTGAGCTGCACTGAATAATCCAACTGGAGGTTATATAAGGAAACCTGTCATACTCCTATGAAATCTGCCCAAGATGGAAATAGAAAAGAGAAGAGCATGCTCTAATTTCTCTAAGTAGACAAATATCAACTTACTTCCATCTGGAAGGCGAGCCAATACAATCCCACTGCCTCCTCGAGCAGTAACCAGAAATCCAGCTTTTATCACTGATAGGATGGCAAGACCTTTAGCCTTGGCAATTACATGGGCTACAAACATTGAAAGGGTAAGCAGGTAAGTCTCATTATCAATACATGTTCTTCAAGAAACAAGCACACAATCTAAAATTATAAATGGGGTTGTGAACCCCAGCACACACATATTTAGACATTTGAATGACTAGCTTTTGGGGTCCTAATTAAGAATCTTAATGAAGTATATGTCATGAATTAAAGCTCACATTTATAAAAACAGATGGTCATGAAGACTCTGTACTCCTACCTCTTTTTCTCTGGTTATTTTTATGTAGCTAAATTTAACATTATAAATGTTTTAGAATCCTGCAATTACCATGCAGAGTTAGATATTTTGGATCAGATTAGAGTTTGATTGCTTCAGTCTATAGGCAGTAGAATAAACTTGTTAAGGATTTCAATTAATTCAGAAATTAACTCCAAACAGAAAATTCAATCTATTTCCAAAAAAAAAAAAGATTCATACAGTATTAATGGAATTTTTCCATGAATCTCAAGGAACAAGGAAGCTTGCTCAGAAAGACTAAATGAAGGGCAAAACTAGGCTCAGTTTTGGATTTAGAGACCCTTTAAGCTAGTCAAACTACAAACATTTGGAAATATTATGTAGATTTGGGGATTATTACTTTACATAAAGATTTTTAAATTTTATGAAAATTAGGAAAAAAATTTAGGAAGACAGATTTTTTTCTTTATGAAAGGGTTATGAAAATTTTACAACATGATTCCTGTAAGTAATTAGCATTTACACTAGGTGGTCAGTCCCATTAAATAGCAAGCAGTATCTTACTTAAACTTTCTAATCCCTACAGTGCCTAACACAGTGCTCTCATGAAGTAGGTAGTTAATAAATGCTTCTTGAATGAATGAAAATGTAATTAAATTTCATGAAAAAAGTTGGCTCACGTATGCATTTTCTTAATGTATTACATAGTCAGGTACACCCATGTACAATACAGCATAACATATATGTTCTATAGTTTGGGAGTGAGATAAAGCATTAATTTCCTAAACAACAAGCTCAGAGTATATTTCTATTCTATGAATCCTCCATATGCTTCCAGTGAAATCAAGTTCACCAAGTGTTTAGATACATGAGATCCATGGTTTGAATAGCATAACATAGGTGTTACCTTTGTTACTAAACAGCAGTGCTTTAAGGGGCTACATTATATCTCTATGTAACAAAAAAAGACAGAGAGAGAGAAGGAAGGAGGGAGGGAAGGAGAGAGAAAGGAAAAAAAGAAATGCAAAGAGAAGAGAGGAGGGGAAAGGAGTGGAGAGAAGATAAAAGGAGGAGAGAAGAAAAGAGAGGAGAGGGAAGAGGAGAAAAAGAGAAGATGGGGGAGGGAGGAGGAGAGGAACTCCATAGACCCTTATGGGTTACTTCAAAAGCCAACCAGTATTTCCAAATCACCAAACAAGGAGACTTTCTATCTTCATAACTCCCAAATTACCGATGACTACTTCAGTAAAAATTATTAAACTGTTTTCTTCATCTATACATACACTTTATTAACCTAACAGACTAGGACAAAAATTAAATAACCTATCACATAAAATCACAGAGCTAAAAGGAACTTGCAAAGGAAAATTCATTGTTTAAAAAAAATCCAAAAATTTAGGAGGCCTTTATTTACTAACAAGGAATGATCTTATCAGGTCCATTTCCTGAAGTTATTTCCGTGAATTCTCTCAATATTTTAGCAGCTTTTTTTGCTTCTGATTTCAAGTTGGATGGTATAGGGTTATTCACTGAAAGGCAAAAATACATTTTAATTTATAAAAGGAAATGAATAAAATCTGTATAAGACTTAATAGAAAGTTACGTTTTTCTCTTATATAAAATAAGATTTTGTATCATTTTCCAGAAGGGTGAGAAAAAGTATAAGTTTTTCTAGTAATTCACTGCTTCACCTCCCTGTTTTACCTTCAATTAGCTGATGCCACTGAGACACAGATACTGGGAAACTTTGAGTATGAACTCAAGAGATCTATTCATTGACTTATCAAAGTATTGGATTATTACTACAAAATTATTAAACAAAAATCAAAATTCATAATTTGTTTATAGGACTCCAAAACTAGTGTTATATTTAATAATCTTAGTCAAAACTCACTGACATATACATAGACTTTAATTACATAAATAATATAGGTAGGTACATAAATCAAATAGTTGCTGTATTTTGAAATAAATAGCATCATAGAGCTAAAAGGGATTATAAAGGTTACCTTATACAATCTTCTCATTTTACCCTCATATTTCCATGGACCTATGATTTCATCAACAAGAGTATTCTTTAGGATGGTTTAGATCACAAACTGATAACTCTCACCTTGGGCAACCCTTGTCATTGTCCTCCTATTAATTCTTTTTTTAAATTGTCTTTTGTATTGTGAAGTTAATCATAATGATACAAACATTTCAATATACAATGACAAGAAAGAAGATGATAGAACTTTGAATAACTGTTCTGTACAGAAATATATGTATATCAAATAGAACAAGATACAGCTAAATCCTTACTAGTATGAGTAATAAATCCCC
>NW_020954619.1:33530545-33597507 GCF_900497805.2 Vombatus ursinus
CTCCACCCCCACAACAAGCTCCACCAAGTCAGCACTCCTCCTCACCCAAAGACCGCCCCTCAGAACTGTGACCCAGATCCAACCACTGGTAAAGCAAGAGATTCCTGCCTCAGCACTGGCAAAGAGATCCCTGCAATCCCCCTTTGATCAGCCACTGGATTCCCCCTCAGTCTGTGGGCCAGAAGCTCAGGAAACAGCCGAGGCCCTGGGCCATACTCAAGACTTGTGGCTGAGACCTAGCTCCTCTCTCACCACAGTCAAAGACTTTTCCCACTGACCTTCCAAGTTGTCTTTGGTGTTCATGGGTTGAGAAATCTGGAAACCGCCACAGTTGTCAGAGATTCAGTTCTCTGAGGCCTGCTCCAAGGTCGCTGCGGCCTGCGCGCCCACGCCGAACTGCGCTCCTCTCCTTGCCCGGCGTGATATACCTTTCTGATCAACCATCGAGGTTGTCTTTGGCTGAAAATTTGTTTCACTCTGTCTTTTTGTGGGTTCTGCTGCTTTAGAATTTGTTTAGAGCCACTTTTTATAAGTATTTGAAGGGGTTTGTAGGGAAAGCTCAAGCAAGTCACTGCTTTCCCTCTGCCATCTTGGCTCCGCCCCTCTTCTGTTCAACTCTTCATGACTCAATTTGGGGTTTTCTTGGCAAAGACACTAGAGAGGTTTCCCATTTTTCTCTTGAGGCCCTTAAAATGCTATCAATTGATTTTTTGAGTAATGAAATCATATTTTAAATCCTCTAGGGGGTTTTGTGAAATTTTTTAAATAATTGACTAAATTCCAAATATTCTTCAAAATAAATAACTTTTCTATTTTGCTATTCTATAAATCCTAATTTTATAAAAAAAAAATTTCCCTTAAAGTAAGGTACAACTATATTGAAACTTTACTTTTCCATACCTACCTCCTTATTAAGGCTTAAATCCATTTCTCAGGACTTCATCAAATTAGACTTCTCATTTCATCTTAGCCTAAGTTGACTAGGAAGCCCTAGTGATGCCAAATACCTGAAAACCTTAAAATCTTTTGAGGACTATATACCCTCTTTTATAATGGGGAAACTGGGGCAGAAATTATCTGAAGTCAACTGAGGGTAGACGGATACTGATACACAAACAGAATCTAAAATTTTTCCTTTAAAAATAGTGTTAATTCATTCAATTGCATCTTTGCCAGTCTAAGAAAAAAATAGAAGTCAGCAAAATTTCCAGCCTTATATTTTTACAGTCAGATAAAAGAAATAGAGAAAATAAAGTTTGAGTCAGAGGCTGACCTGGGTTCAAATCTCAATTCTACCATTTAGAAACTATGTGACTTTAAGCAAGTTACTGTCTTTGGGCTTCAGTTTCTTCATCTATAAAACTGAAAGTATTGGATTTCATAAGATGATCTCTAAAGGTCCTTTCTATCTCAAAACTTCGAATACTTTCATTGTCGGACTTTCTTACAAGAGAAGGAGGGATTGTTCCTTTGGTTTTGAGTTTCTTATTCTCTTTTTGTCTTGCCTTGCGTTACGTGATTTTTTAAATTTCATATTCTATTAGTGGCCAAGTAAAAGGTTTGGTAAGAAGCAATCAGAATATAATTACTAATATATAATTGACTTGTTCTGAATGTTGGAAATAGAGAGCAAAAACTCAGCAAGAAGGTAAGTTCAATTTCTACCACTTACTGCTAGGAAGGGGAGAAGATACAGAATTCATAGGAGTCAGTAAAACTGACTCTTATAGGAAATGGACTAAGTGCTTAATCGTAAGTCTATAATACTCACATTTTGTTGTACATCTACATCAATATTCTGAAACAGAGGTTCCCAAACTTATCTGACCTACCACCTCCTTTTTAAAAAAAAATTACTTAGCATCTGCCTGGAAATCTACTTTCTTTAACCCTTTAAGGTTGTTGAGTTTGTTTTTTTAAAATTTGCATCATTTCAAAAATATATATATTTCTAAAATGACACATCTTAAATTTAATAATTTATTGTAAATTAGTGGGGTTTTTCCTGCATTGAAATTTTGATGCAATATTGTGTCACGTAACCATCATGTAACTGTGCAATATCCTATGCTAAACAAGTCATTAAACTCTTGCCTGCCAACACTTGCTTGTTAAGACCTGTAAGTGGACTTGACCACTGATCAGTTATAACTTGCATTTTGTGTGTTTATTTGGAAAAAATGAAATCACTATGACTTTAACTCTGTTACACAACAGATAAAACATGTACAGTTTTTCAAAATTTTCTTATCTTCTTTCCTTACGCTTCTACCACCCCATTATTTTTATTCAATGTCCCCCCAATTGCACCCAAGGCTACTACCACACCCCCTCCCCCATTGTTCTAACACCCCCCAGAAGGCAGTATCTCCCACTTTGGGAACCTCAGCTAAAATTTGCATTATGAGTAACTAATGTATTTTGTTTTCTGAGTTTTAAGTCAAAAGAATGAAGTGGCATGACCTATATTTGAATAGTTAGGCTGAGCAAGACATATATATATATACATGCAGTTGCTTTTGGTTTTTTAAATAAACAAAATAAATAAGTTTAAAAATAAAAAAATAAAATTATATGTGATCTAATCATGGCCCTTGTTATAGAAAAAAGATAGAAGAAATGAGCTTTTTGCCTCCATGGTTTAGGATAAAGACTAAAATTTTCTTTTAAGGAATTTTAAAAATTAACAAGCTTTCATTTTCTCTCCATCCCATTCTACTCCTCACTGAAAAAAAAATAGAAGGAAAAAAAAAGATTTCTTGTAAGAAATATGCTTATCTGGAAACTAAGGGTGTACTTCTCAAATTGAAAATTACTCAACAAATTATGGTACAAGACTAGAGCTTTCTCATTTCAGATGCAAGGAGGTGTTTCACAACCCCAACCTAAATTAATGTTATAATCAAGTTGCTCCTATACCCTGATATCTTTCTTGGGTGAGAATGCCTATTTAACCGGGTTTTTTTTTTAAATTAGATACCTACATTTAATTAATCAATCAAAGAGTAAACTAGGAGCAAGGAGTTAAAGTATTTTCAGGCTTTGGATGAAATTAGATGAAATGAATTGGAATTGGCTGAAAGAATCAGACATACATCTGTGTCTCTCTACATGAGAAGAAAGTTCCAGCAAGATCATTATGCCATAAATTGATTTGCAAATCAAGCTTCTGTAGTATTTTGAGTAGACAAGTACTCTAAACCCATGCCCCATCCCCTCTACCTGTACCATGGGACTACAAGGGGTTGGGGAAGAGGGTGACCTCAGAGTGTCTCATTTCTCCCTCCCCTTTTATTAACTATGTCATCATTAAGACTGGCACAGTAACAAACAACATATCCATCTAGGAACTGAGAGAAGATAAATTAGATATGTAGAGATAAGTGTAATTTCAGGGTTCTACAGGGGTCTCAACTTTGTGGACCAGCATAGAACCACACACAACTCAGAGTTACTCAGCAAAGGGGAAAAGGATTTCCACCTAAGTTGGGACTGTGAGTTACCCTGTTAAATGTGCTCTCAAAGATTGAGCCAACTTTCCCCTGAACTCTATATGTTCTTGTTAGAGAGTGTGCTGAAGACTTTTTGAAGAAAGTTTTTCTATCAGCAATTCTTACTAAACATTTCTAAAAACTAATTAACTATGGCTGGCTAATTGTTATCAACTTATGTCAGTACATTAGTAGGGAATCAGGAGCTTATAGTACTAGAAAATATACCAAGCCCTTCAGGATGATGCCTAGAGATTTGAAGGGAGCAGCAGTCAGCCACCTCTGGGTTGAAGGAAATTCAAAAGTTGCTCTAGAGGGGGTTTTTCAGGTACCTATTCGATTTTGTAAAACTTTCTTTGGAAGTAACAAAAAAGAAAGGGAAAAAAGATCAGTTGCTAAATGGAGGATGCTATGGGTGTGACATATTGCATTACATGTAGTCACTGTTTCTTTTACATGTTTGTTTTTTGGTTACAAGGGAAAGCTCTTATGGAGATGGGGTGTATCTGGAAATGAAAGTGACATAAAATAGAACTCAATAAAAAACTGGATAAAAAGTATAACTATCCTTTTTTGTTTTTATTTTTTAAGCTCTTCTATACAAGTGCTCAAAGGTTGTAGGTCTGGATTTTCATTAAAATACACAAAAATATCATTTAATTTAAAATTATATGGTGGGCTATATTAGTCAGTTGGACAAAAGATAGAAGTTTTCTGATTTTCAAAGCTATTTAACTAGGGATATGTTAGGCCAAGAGAGGAAGCAAATTCCACAGTTGAGAGCCCCCCACTGCAAACATCCTGCTGTAGCAAAGGTCATAGCCTCTTTCATAAACAGGGGTGGGGAAAAAATTTCCATTTAGAAATTTGGATCCAGACTTAGATACTTGTAGATCATAAAGCTTGGAGCTAAGGGCTAAGTACATTCATCTGCTTGACTTAGAAAGACTGTCCTAGATAAGCTCTGAGGTATTTTCCACCTTTATATCTATCATATAATAAATTATCCTATCTATTGTCTTCTCATACAATGTTCTCAGCCATCAGACAATTATCTGACTTAACTAGATTAATCCTACCATAAGTACTTTTATCAAGCTTTGCTGTACTTTTTTTTAAATTCATTTCTTAAAAATATCTTAGGCAGCCCAATGATTGAGTTACATTGCTGGTTAAATCATATCACTTGTCTGTACTGATATATGGTACATTTCTCTCTAAACACTGAGAGCCTTTAATGTGGATCTACTACTGTGCTAATAAGGTTCTGCCATTACTTCACTCTACACCAAAGGTTATACATTAGGTGGATATAGGGAAGACAGTAACAGCCTGGCTATTACAATCTCTTATGGCTGCTTCAGAAAAATATGGGAGATTCCAATGAAACTACATACATTTGAAGACATGAACAGTATCTGAACACACAGCAGTTTTCTAAGAATCTTGATGTCAAAGATCAAGCAAATTCTCCATAAATATTTGGTTTCTTTTTTAATGGAGAGGATAACTGCCAAACCTCAAGCTGAGTAACTTAAATTTTTAAAGTGTTCCTAAGACAGAACCCCATCAAGCATTCAGAGTAGAAAAAATGTACTTTGAAAACGTTAAGGCTAAATCAGTGAATGCAATGAAATTATTTGAATTTTGTCTCTAGTACTTATGATATAAGTAATAAAATTAGTGCCAATGACATGTTCACCTGAGAGAATTGTAGGCTCATCCTGCTGTCTATGGGCCTGTCCTTGTGCAAACTACCTGAGACAGAAGCACGAAACAATGGAATACTCCCTACCTTTACCTTCTTCTGCATTTCCCTAGCTTAGTCCATAGCCATGTTTCCACTTTATATGCAAATGATGAGAGTTAACAATAAATCATGTTTCTCTAGGGCAGAGGTTCTTAATCTGGGCTCTGTGAACTTTGTTGTTTTTAATATTTTGATAAATGCATTTCAAAATTAGGGCAGGTAGGTGTTGCAGTGGATAGAGCACTGGGCCTAGAGTCAGGAAGACTCATACAACTTCCTAAGTTCAAATCTTGCCTCAGACATTTATTAGCTATGTGATCCTGGGTAAGTCACTTAACCCTATTTGCCTTAGTTCCTCATCTATAAAATTAGCTGGAGAAGGAAATGGCAAACCCCTCCAGTATCTTTGCCAAGAAAACCCCAAATGGGGTCATGAAGAGTTGTAGACAACTCAAACAACTGAACAATAACAAACAACAATGTCAAAATAAATGGTTCCCTTTATAATTTTATATATTTTGTTTTATCCATTTAAAAACAATCTGAGAAAAGGTCCATAGGTTTTACCAGACTGCTAAAGGGGACCAGGATACAAAGTTAAAAACTCCTTGTCTAGAGCTTCCAGATTTACAAAATAACTTTTCTCAGAACAAACCCTGAGTTAGCATGATGGTTATTATGCCCATTTTAAGATATAAAAATTGAAGTTTAGAGGGAGTGAAGTGATTTATCATCACAGAACTAGACAAGCCAGGATCACCACAAGGAGTACTCCAAGCCCAGCATTCTTTCTTCTTACTACACCTCAGCAGAGTAGAGATTATCTGCCTTCTAACGAGGCCAACAAATTGAGTCGTATGAAAGGACCTTGAATTTTTAAAAAAAGGAACAATGAAATAGGTTTGCAAAGATAAGATAAGCTAATACAATTTCTGAAGAGTGGTGAAAAGTTTTCCATGAGGTATGTAATAAGAAAATGATTTTAATCTGGTTATTTTGGATTAAAATTAATTCATTTACCTTGAGAAATTAATTTTTAAAACATGTCTCTGAATTGTATGGCAAAAGATTAGCTAGCTAATTTTTAGAAAATTCTAATCTCCAATGTATCCTTGGTCTTTATACTTCAAATAATTTGTAATGTGTCAATGAGAGATATATAAAGAATAGCAGGAAAGGTCCCCATAATACCAAGGTAGAAGAGAGAAAAAGGGCACAATAGACTATAAGTCCAGAGACAAGGTTTCTTATCAAGGATCCAGCCAACTGTGAGAACTCAAGTAAACTATTTAGTGCCCTCTCTCCCAAACTATCTTGTATTTATCTATTGTGCAAACATTTGTATTTAGTAACTTTATATTTATGCTGTAAGTATTTTATACGTAATTGTTTTTCCTCCATTAGAATATAAACTCACTGTGAGTAGAGATTATCTTATTCTTTATACTTACATCCTCAGCACAGTCTGGCATGCAATAGATATTTAATAAATACTTGTTGTCTGATAAATTTAATCTTTTTAGCCACCATTTCTTCATCTACAAAATGGGGGTGATTTCTGCTTCTCAAGGTTGTTATGAGACTCAAATGAGACTATGGATGTGCAAGCACTTAGGAAAAGAAGCACTATACAAGATAGAAAACAATATGATTAAATACAATCTTCATTTTAGCCTTTTAAATTAGTTTAGAGGAGCAGCTAAGTGGCACAGTAGATGGAGCTCCCAGCTTCCAATCAGGAGGATCTGAGTTCAAATCTGGCCTCAGACACTTGATGCTTACTAGCTGTGTGACCCTGGGCAAGTCACTTAACCCCAATTGCTTCACCAAAAAAGAGAAAAAAAATTTAGTTGAGATATTGGCATAATAACTCATCCTGTCTGGAAAGAGACATCATAATGACATTTAAATTAGTCATTGAATAAATGAGTCATATATAGTCTTTTGTTTTGTAAAGCAACTATATAATACAATTGATACTTTCCCCATCAGCATTCTGAATGATACTTATTAATAGATCAAGTGGTCAGATGTTTTAGGACACCTAAATGATGGAATACTACATCTCTACATACGTTCTCTAAAGAATTAAAAATTCTTAACTTAAGTACAACTTAAGGCAATTGAAAACCTCATGATGCACATCTCAACACATAACAAATAAGGAACTACAAAGAAAAGCTGAGGCTAAGAATGTTGCAAAAGCATGTAGGATCAAAAAAGATGATGAGATTGGTATGTGTTGAGTGAAGGATAATTGATATGTCTGCAGTCCATGTGCTCCACTCATACTCTTGTAATATTAAGAGAAAGCAAGGGTGGCTCCAAGCAGGTTGGTTGGATATAAATAATGGAAGGCCATGACTCTTGGGATGAATGGGTATAGATGCACTGTGAGCTACATCACTGAAAGGAACATCCATATCCATGCATTCACAGATCTATTTGAGTATTTGTGTTGACCTGTATAATAAACATGAAAATAGGTATCCCAGGCTACAGTGACTTTTCATTCATTTTTTTCCCCCATTTTGTTTTATGCTTCTTTTCATGAAGTAGTAGGGGTAAGGAGGAAAAATAATCACTTTCTGCATTAGGAAAGGTATTCCTGTAGCACATTTTATTCTTTGGTGAAATAGCCCAATTTAGAGCAATTATCTTGTGCTAAGGATAAGAGGAAATGTATTTTTTTTGGCTCTTAATTTATTCATGCTAACTGCTGTAAATGCAGCATGTGGAATTCACTCTGAGATCCAATAGGAACTGAAATCATCCAACTGTTTTTGCAAAGTCTTCCCCCCCACCAGAGCACATTCTGTCAGAAGCCATCCCGTCACATTCATCTGAGCAATTCTTTGAGCTGCTAGAGCTGAGTAACAACTAAATGATGTAGTCAGTGCTTGGAAAAGCTGTTTTCTTTCTTTTTTGAGTTTAGCACAGGAGCACAAAAATATAGATTTCAAGGGATGCTAAATGGTAATAGCTTGGGGGAAAATTAATCTTGGAAATAAAAAGCACATTGCATGTTTACGTAGTTTGTATTTGAGCAAGAGCAGCTGCATGATATGACTGGATTTCATATTTATTTATATCATGTACTGAAAAGTCATTGGGGAAAAAAATCAAAGAAATTTCAGAATGCTGTGGAAAGTACAAAGGTAGTCAAATGATATGCAGAGAGAGACTTGGAGGAAGGGGCATTCTACTAACAAAAATTATTTCTAACTGATATATTTTATATTCTTTCATTCCAGCTGTCATATATAGGATAATAAATTTAGGACTGAGGGGTCTCAGAGGACATCTAATGCAAGCCCTTCATTTTACAATTGAGGAAACTGAGGTACAGAGAGGCTAAGTGATTTACCCAAGAATTCACAGATAGTAAGTGGCAGAGGGGGGATTTGAATAGAGGTCCTCCAGGAGTTATTTTGAGAACCACTTATTTATGATTAACAGATGCTAGAACATTTCTATACATTTGCAATAGGGGAAGTGTCTAATGAAGGTCCAATCCTAGGAATATGCTAAGATTTGCCCTTCCCAGTGAGTTTTACAGAACATATGCAATATCCCCTGTCTGCTTTCAATTGACAACTTGGTACCTTGGTTAACCTTCTAATCATGGAGTGACTGAGAAGGGGCTGGGATTATTGAGTGACAAAAAGTCTTCTCTTTGGTTAAGGCATAGGGAGAAATTACAATGTAGGAGAGGCTGAGCTAGAATTGAATGTAAATACAAGTTTTAGGATGGATGATCTTACTTGCTTTTTTCTGATGGCCTCTGAGTGAACTTGGTATTCTCCAACAAGGAGAAAAGGATGGCCAGGGCTTGGAGTCATGAGGAACTCTTCTGCCCCATGTGTTCTCTGGATATGTATCTCACTTCTAAGTTTAAGCTCATTAACCTCAATGATCTTATGTGCACAAGAGAAGAATGAACCCCTTGGTTTGGGGGGATAGTTTTGTATCTCCTATCCTTTCTATGCCTTCTCAGTAAATACCCTTCTATTAAAAAAAAATAAACAAACAAATAAATAAAACCTAATTGATGTAAAATGGTCAGTCAACATTGGGAAATACACTGGATGGGGACTTAGGAGTAACAGTTCCTTAAGAATACCTCATGCTCAAATCTTAAGATGAGAAGTAAATTTCCCTCTGCTACCAGGTCCACCCATGAGAGTGGGAATTATAGCTCAGTGCTACTGAGATGCTATTGTTGAATATTTTCAGTTGTATCCAACTCTTCATGACTTCATTTGGGGTTTTCTTGACAAAAATAATGGAGTGGTTTGCCATTTCCTTCTCCAGCACATTTTACAGATAAGGAAACTGAGACAAATAGGGTTAAGTGACTTGTTTTGGGTCACACAGCTAGTAAGTATCTGAAGTCAGATTTGAATTCAGGAAGATGAGTCTTCCTGACTCCAGGCCCTGCACTCTATCCATTATGTCACCTAGTTGCTCTATTGAGGTGGTATACATCAATAACTTTTTCTTAATATTGTACTACTCATATATAAAAATGAATATCTCAACTTACCTATGCCTTTTCATCCCACTTCATAAATTTATTCCCTCATAAAAAACTTCAGTACAATTAGCTATGTGGAAGAGGTAAAATTAGTCTCTTCATTAGAGATAGATTATTATAGCAGAAATAAACTTGAACCCAGAATGAGGAAATACCTGGGTTAGAACCCTGCCTCTAATGCTTACACATTAGCTATATGGCAATAGTCATGGTCATAATCCTTATGGACCTTAGACCTCATCTATAAAATGAGGGGCATTAGATGAGAGTCTCTAAAGAAACTTTTAGCTCTCAATCCTATTATCATGTGGTTTAGAAATGGGAACTTAAAACAATGAAGCAGAAAGAATAACACAGTGATACCTCAGTTAGCCAGAGATCAACTTTTTTTGGCAACCTGAAACATCTGAAACAGCTCAAATCTAGAAATGAAAAAAAACAAAAAACAAAAAACAGAGACAGAAAAGAAATCAGTGGACTGCAGAAAGGGTAGAAGAGATTAGAAGTAGAATCAGGTGACTAGCCTCTTGGTTAAGAAAATCACACAATATTAGATCTAGAAGAGACTATAGAGACATCTAATCCAATCTCTTCATTTTACACAGAAGGAAAACAAAACCCAGAAAAGTCATGATTTCCCAAGGTCAGAGGGTTGAAGCCAGTATTTGACCCCAGATATTTTTACTTCAAACCCAGTATTATTTCCACTCCTAAGGGCTGGTTTGCTGTTATTGTTATTCTTTGCTTTTTAAAGAAAAAAGAACTAGTTAGAAAAAAACAGTTGAAAATATAGATTTGTGATGGAACTCCATTATGCCCATATAACAGCAAGGTTGTGAACAAAGAAACACCAAGTAGAGGATTGTTCTATTGTTTTAGGGGGGAAATAGCTGCCACGTGTCTTAATTAAAAATCCCTAACGGCCTCACTATAGAGTGCAATAATATATATCAGTAATAATGACCCAAAATCATAAAAAAACCCTATTATATTCATAACACCATTTAAGAAGGCAGAGAATTATGAAACGCCTTTTACAATGACTTTCATAGGATTGTAGATTTAGAGCTAAAAAGATCTTATAGTCATCTGGTACAGCCCCTTCATTTTACAATAGAAGATCGAAAGCTTAGAGAAATTAAGTAATTGACCAGAGTTACAATGGTACTAGGTGGGAGAATTGGGATTCAAATGCAGGTAGACTGATTCCAAATCCTGTGTGCTTTTTACTGCACCCAGTTCATTCTCATCCTATTTTTAACTGAGTCCAATCCAAAGCACATGGCTTGGTTTCTTAAGTGGAAAAGGAAATGGCACTATTGGCTAATCCCTGCAGGTTCAACACCAGCAATCCCCAAGATCAAGCCTGCTCAGGAGAGAATCATCACAATACAGTAAAAAGAGCCCTCGATTTGAAGTCAGATTTTAATCTGTTCTTCCACTCTAATATTTGTAGGACTGGGTGAGTTACCTATTTCCCTTTTTGGCTTACCAGTTTTCCCTTTACAAAATGAGAGAGTTGGGCAACGTTATCTCTAAGGTCTCTTTTCAGCTCTAAATGCCATGATTGAAAATAAAGACTTATCAGGAGTTGGGAATAGTAAATTGGTGAAGTGGTTAGAAATGAATCAAATAAAGCTGTGTTTGAACAAGATCAGAGGAGCACTCTTGGAGCAAAGAACAAACTACACAAATCCATTATAGAAAATAACTAGTTACTTGTAAATATAAGTGAAAACAATATAAGCAGAAACAGTGACCCACAAAATGAATACAAATGATCAGTCATATGACTTAGATCTGAAGGGGCTTTAGATATCATCTAGTCAATCCCCCTCATTTTACAGATGAGGAAACTGAAACTCAGAGATGTGAAGACACTTGTCTAAAGTTCTGTGAATAATAAGTTAACAGCAGTGTCAAAAGTTGAACCCCCATCTCCTGACTCCAATTCCTCATTATTTCCACTTCATCACATTGTCACACCCAGTAACATTGTTTAAAAAAGAAAAAGAGAACAGAAACATAAGGATATGCAAAAGAAAGTGTCTTATGAGCCTCTTATAATGATCAAGGCATTGGTTGGATTCCACATCTCAGGAGGACCAAGGCAACTTGGACAGAACTTAGAGGAAAATACATGTTGTTACTAATGGTTTGAAAACAAAGAATGAGAAAATATTTTAGACTATAGTTATTCATAGTAGGACTGTAGGGAAAATGAACCTGAGAGATGACTAATAGTCTTCAAATAAGACAATTATCTTGCATTTGCTTAGCGCTTCAAAGCACTTCTTGAGCATCATTTTCATTTGATTTTTTCAACAACCCTGTAAGATGGGAAAAATAGTACAAGGCAGATCCCACCTAAGACACTTAGTAGCTGTGTGATCTTGAGCAAGTCACTTGTCCTGTTTCCTACAGTTTCCTCAACTGTAAAATGAGGATTATAACAGCACTTATTTTCCAGGGTTGTTGTGAGGACTAAAAATGAGACAATATTGCTAAAGCACTTAGTGCTTGATACATAGTAAGTGCTATATAAATGTTACTATCATCATCATCATCATCATCATCATCATCATCATCATCCCCATTTACCAGATGAAGAAACTGATTCAAAAAGAACAAGTGACTGGCTCAAGTTCATATACTACAAAAGAGTCGAACAAGGAATAAAATCTAGGATGCCTAATTTCCAGTCCAGTATTTTCTGGTATGTCATGCTGCCACCCAATTTATCCAGAAGATCTTGTGACCAGCTATTTTCCATCTCTATTGAAAACCAGACAAGTATTGGATTTAAACTTTAATAGCATTTAAAAAAAAGAATTTGCAAACTTTTGGGGATTGTGAAACATTCAGATGGGTGATCTAGGCAGGTTATGTAATTGTCTTTGGGGAAAATGATAACATAATCTATTTTAAATGGATAAATTCTCATCTACTTAGAATGTTCTAGATATGGTCTTAGCTTATAGGAGTTGAAAGTTTTAGAGCTTAGATTCTTTTCCATGGCTAGAAGTCTGTAGAACTGGAGTTTTCTCCAAGAAAGTAATAATACCAAACACTGTGTTTATGTAATTAAGAATTCAACATTCTCTGGTTTTGAGTTGCAGGAACTGTTTCCATGATTATAGTTCATGACTTGACTATCTAAAAGATGTATAGCACATGTCTGTAATAGCTATTTTGTTTCTCTTGTTTTCTCAAGGGGTAGGGTGGTTGAGAAGTAAAAAAAAAGGTGACTCTGAAAATAAAATTTAATTTAAAAAAATACATAGCTAAGACTACCTATAAACATGGGCAAAGTGAGCAACAGCTGTCAACAGAACATGGCCCATGGAACAAAAAGAATTAGAACCAGTGTTTCAGAGTTGGAAGGAGCCCTAAGAGTTCATTTATTTCAAAAGTTTCTTTCTGGAGACAATGAAACCAAGATCCAAGATCATGATCACACAGCCAGCACAGTAAAAGAGGAAGGATTTGAAGCCATGCCTTTGAAATGCAAATCTGTTTGTTTCCCACTACACCTTCCAGCCTCTATCACAAGCTTCCTTTCAACCTATATCAGCTCTCCCATATTGAGAAACCAAAGCTATTTAGTGGAATCTCTTGCGTGTGAAAACTGCTTTAAATAAAACCAACAGTTCAAAATCATGGTAGGGAAGGGTTTGTTTTGTTTTGTTTTTGTTTTAAATCTGCATTCAGAAAAAAAGGGACAGTGTACATGTTGCTGTTACAGAAAGGTTCCTTAAATAAGCATGAACTCATTGCCACCAAGCTGCCCTTCCCACTTAATAAATTTAAACATGACAAACAGGATGGAAGCCATAACTTGCTTTGGTTGTTTTAACCTCCAACACAGTAATTTGAAAACACTTTAGTAGTTAGTCACCCTCCCAAACATTTCAATAAAGGACAGAACAGCAGAGTAAATACCACTTTAAACCAGTAACCTGTGATTTCCCTGAACTATATAAGCACACATTTTGAGTAAGTCATCATCAATGCAAGCATTTTCTTATTTATCAGCCCAAATACATACAAAAGCAAGCTTTCTAAATGGGTATGTTACAAGGCAAAAGCAAAAAAAGATAAAGATAAGCAAAGCAAACAAAAACATCTTGATTCTGTTGCTTCAACAAAATCAGCATAGAATAATTATGACAACAGAATAAATCCCACCAGAATAACCATTTTCTGATGTTCATCCTGGTAAGGGAAGTTCATATCTCCTTATCAAAAGAACCATTAATTCTAGCACATTGGAAGGTAAGTACTAGATTTAGTTAGACCATGATATGTATAAAGCCAACACTATGTACTTTATAGCTATCTTAATGACTCAATGACAGAATTACATCAAGTCAGAGCTGAGAGATCTTAGTTTGAGCCCCACATTTTTCAGACAAAGGAAACTGAGGCTTATTTTTATATTTCCCCAAATCCTGCCCTATGGTTAATGCCAACGCAACACTCAAGTTATTACAGTTTACAATAAGGCAAAGTGAATTGGGAAAGTCAGAGAGGTAGCCTGGAACAGACTTAAAAAAAAAAAAAAAGGTGTTGGACTAAGAAGTCAAAAGAACCTACTGAACTTGAAATCAAACCAGGAAACCTTTAAAATCAGACAGTTGAACTAGAGCACTTCCAACTGATATTCTGTGTCTATGACTTCATCCCTCTGAGCTCCAGTGGATAGGAGACTAAATTTGACATATACCTGCTTTCAAGAAGCTTACAATCTATTGGGAGAGAGAACCAAGTAACTTCTTAAACCCCTTCCAGCTTTAAAAATCCTAGGGTTCTGTGAAAGCTTTGAGACATGAAGGCCAATAATCATAATGATGATAATAATAATAATATAGGAGAGAAATGTAACTAAAGAATAGTTAGGGAGTTATTAGCCAACATTTCATGAAGGAAAGCAAAGTCTCATATAAACTCATTGCAAATAAAGCATTAGTGTTCAAAACATTAATTATTCTCTCCCCCCAAGAAGTTAAGCCCACAAAAAAAAAAAAGAAAAAAAAAGAAGTTAAGCACACCATGGATCCTGGAATTCTGCATAGTTTGGGAAGCTTTTCACATGCTCAAAGTTTACAGTTTGAGAATGATTTCAAAAGGTTGAGAAACAATATCGTAATCATCAATATAAAGAACTCAAAGGGAATTAGCTCTCAAGCTCTACACCGGTGCACACAACCTTCTGCTGAGTCAAGTTAATATTCTAATATTCACTGCCCAATGACCTGTACTTACTTGTGACTCCCAGAACCCCTTCCACAGTCCCAAAATATGCAGAAAGGAAGAGGAAAAAGTTTCCTCTGCTCTTGTTAAGGCTCTGCTCAGCTCCGCCTCCCAAAAGAAGGGAAGGTCCCCTGAGATCTGCATACCTGGAGCAGATAAAGGCACAGGGACACACCTGACCTCTGTCTAAACTTCCTGGCCAGTAAATAGTCCTGGGTGAAAGAACTATTTGTTACACTGGTCACATACTCAGTTCGATTCGATACATACCTCTCCCTTCCAGCTCTAAATCTAGGATGCTAAAATCTTTCCCACACCTTTCCTTCCCCCCTCCCTATTTATTTTAAGTCGGGCAAATTTCGTAGACACACCACTGATTCACTTTATAATACGGCGGGCTGATCCGCCTCTCCACTCCAGGGATTTGCGACAGTTTGGCGAAGAGAAAACTAGGAAGGAGATAATAGCCAATTTGAAAACCCTCTTTAAAAAATAAAACGAAAAACAAGTATGACCTGTTCCACCTAGGTTTTTATACCTACTTGCACTTAAAGCTTCTATTTCTCAGTGGCTTCAGAACTCCACTTCCCAGAAAGGAGGAAGAGTTAAGGGGAGAAAAAGATTTAGGTAGGACGGGCAAGGGCTGGGAGGAGCAATGGGGTAAAAGAAAGGGAAAGGACTAGGGCCAATGGGTTGGTGTCTGGAACCCAGGGTCAGTAGGTACGGGGAGGAGCCATTTACCACCGCACTCTTGCAGCAGGTATGGGCTCTGCTCAATAGAATCTTTTCCTTTGATCAGGTTCCCGTGGTGGAATGTTTGGATTATCCTTTTGTGTGCTTCGCAAGAGTTGAATATTACTATGGAACCTTAACTGTACGTATTAAAAAGATTAAAAAGGTGGCTCCCTTTGTTTTGTATTCCTCCAAAGAATTTATCTTGAGAAGTAGAAGTTATACTTATCTAATCTTTGTCTCTACCACAGCACCTAACAAACTTAAGCGATAAGATAGGATTGCTCTCTTCATTTTTGCCTAACTTTCCTCTAAGACAATGTGTGTGAGCACATTTAAACTAAGCAGCATATAATTTTAAGCTATCATTAAATAATAACTACCAGTAACTTGGGGAATGACAGAATTTCTGTCAGAGAAAGGCAGGCAAGTGTGGAAAGCTTCCTGCTTAGAGTGTAGATGCTCAATACATTTGTTTAATGAATGAATAACTAGAGATGCTTGACCTTGGGGATCATTTTCCTTCTATGGTCCTGTGTCCATGTATGTTAAATGGAAACAAATATTTTAACTATTTACCTCACAGGGCTGTTCAGTTCAACAAATATTTATTAATATTTGTAAATATTTATTATCCATGGTATGAAAGACAGTAGGGCAGGGAAGCTTCTCAGTGGATAGAGTGCAGGGCCTGAAGTCAAGAAGACTCATCTTCCTGAGTTCAAATCTGGCCTCAGACATTTACTAGCTCTGTGACCCAGGGCATGTCACTTAACCCTGTTTGCCTCAGTGCCACCACTGTTTAAAAAAAAAAAAAAGTCAACTAGAGAAGGAAATGGTAAACCACTTCAGTATCTTTACTAAGAAAACCCCAGATGGCTTCACAAAGAGATAGGACTGAACATTTTGTCAGGAGTTAAGTTATGGTGTCTGGAAAACAAAACAAAACAATGCATTTTAAGCCTTAAATGACCTATATTCAATGATACAATGGAAAATGGCTGGAGGGGAAGTTGGAAAACTTGAGTTTAAATTCCTCCTCAGCCTCTGGCCAATCACTTCATTTTCTTTGGCCCTCAGTTTCCACATCTGTAAGGAGGAGGGAGTGGTTTGGATTGGATAGCATCTAAGTTTCACTCCAGATTTAGGTCCTATTTAAAGGGTTACCTTGAAGGGACTTCAGAGGAGGGCCTGATTGGTTTGGTCATAGATATCTGCGCCTGCAGGAGTGCACACACCTGTGTGTGTGTGTGTGTGTTTTAACATCTTTAACATCTCAGGTACCATGCAGTTCTTTTAGTGCCTGCTCTTATCTATTGGGGAAGCACCATCAGTCAATCAGCAAGTATTTATGAAGCACCCACTATGTCACAGGCACTGTGTTAGATACCAGGGATACAAACACAATGAATGAAACTCTCCTATTTACAAAGAAATTACATTCTAAAGGAGACAGCAAGGACAAATATGCTTATATACAAAATAAATAGAGACAAGGGCATATAAGTATATATTGTCAATCTCCAGAGTTCAGTCTAAGAAAGACAAACAGAATTAGGCTGTATGCCCATTTATTTCTCATTTCTCTCAAAGTAGGTGGGCATGCATATGAAAGGCAGTCAAAAACTGAGCTTACTTGGGGGTCAGGCTGCACAGTTTATATGTCCTTCCAACAAGGGCTGATGTCACTCCATCATCATTTCACTTCTGGACAGAAAAAAAAAATACATATATATATGTGTATGTGTGTATATATATATATATATATATATATATATATATATATATATATATATATATACACACACACATATATATACCAGACCACCCCCAGCTATACCAGACCTCTCCCAGCCTTGGACCATCTAGACAAAAGACTGTCTCTGCCCAAGTTTGAGTAAAACACAATGGCTTTCCCTACTTTAGACTAAATTCCTTGTATGCTTGGGTTGGGGATGACCATTGTAAGAAGAGTCAATGCAATCTCATTTTCTGTAATGTCCTTCTGAAGAAAAACCAAACTTAAAAGTCAGGACTTTGGGAGAGGGGAGGAACTCTGAATCTCTCCAAGATATTGGTTATTAATAATTATTTTCACAACATAGAATCAATATAAAGAGAATACAAATGAATACAAAAGTGTTAAATAAAAAGTAGTTTGAGAGAGATGACCAGTAAAGGTAAGGAAGTCAGGAAAGGCTTCAGGTAAAAGGTGGTATTGAATAATACCCTTAATGAGTTTGGAGGGGTGTCCAGGCTCTCTGGAAATGGCTCCTGTCCACCAAGGGTATTCTCCCAAATGTGAGGAGGGGCCTTCTGCACCCCAGTTCATTAAGTCACTAATAGATTAACCTTTACACAGAAATATTTACTTCAAGAGGAAAAATCACAAATATACAAATATACCCCTCAACACATGGGAAGCATAATACTCCTCCCCTCCTGTACCAATTTAGTCTCTGGGGAGGGTAAGAGAATTAGGTTCATAGATTAGCTCAGGTCCTATAGAGTCCCAGTTTCTAGTCAACAACCCTCCTCAGCCTTGAGTCTTAGGTACCCTAGCATCTCAGGGTTTCCTTTCTCAGTTACTTGACTGCAGCATCTCTCCTAGTTCCAAGGTCATAATGGCTTGAATTCCCAGGTCCTGTAAGGATAACTTTTGGCCTGCAACTAAGGAGGACAAACAATACAGAACAGAAGTAACCACACCAACCCCTCCCACACCCACAGCCAGGGTAAGATAGGGAGCAAAAGAGAGCAAGAGAAGGCAGTCCTGTTGCAGTTTGGGGTGCTGGGAACCCCAAAATGCAGGGTTACAGGGGGAGTCTGCCTCAAAAGAATTCAACCACTCAAGCTTACTTTCAGTCAGAGTAGTGATGTTTTATTATAACATCAGTTAGGTGGGCAAAATTCCAAGTATTGTGATGCCAAGAAAAGACTGTGAGAAGATCTGGATGGGATTAAGGAGTGGCAAGTAGCCTGGTGAAGAGGTGTAGGGGTTTTGGGGTGCTCCTATGTGCAGAGGCACCCCAAGATCACGGCACTGAGTCTGCCTGAATGAATTCAACCCAAATTTTCCAGCCAGAGAAAAAGTTTATTAAAGATAAAGCATATAGGCCAGACTCCCAAGGAACCCAAACATCAGTGATCTAAATGGGGGAGGCCAGGTGGATCTTAAGCCAGGTGAAGACTATAAAGACGAGTGGACATGAGGGTCTCAGCCTCTAGGTGTGAGAACAACTCAGCTTCTAAATGGGGGCTGGGGGCTAAGGTGACCAGGTGACCAGGTGATGCCCGTGAGGACTAGAGGGCATGAGACAGTCTCAGCCTTTTGGGCGTGAAGAAAACTTGGCATCCGAATGGGGGCTAGAGTGAATAGGCCATGTGACACCCGTGAGAAGGAGTGGGCATGAGGGTCTCAGCCTCTAGGCGTGAGAACAGCTCAGTGTTTGAATGGGGGCAAAGGTGAATCTTAAGTACAGAAAGACTGTGGGAGGGATCTAGGACTGACCAAGTAGTGTGGAGTGATGGGAAGCAGGGCCTAGGGAGATTTGTATGGGAGTGGCTAGTAAGCTGGGGTGAACAGAACTCCTGGGTCCTGGACCACGTGGTGCCTAGCTAGGATTAAGGGTGGGAAATGGCCAGGGGCCACAGGAAAGTAAAACAATGGAAGGGAGATTGGGTGTAGCCACAATGTAAGGCCAGTTGAAGGGGCAGGTGGTTGAGAAAAAGGGTTCAGGTGAGAGTTCCATTTGGAAGGTCTGAGAGATTTGAACAGACAATTAGAATAGATAATGAAGGGAACTGGAAGGTAGAAATTTGCTTTCAAAGGGAGATAAAGAGAGCTTTCAAAGGGAAATAAGGCAGTTTCTAAAACTTTAAGGTTTTCCTGGGATGGTAGACAAACTGAAGCCAGGTTCTTTCTAGGGCCAGGGGCAAAGGTGCATTTGAATAAGATTAAAAGGCTAGGCTGAGGCTTTGGAAGGGAGGTAAGGGTGATCTCACAAAAGGGCTTAACAATAAAACTATTAGTGGCAAAGGTCTCAGCTTCTGAAACTGAATGAAACCCTCTTCACGGCATGGCCCAGGTGCAGACAATGAAAGGAGTTAAGTGGTCATGATGGGGTATGGGCCCAAGCTGCCCCTTACCCCAAAAAGAATTTGGGTCCCATTTGTTTAAAAGATAGTCCTTGAATTCTCCCACTTGATCAAGGAAGTCTCTAGTGTTCCCCTGATGCTATAGTCTCATCAATTGGCTTTTTGTTATCACCCATGCCCAATCTCCCAATTCTGTTACCCTTAACCTAGCCTACCCTTCCATTGTCTTACCTCCTCATGGCCCCTAGCTACTTCCCACCCTTGACCCTATCTAGACCCCATTCTCAACCTCCCAGTCACTCCCATCAAGATCCTTCCTAGATGTTTCCCACAGTCTTTCTGTATATAAGGTCCATCTTGTCTCCATTAAGTTGTTCAGATTCCTTAAGAGCCTAGCCAATAGCTTACAAATGTTCAGATTCCTTAAAAGTCTGGCCAATATGGTGATCCTTAATAAATCTTGTCTCTGGCTGAAAGAAGGCTTAGGTCAATTCATATGGACAGGACCTGAGTGTCATGATTTTGGGGTCCCAGTACCCCTAAACTTCTAGACCTCATCAATCAGACAGCCATAGTGAAAGGGCAGTTAAAAGGATTGTTGAGAGTATCTAGGTAGAAATGAGTGGGAAAGTTCAGGGGCAAAGACATGGTCTTTTCCTTCTAGGGGTCCAGGTCCCATTCCCTCTCACTTCCTCTCTCACTGGTTCAATTCACGGTATCCATGCTATGGGCCAACTGTGATCTTTCCCTTCTGGACACAATAAAAAGGTGAAAAGAGACCTCCAGTTTTAAAGGCACATAGCCAATCAAAGGCTGCCAACCCTGCAGACCCCATCAGTTAATCTGGGGCATGATCTAAATGCCATCAAGGGCGCCTCCATGTTAGGCAAACTGGACATACCAGACAAGCCTGGGTCACATGTGCTTAAGGGAAATTGATTTGGCAGCTATGTGGAATACAGACTGAAGTGGGGAGAAACTTGAGGCAGGGAAAGTATTTAAGATCACTTGATCCTTCCATCCTTGGTAACCATCATTGATCTTTTTTGCCCTGTGTGGCTAAACTCTTTGAGAAGGTAGTTTACAAATGATGCCTCCATTTTCTCTCCTCTCACTCTTCTCCAACCTCATCATTCCACCAAAACTCTTTTCTCCAAAGTTACTAAATAATCTCTTAATTGCTGTAAGTAAGGTGAATTTTAGTGGGTGTAAAATGGATTTTTTGTTATTCTTTCTTAGAGTTTTATTCCCAGGATTCATAGCCATAACAATCTCTACTTCCCAGGTGTTAGATATGAGTTCTCACAATCATGGTTCAAAACAGTTTCTACTAGGCTTGCGCAGTAGATATAGGGATGAAGTGATGTAAAATTGTGAGGCTATTGATGGCAATATGCCTTCTTTGTCTGTTGTCCTATGAAGCAAGTGGGCACTGGTTAGTGACTGGGGACCTCCATAGGGGTAAATATGCAGGCTGAATCCTGTGCATGCCTTGATCGGCCCCCATAAAGACTTTGGAGCAGGAATCTGTGTGCTCGTCTCAACCGGCCTCCATTGAGGTTTGAGGGGATTTAGGGGACATCATAAGTTGTGCTGGTCTTGACTGACCCCATGGAGACAAGGGGTAGTTGCCCCCCCCTTCATGCTGGCCCCTGTGAGAAGGGGTTAGGGAATGCTGTAGGAGTTGTTGCTCCCATTTTCAGCAAACTCCCTTTGACAATACTAGACTAGGATAAAGTAAGCTTATTTAACCCCTTATTATGACTCCATTCCTGTCTTCCTGTCTGACAGGATCAAAGCGAACCTGCTACTGAGATAGGTGCTAGAAGCCCTCCTGTGTCTCTTTCCTAAGAAATAGCATAGTCAATGTGTTTGTTTAATAATTGCCAAATCCAGTGGCCTTTTCTCAGTTCTTCTTGACCTCTCTGTAACTTTTAACATTATTGATCACCCTCTTCTTTTCTAGGTTTTTGGAATACTCCTCTTTCCTGGTTCTCCACCTATCAGTCCACTGCTCATTTTCTTTGCTGTCTCCTTATTCAAGTCATTCTTATTAATTCTTAGGCCCTTTTCTGTTTTCCTTCTATACTACTTAATTTGGTGATTTCATCAGCTCCCATGGATTTAATGATCCATTATGCTAATGATTCTTAAATCTATATATCCTGCCCTAACTTCTGGGCTGACCTCCAACCTTCCATCTCCATCTTGAACTGGATATCCGAATTCATTATTCCCCCCCCTTCACTTTCCCTATTAGTAATAAATGGCACAACTACCCTCCCAGTCCATCAGGTTCAGAGCTAAGATATAATCCTCAATTCCTCTCTCTCAAACCCTCCCCCCCATATCCAAACTGTTGCCAAAGCCTATCAATTTAACCTTTCTAATATGTCTGGAATATGTCTTCTTATGTCTGCTACTTCTACCACCTTGGTGCAGGCCCTTATCTCCTCACATTTACACCATTGAAATATCCTGTTAATTGGTTTTTCTGCCATAAGTCTCTCCCTAGTCCAGTTCATCTTCTATTCAGCTGCCAAAGTGTTTTCCCTAAACTATAGGTCCCACCATGTCATTCTCCTACAAAAACTCCAAGGACTCCCTGTCACCAAATAGAAAATCCTGTTTGCCTGGTTCAATATAACCTATATATATCTATAACCTAGCTGCTCCTGCTCCCTGACCCCCTCCCTGCCTTGCAGTTTTCTTACTCCTTATTTCTTTGCCTCCTGACACTGGCCTCATTACTCCTCGCACAAGACATTATCTCTACCACTCTAGGCAAGCTCTCTGGCAGTCCCCTATAGCCTGAATGCTCTCCCTTCTAATCTTTGCCCCTAGGCTTCCTTCAAATCCCAATTAAAATTTCATCTTCTACAAGAAATTTTTCTTAACTCCCTTTAATTCTTGAGCTTTCCATCCTTTAATTCTTTCCTATTGACTGGGTATACATCTTGTTTTTATATATTTGTTTGCCTGTTGTCTCTCCTACTGAAGACTAGTACCTCTAGTGTGAGGGCTGCTGAACCCTTTACAGGGCTGCTTTCCACCTTTGGTGTCCACCTGATCCACCTAACTTTCATCTGTGGCTCTAAAAAGCCATAAGATGTACACCTGTGTGCAGCCACACCCTTGGTAAACTGTTTGGGCAGACAGGATAAACTAGGTACAGGGTAACCAAGGGGTCTCAAACCCTTGGGTGAGTTGGGGCACTTCCTCTAGTGGAATGGGTGGATGA
The DNA here is from genome assembly GCF_900497805.2 of Vombatus ursinus. Classification (NCBI taxonomy): domain Eukaryota; kingdom Metazoa; phylum Chordata; class Mammalia; order Diprotodontia; family Vombatidae; genus Vombatus; species Vombatus ursinus. The sequence goes on from NW_020954619.1 coordinate 33,553,648, forward strand.
GAACAATTTGTTCCAAAGGTCATGAATGGGAGCAACAACTCCTACAGCATTCTCTAAGTGGGGCACTTAGAGCTTAGTTAGACACTGAAGATGCCAAGGTCATCCACTGCATCTGGAGCCATCACCAGTTGTCCTGACTCTGTCTTGCCACTGGACTGTGATGACTCTGGAAGAGAGAATGAGGCCAGCAACTTTATGCAACTACACTTCACTTAAATCCAATTTATGCAAGAATCAAAAGACATCACCTATACCATTAAAAAAAAAAAAAAGACATCTGCCACTAAATTGTAAGGTCCTTGAGAGCAGAGACTGTCTAAACTCTTTTTGTAACCCCAGAGCTTAGGACAGTGGCTGACACATTGTAAGTGCTTTATTCAAGTCAAAGACACAATTAATTTGGCATTTAAAGTGGATTGGTAATTGCTGAGAGAGCAATTTCTTTCCAGTGATGAGGTAAAGCTTTTGAGAGCTAGATTCTAAACTAAGGGGCAGAGCCCTCCACGTGCTCCTCCTCCTGGCTGGGCTCCCCATTTCACTACGTCCAGGCAAACATCCGTCCCACGCGGGGCTCCTAGCTTCCCTGGACATCTCGCCAGGAGGTCCGGAGGAAGATGAGTCGGCTTCTACGTCTAGCTAAGGCACCCAGGGGTGAGCTGGCAGTCTAGATTAGCTATGACAAGAGATTCCCAGCACGCTGCAGGGGACTGGGAGGATCCTTCCTTTCCCTCCCGCTCTCCCGCCGGCCAGGGCGAGGGAAAACCCCGACCAATGGGCAACCTCGGCGCCTCCGCCGGGGCGGAGCTTGCCTACGCGGCCCCACTACTGCGCACTGCGCATGCTCTGTATTCCTGCGCCGGTTCCGTTTAGTGAACCGGAAGTCAGGAAGTCCTGCAGTAGGAAATTAAAAATGGCTGCAGAGGGAACGAGGTCTGTGCTGTTCGTGTGTCTGGGTAAGAAAGTACTGCCTCTCCATCCCCTCCTCTTCCCGCTCCATCTTTGGGTTCTGCTGGATGATGAGGAAGGTGGCTCTGAGATCTCCGTGTCCTGGACTTAGAGAGGGATACCGCGGCACCGCCATTCCACCCTCCTCTCTCTGCCCCGAGGGGCTTTCTCTCCCTCCTCCTTCATCCCCCACTTGTCCCGACTCCTTGCCCTTCTCATTTATCCTCATTCCTTCCCTCTTCTAGCTGCTGAAGGTTACCTTGGTCATATTAATTACAGCCGGCATCTGAATGGTGTTTTTTAGGCTGCAACTTGGCTTCCATTGCTTGACTTAGATCCTCAAAATGAACTATCAGCAGGCAGGCAAGGTACTCGTCCCATTTTACAGATGAGGAAACAGAGGCCCAGAGATAATTCAACGACCCAACACAGATCTGACTATGCCACCACTCTGCTGGAAAAATCTTCAGTTTCTCTATTGCCCAAGGGTGAAAATAAATTGTCAGCATGGCATCTAAAACCCTCCATCATCCTATATACCTGTTCTGCCTTATTTCTTATTATTCCTCTCTCTTATTCCTCACTCTCCTTCCTTCCCTCCCTTCTTTTTCCACCTTCCTACTCTCTCCCGTTTGCTCCCTCTCTCAGGCAAACTAGCTTACTTTTGCCAGTTTAAGACATTCCAACTGCTATCCTCACACGTATTTTCACAGGTGATAGACAATTTCTGTAATAAACTGCCTCTTCATCTCCATTTTAGAAACCACACCTTCCTTCAAAGAACAGCTCCTACATAGGCCTTTCCTTATTTCGGTAGTTAGCCTGCTTTCTTTCTTGATTGTACTCATATTTTGTATTTACTTTTTTCAGTACTTATATGTATCCTTTCCCTTCTCCATGTAAGTTTTTGAGGGTAAAGATTTTTTTTCTTTGTATTCCTATCAACTACAACAATTATAGGTCATTACCTGGCAGTTGTCACTTCATAAATTTTTGATGAGGTACCCAAAATCAGAGTCTGTGCCTAAAGTAGAATTGCAACCTGGGTCAGCCTGATTTCAAGTCCATTATTTTTATCCCCATAGGAAAAGAGAAAGCTTCCCTATTACTATGGCAAAATATTTCATTTTCTCTCTTTTTGTTTTGCCTTACACTGTGGTTATTGCTAAATAATAACCCTTGTCTCTTATGTCGGAGTGCTTTGGGCCTTAAAAAATTCAGAGGTCTCTTTAGGGCCTCTCTTAAAGTAGAGCCAGTGGGTGGTAGGTAAAATGTTATCAAGTTGTTGCTATTGTAAAGATTAAGGCTTCTGATTAAATCGTTTAGTTCACCTAAGTGTATTACTTTGGTACTTTCAGCAAGTACTTTACCCTGGCAAGAATATTACATGTTCTTCTGTTTGTGTAAGATAAATGCTTGGTTAAGATAAATGTCAATCTAAAGAAAGGCAGCTGTTACTTATATTCTCCAAAACTACAGAGATATCTTTGCTCTGGGATTCTTCCCTCTTTCTTTTTTTTTGTTTTTTTTTTTAAGGCAGTTAGAGTTAAGTGACTTGCCCCCTGGTCACACAGCTAGTAAGTGTCAAGTGTTTGGTCTGAGGCTGGATTTGAACTCAGTTCCTCCTGACTTTAGGGCCGGTGCTCTATTCACTGCACCACCTAGCTGCCCCTTTCCCAGTTTCTTATTGAAGTACAGAGGTGAATTTATGCATTAAACCATCTCAGGAAAATGTTGAGAGTATTGATATTTCAGAGCATTTTGAAATACATAAAATGAGTTTCTGAAGAATATAGTGCTTCATAATATGTTTCCTTCATGTGAGCCTTGTGAGGTAGGTTGTACAAATAATAAACCCATCTTAAGGATAAGGACATTAAAGCTTCAAAGAAGTCAATCAAGTTGGTCAGATTCACATATTTACTCTTTAGTGGAGCCAAGACTTGAACCTGTTTATACTACACTGTATTACTTTTACAGTCTGCAAAAATTCATCAAACATTTATACATAATACACACCTATATACATATGACAGTATATATGAAAGAGGATGAAGGTAATCAAAGATGGGAAGGCACTGGCTCACTAGCAAGTGGGAGGACCAGAAAAGGCCTCCTACAGAAAGTGTTCCTATGGGTTGAAGTGAAACAGACCAATCAGAGGTGAGGAGAAAGCATTCCATTCATGGAGGCCAGCCAATGCAGTGGCACAGAGATGGGGTTATGAGAGTGTGGCTGAAATCATAGATTATAATTCTCTTTACCATGGAAGGGAGTAAAGTGTCACAGGATTGGAAAGGTAAAAGGATCAAGTTGTGAAGCACTAAGTAGAAGATATATTTGATCCTGGGGGTAATAAAGAGTCACTGGTGTTATTGAATGTGTTTGTGGTGGAGGATGACGAGGTGATATGACCTTTAGGAAAATCTCTTTAGCAGCTCATGGGAGGATGGTTTGAAATAGGAAGAGACTTGAGGCAAGGAAACCAATTTGAAAGCTCTTAAAATAGGCCAGGCTAGAGGTCATGATAGCCTGAGAAGTAGGGTAGTGACTGTAAGAACAGAGAGAGAGAGATGATGTCAAGGTGGAAAGAAGACTATTTAGCAACAGATTAGATATGTAGGGTGAATGAAAGTAAAAAGTGACATTATCTTCAAGAGAATATCAAGAAAGAAAGAAACAAAAAAGATTTGGCTATGTGAGGGTGAGTGAAGAGTTAGACAGGATGACACCAAGATTGTAGGTGTGGATGACTAGAAAGATAGTGTTGCCCTGGACAGTGTTAGGTAACTTTGGAAGAGAGAAGGATTTTTGGGGACAGATAGTGAGGTTTTTTTTGACCATGTTGAGTTCACAGTGCCTATGGAGATATATGAGATATAAAAAAGTGCAGTTGATAATTCAGGATAGTAGCTCAGTAGAGAGACTTGGGCTCAATATATAGATTTGGGCATCATTTCTTTCGGGATGATAATTAAACCCAATGGGAGCTGATAATGATCACCAAATTAGGTAGCATAAAGGGAAAAGAGAGTAGGGCTTAGGACAGAGTTCTGGGGAGCCAAGAGGTTCAGAGAAGTTAATTCACTTGGTAAAGGTCATCAATACTCTAGAGCAGAACCAGGTCTTGAACCAGGTCCTTTCAGCTGACAATTCTTTCTACACTGTTCACCTGTTTGTTTAGGAAGTCTTTGGAGATAGTACCCTGGTGAAAGCTAAAGTATTATATATTGTTAATTGTATTAAATTTTTTAAAAACTCAATTTTGGATGAAAAGTTTTCAAACCAGGGCATTGATCTTTTACATAGTATAATTACACTTCTACAATGGAAGGTTCTTTAGTGCAGGGATCCTTAACTTTTTTTGGGGTCATTAACCCTTTTACAGTCTATTGAAGCCTATGAACTTCTCAGACATGCATGCACAGACATAAAGTTTTTCGTGGACTCCCAAGTTAAGAACTCTGCTTTACAGTTTTTTTGTGTCTAAACACATCTAAATAAACCTGTTCCACTCCTATAATGCTAATTCTCTGTTTTGGGAAGAGAATATGTGTGAATAAACCCTTACCCTGAGACAGAAAAATTATTGGCTTAATTCACTGAAAAATTACTGTCGTCTTCACCAAGTACACATTTAAGTTAGTTTGGAAACTGTTGACTGGTTTTTGGTAAAAAGCTGTGTGCTATAGTATGCTACATGACAGGAGTAGAAATGTCACTGCTTACTTTAGGGCAGCTCAAATATTTGCTTTTAATTTTATCAATTTAATTTCAGACAGTTTGGAGATTCTTTGCAATTTTTCTTTAAAGACAATGTTTAATATGACCTATCAGTATGTCAACTTTTAGGAGAAAACCTTTGGCTTTGTAATATATCAGACTGCTTCCACATGATGTAAGCTAGTCTCCCCCCCACCCCCTCAGCCTTATTCACAGGTGATAATAAATAATCCAGTGCAGCAGTCCTTTCCTCTACTTGTAATTCATTCATTCAGCAAACCTTTAACGTAGTACCTGCTTTGTACTGAGTTCTCTATTAGGATCTGGAAGAGGTATAAAACTTAGCTTAAAGACTGAGTGAGTGATACATTCCATCCAACTTACATTCTAAAATGCCTGCTACATGTCAGACATTGTGCTAAACTGTAGGACAGGCGTTCTTAACCTGGCATCTATGAACTAGTTTAAAAAAATATTTTGGTGACTATATTTCAGTTGCAATTGTTTTCCTTTGTAATTGCATGTATTTTGTACATTTAGAAACATCTTGAGAAGAGGTCCAGAAAAAAGGTAAAGGATCTGTGCTCTAGAGTAAAAGATGAAATAGGCCTCAACCTGAAAGAGCTTTTGTTTTACTGGAAAAACAAAAGCATACATATAGAAAAGCAGGGAGAAAATAGAACAGTAATTTGGTGGAGAAGAGAATACTAACAACTGGAAGAATCTGAAAGTGCCTCATAGAGGAGGTGACACTTGACCTGAGCCTGGAAAGGAGCTTGAGATTTGAAGAAGCAGCTCTAAGGCCAGAGACTATCCAGGTGTGGATAGCCTGTGCAAAGGCATCGGGGTGAGACATACGCAGTTTATTGTAATATGTGATTTTGCAAATAATATGAAAAGTTAAAGAGATAGCAAAATAAAATGCTATGTCACATCTGAGCAACAGGGTTATTAGTAACAGGGAATCAGGGAAGTATTCATGGAGGCATAATGTAGTCAAAAGACTTTCAGTTGTGGAATTAAAGGATCCATATTTAATCCTTACTCCTTTACTTATTAGCTGTGTGACCTTGGACAGATCATTTAACCTTTCTCATCTGTGAGATAAAGGGGTTGGACCACATGGTCTTGAAAGTCTCTTTCAGCCCCAAATCTATGATCTATATATTAAGAGTAAAAAATGAAAAATATAGCTTTCACCAATAATCATGAAATAAAAAAGGACCTAGAAGTCCTCTAGTTTGTTGAGTAGAACTTGTGGGATTTACGGAAAGATGGGGACAAGAATGGCACAGATATAGAAGACGTGGATGATCTATGACCTGCAATTATTAAAGGAGTGCCCACACTGATGGGATCACCAATCCATAAATATTTTCACCACGTATATAGAGTGTATATAGAGCACTTTACTCACAATCCTGTGAGATAGCTAAGATAAGTTGTTTGGTAGATTTATGACTGTTAGTGTTAAAAATGGGTTTATTGCCCTAAAAATTTATTGCTTGCTTATAGTAGACAACTTAGTTGATAATAGATATACTTTTTTAAATGTATGTAATTTTTAGTATTATAATATGAGCACATTAATAAATATTTGTATATTCATTGTATATGTTCAAAAACTTTTTATTTGAAAGGAGTGCCTGATCAGAAAAGTTTAGAGCTCTCAGCACTAGACTTCTAAGATTCATTAGAGCAAAAACCTTGGTGTTAATGTCTGAATATTGTATCTCCAGCACAACATACAACATACAGGTTCGACATACTGTTACTTGGCAATATACATAGTGCTTTGTATTCAGTAGGCACTTAATAAATGTATGTTGAATCGAATCTGATGTGAGTTCCCTAAACTTCCTTCCTGTATGCTTCAAGTCCTTATGAGTATCAGATATTGCAGCATAATGGAATAACTTATGATTCAGTCATCATTATAGTTAAATTATTTATTAGATAATCAAACATTTATTGGATACCAATTTTGTGCAAAATCACTATGTAAAGATGGCAAGGAAAAGTGTAAAACATTTTTGAAAGATTTCCATGGACCATAGTGAAAATAAAGAAAAAAACTTGGTGCTTAAAGCAGCAAATGGCAAACCCTACCTGGAAAAATTAGTTATGTAAAATCATTTTTGCTTATATGTCTTAGAAATGAGACCTTTATCAGAGAAACAGCCTGTAAAGTTTCATTTTTTCCCCCTAGTTAAATAGTCCCCTTTTAATCTTGGCAGCATTGCAAAAGTTTGTGCAAAATCTTTTAAATTTTGTGTGATTACAATTTATCCTCTGTGATTTTCTTATCCCTTATTTGATCATGAACTCTTGTCCTCTCCATAGATCTGGAAAGGTTATTTCTTCCTTGTTTCTCTAATTTGTTTATGATGTGACCTTTTTATATCTAGGTCATTTATCCATTTGGAGTTTATTTTGTGGTATATAGTATGAAGTATAATTTTAACTTAAGAATGAACAAATATGATTTCTGAGAGTTATGTAGTTTAAAACTTGGTAGAAAAGTGATGAAAAGCAGTGAAAGTTGGCCAAGAGTAGGTCAGTAAACTTTGGGGAGAAAATAAGTGTTATCTTTAGATATTAAATAATATATCTTCAAAATAAGTTTAAAATTAATTTTTAAATGACTAAGTGAATTATCTACCTACACATTTTTATGTTAGTAACTCTTCGTAAAGTGTCCCAGCTACCTCTATGTGTTCCACTAACCAAAGCTTAGTTTATTTGCTCAAATTTTCAAAAGAATCAGAATGAAATGTTGATGAAAAATCTGTTACTGCTGGAAGAGTTGAAGAAATAATTAATGTTCACATAGCAACCCAAACTATGTCCCTGGAGATGAAGGTGTTAGTAATACAAAATCTGTTCAGTTTAAAAGGAATTTACTGAAACTGTCAAATACTTGTTAAAAATCTACTTAGTTTTGAGCTATCTTTTTCTCATTAGTGCTTCCTTTCAATTGTGACAAATTCTTATGGCGGTTTCCAAATTTTGTATAGCGATGTATCCTTTTAAAAACAAAAACTTTTTTAGCATTATTTTAATTCAAATAACACTAGGATTTTATTAGTTTTTATAACAGAACATTAAAACAGAATAAAAACAATTTACATAAAATTTTATTGATAAAATCCTTTATAGTTTTCTCATTTATCGTTTCTGTAAATTACCATAATAAAAATATTGGTGTCATAGAGTTGTTTTTCTGTAAAACATTTCCCAAAATCTGGTTTCTTTGATGACTACTTGTAATTACTACTAATACTTTTTTTTAACCTTTTTTTGGTGAGGCAATTGAGGTTAAGTGACTTGCCCAGGGTCACACAGCTAGATTTGTATTCAACCACAAATTGAGACTAGTAATTTGTCTTTGTAATAGCTAAAGAAGAAGGAAAACCTTATGTATACAAATAAATGTTATGAAGAAATAGCGAAATTATTTTTGCTTTTACTAGAAGGCAAAACATAAAATGATTTTTGGGTTCAAGTACTTGTTACAACATCCTATCACTTGGCAAACCTTTGAACTATAGTTGTTCAGAGAACGTAAGGACAGATGTATTAAATTTGTCAGTGGCATATGTTTTTCTTATCTGTTCACATTTGTAAATACCCAGCTCTTTTTTTTTTAAAAACGACAGTCGTTTGTAAGGACCAGTGAAATGATTAAAAACAGATCTTTACTTGTATTTATTTGCAGGGGAGTTATTTTTCTAATTTAGGAAAGATGAAATACTCCATTGTAAATTTATTTCTATAATTCTTAGTTTTTCCAAAAATAACACTAGATACAAGTTTCAGAAGGAAATTTATGTGATAAAAGAATTTTGTTTAAATTTTCAAAAAAGATTGCTCCCACAATGGCAGTTTCCATTATTTCAAACATCTTTTTTAATACTTTGTCAAGAGAAACCAGTGTCTTTTTACAGTAATAGAATTGCCCAATGATCTATCTCCTCTATCCCATATCATTACATGATTATGCAAAAAGCTTTCATTTTAATGGACTTTTTATATAGTTGAATAGTTTAACATTTTGGAAAACAGTTGTTCATACAAATGATTGTCTATGAAATAATATACAGGGTGTACAAATTTGATGAGTCCAATATACTTCTATTATATTTACATTTTTAAAATTTACCAGTTTTGTAGACTTTTTCATTTTATGTGACATTGTTGTTAATAATTTTGGAAAGCACCCAAGGTTCCCAAGCATTAATTTTGATAATATATATGTATACACACACACTCTCTCAATAATTATCTTTAACTCCGATCTGTTGCTTCCATCTAATTCTTGTGTAAAATTGTAAGATTTTATTTTTTTAGGTAATTGATAACAAAGATCTTCAGACATTTGCACAGTTCTCCTTCCTACCATATTATCTACATATGGAACCATGCAAAGCTGTTTTGCTATATGATTTGAAAAACATCCTTTAGTTCATTATCAGTAACTTCAAGTGACACCAGTTTTTCTATTGAATAAAGCTTTTTGTCATATTACACAATTTGTAGTCTGATACAGGCAATGGTTTTGGAAAAAGTTTGCTTTTGCAAAAATAAATCTAATTTTCTTTCATATTCTCCAGTTGCCAATGTATTTTGTGTGTAACCAATTAAGATTGCATTTCAATTTATTAGGTTTCATGCTATCTGCACCTAAAACATTCATACAAAGTAAACAACAGTCTTTTCAGTAATAGTACTTATTATTACCAATGATAAACCTAATGGACTTATATTTTGTGGACATGAGCTTTTTATTTTGTGTTTCTCTAGTTTTCAGTATTTAAATTGAGTCTCTTGTCTTTGCTTGCACTAGCTTTAGCGTCTTAGTATTTTTTTTTCCTTTCAGACTCATTATGTGTTCATGACAAAAAAAATTTCATTTTTCAAAAACTGAAGAGCACTAAAAATTTGACAGTTCAGTTTATTAAAATCATTATCAGTAATTATTTCTTTAAATTTAGGTGTTGGCATTTTCAGATGATTATAACCATTCTTAAATTGTTACAGTTATTTTTTTTTTAAAACTGACTTATTTATTATATATAACTTAACAAAATGAATGAGAATTTGATACCTTATTTGCACCCTTCCTCCTTTCTTCCTCCCTCCACCTCCACTCAGCAAGGGGCTGTGCCACCCCCTCCTCCCTAGGGGGCAACATTCAACAGTTTGGAAAACTACTCTACTAGAAAATAAAGTGGAGAGTTTTGAAATAAAGATTGAGAACTAGTCTGAGAAGTACTTCTGAAGAAGACTAGGCATTTGCAAAGCAAAATAAAATTCCATTTCATTTAATTATCAAAGGAAAAGAGAACCAGTAGAGTGGTGTAGATTATACAGACACTTGCAACCTGAAAGGAACACTGAGGGGTAACTATAAATGTTTCCTTAATGAGGGATGGACAAGGAATCTAACTCTTTCTTTAACATATGGCTTTAGTGTTAAAGTACTTACTGTTGGTTTTCCAGTGTTAATTATGGGTCAAAAAACATGAGTGGATTTGTAGCCAAAAACTCAGCCAATAACATGTAAATATAGGGTTTTCCAGGGTCATTATGCTATTTGACAATAGTCATAGATTAGTGTGGTACAGTAAAGTGATCACTAGATTAGGAATCAAGAGAGGTAGGTTCTAATCTTGGCTCGGGCATTAAATATGGATCTTCAGTCTCTTTCATTAGTAATTTTTAAATTGTGTAAAAGTATCTGGAAACCAAAAAGTTGGGAGATCTGCTGCCCTAAATGATCTCTAAAGGTCTTTACAAGTCTTAGAAAAGTAGTCTCCAGTTATAAATTTTTTGGAATGGAAAGATAACAATAGACATTCATATATAGCACTTTAAGCTTTGCAAAATAGTTTATGTACTTATCTTGTTTAAACCTCACAGCATCATCTTTATAACCTAGTTTCCAGGAACTTTTTGTAGGGAATTGTAGCAGGGGCTGCTTAGAGTTACTATACCTCCAAATATTTTTTATTCTGTCCTTTTGTTTTTGAAGGTAATATTTGTCGCTCACCTATAGCAGAAGCAGTTTTTAGGAAACTGGTAGCTGATCAAAATATTTCAGATAAGGTAAGTTTGCGACTAGTACTTTTCAGTATCTTGCATTGGTCGTCCCATACAATACCTCTTTTGGGGGAGGAATATGTCAAATGTTCTTTTGTTTTTGTTTTTGTTTCTCCCCTGTAGTGGAGGATAGACAGTGCAGCAACATCTGCATATGAAATAGGAAACTCCCCTGATTATCGAGGGCAGACTTGCATGAAGAAACATGGCATTACCATGAATCATATTGCCAGGCAGGTACTGTACCTTAACTTTGTTCAAAATGCATATGCATGTGTTTTGTGTTACAGTGGATCACTGACAGTGGTGCTGTCTCTGACTGGAATGTGGGGCGATCCCCAGATGCAAGAGCTATAAACTGCCTAAGAAATCATGGCATTAATACAACTCATAAAGCAAGACAGGTAGAAAAGATCTTGTTTAATTTTCAATGTGTGGCTTGCTCTCTATTTGCAGATATTGCATAATGTTCATTGAAAGTCATACATTATTTAAGGGTCATTTAACTTTTAATAAAGCTAACCATAGACTGAATATAGCTATTGTGATAATTACATGATCTGGTTATTTGTTTACAACGATATGTAATGCAGAAATTGCATAAATATTAGGTATACCATAAGTTATATATTATTAGTATTTTAGAACTCTGTCTTCACTTCCTGTTCCTAAGTTCAGAGATGATTGTGGAGAATTCTTTAGTTAAATGGAAACCAGGATCAAGCCTATACTTATCAATGTTTGAGGAGTCATTCTTTAAATTTTCATTGTATATAAAGTTTTTGTTATGGGGCTGTACATAATTTGATAGTAGAATATTTACTCTTGGCTACACATCTGTACACGTATTCCTTCATTCCTTCGTTAGAAATCTTACCATCTATGAGACAGAAGATCTTGAGCTATTTCTTCCTAAAGCTCTGTTTGTTTTCACTGTTCTTTTCTGTCTTTTGATAATATCTGGAAGAAGCAGTTGGGTGTTAATTTTGTCTGCCTTATTATTGTCTCTAACTTAGGAGGGCTTTTAATATTCGTTTTGACAAGGGGTACAAGGTATGCAGATTGGTTGTCAGTCAGTGAGAAGTTAGAACAGGGATGGGAAACCTGTGGCCTTGAAGCCACATGTGGCCCTCTAGGTAGGTCCTCAAGTGTGGCCCTTTGACTGAATCCAAACTTCACAGATCCCCTTAATAAAAAGATTTCTTCTGTAGAACTTGGACTCAGTCAGAAGGCCACCCCTGAGGACCTACCTAGAGGCCACAAGTTCCCTACCCTAGGATTAGAACATAGTTGGACCTGGGAGTGTGGCAGTGCTAGGTGACCTGGAGACAGCTGAACTCTTTATAACTTTTTTTTTGCAATTGGGGTTAAGTGACTTGCCCAGGGTCACACAGCTAGTAAGTGTCAAGTGTTTGGTCTGAGGCCGGGTTTGAACTCAGGTGCTCCTGACTTCAGGGCTGGTACTCTATCCACCGCGCCACCTAGCTGCCTCCACCTTTATAACTTTTGAGGGCCTAAAAAGTGTGTTGGAAATTAAATCTGCAGAACTTCATTTAATAAGAGTTTAACTAGCTTTCCACTGTATGATATTTGTTGGGAATCACACCTTACGTTTATTCAATATGTATTCAGTGTCTGCTTTATAGTGATTTTTTTTTTTCAGCCAAAGACAAGGTTTATTAAAGATCTGCCATGTTGGCCAGAGTCTTTAGGAATGTGAATATTTGTGAGCTATTGGCTAGGTTCTTGAGGAATTTGAGTCCTTATAGTGAATTCTACAAGGTTTCTACAAGGCTGGTTTAAAATTGTAATTTGGTGATGATGGTTTCAGAAACCAGTTATTACTCCTGTTATATTTGCATATGTAATGATGTTTTAGAATATCTGGATAAGCATCCCTTGGGGTTGGAAAACAGCTTGCTTTTTTTTTTTTTTTGAGTAAAACATGACCTTTGTTAGCAGTTTGTTCTAAAAAATTAAGTTTGTTTTTGAATTAAATTTATAGTTTCCATATAGTCTGTATTTAACTGCACTTTTAAGTATGGAAAATATGTTAAACACTTTTGTTTAGTTCAGATCATCCGATCATTTTACTTTCTCTTCTAATATTTGTTTGGTGTTACAGTTTGAAGCAGAGCCCTTACCTTTTTTTTGTGTCATGGAACCTTTTGATAGTCTGGTGGTGTCAAGGACCGTTTTCTCAGAGTAACATTTTTGAATCCATAGGAATACAAATGAAAGCAATTATACTGAACTAAACTTCTCTCTCTCTACACACACACACATACACACACACACACACACACGTTCAAAGATTCTAGATTAAGAAGCATTGTCTGAAAACAATTAAAGTAGCTTTTTTTGTTTCAACTTTCAAGCTGTGTATTTGATACAAACTGGGCCTTAGAAATGAGTATGTCAGATAATTAAGGTGATATCTAGACAGCATGAATTAGGTAGTAGAAATTTTAATAATATCCAGCATACTTAACAGAAAAACTTTTATTGAACCCAGTTTTACTTCAAATATCTTTACTTAAATTCCTCCTTAGCAAAATAGAGTATGACAAATCAATCAATTAATCAACATTTATTCAGCACCTATTATGTGTCAGTCACTGTGCTAAGTGTTCTAGTGAGTCATTGTGAAATTATCTACACCACTGAAAGGAAAGAAGGATTGGTTTAGACCAGAGAATCAAACTGTCTAGGTAGTAAAATACATGCTTGTTCATTAGGGAAAAAAAAATACTACTGCAAAGGCTAGAGATAAAGATTTGTCTGAGTTGCTAAACAAAAGAAGTACTAGACTTCTCACAGGATTCTTCATCATTGCACATCTAGTACCACTGTGGTTGTAGGAAATTCTCCCTGTGGAGGAGTGCTCCTATTATCCTGACATCTTTCTGCTAGCACCTCATGCCCTGTGGGATATTTTTATGCTTCTTTTGATTTTCATGTTTTCTAGATTATAGGAAGTGGCAGCCATTTGTCCATAAAGCAATTTATAAATGAAAAAAATTTTAAATGGTTAGCAAATTCCACTTAGAAATGTGGGAAGTATTTATAACTTATAAATAATAATTACCTTCAATTATCAGATTTTCTTAATAACTCCTTTTTTATAAATACATTAAATACTTTACTTTGTGCTTTTAAAATGAGTATTATCTGCTTTTTAAATAAAATACAGTTGCTAGAGATATGAGTCAGGAAATTCACAACATAAAATTGCCATAGAAACCTTCTGTTACTTTAAAGATATAAATTAGCAATCTACAATATTAGAGTGAGCTAAATTTCAGCTCTGTGAATATGATCATTATCAGATTATTTAATATTGAAATAATGATTTTTTTTTGCACTAAATACATTTAATAGTTCTTAATTTCTGGCTTCTGCTTATTATAGTTTAGTTCAGGGGTGGGGTACCTGTGGCCTTGAGGCCTCAGGTTCCCCACTCCTGGTCTAGTCTATGTATTAATTATTGTTTAGAGGAAATATCTAAAAGACTTAAACCATTGGAAGTTTGCATTAGGTAAGAGATAAAGTATTTTTGAAGCTTTCATCCTTTCTGATTCCTTTCACTTTTTTCATATATAATATTCTTTTTCTTTTATTTGTATACTTTTGTATTTGTATTTATATTCTTTAATTTGTAATTTTTTTTAATAGGGTGCCTAACTGACCTTTATGGCTTTGTCAACAAGCCCAAAGTCTTTTTTTTCCCTTAATAGTGGTTTTTTTTTTCCAATTACATGTAAAGATAGAGTTTCAAATTTTTCTTCCCTCTCTCCTCTCCCCCCTCCCCAAGACATCAAACAATCTGATATAGATTATACATATGTAGTCATTAAATGTATTTTCACATTAGTCATGTTGTGAAAGAAGAATCAGTACAAAAGGGAAAAACGTTGAGAAAGAAAAACAAAAGAAAGTGAAAGTAGTGTTCAAATCTGCATTCAGCTTCCATGGTTCTTTCTCTGGATGTGGTTATCACGCGTCTTCTGGATTTGTCTTGGATCATTGTGTTGCTGAGAAGAGCTAGGTCTGTTGTAGGTAATCATTGTACAATATTGCTTTTGCTGTGTACAATGTTCTCTGGTTCTGCTCACTTCACTCAGCATTGGTTCATGTGAGTTTTTCAAGGTTTTTCTGAAGTCTGCCTGCTCATCCTTTCTTATAGCACAGTAGTATTCCATTACATTCATGTACCACAACTTGTTCAGCTATTTCCCAAATGATGGGCACCCTCTCAATTTCTAATTCTTTGTGATGAGGATAATTTTAAGGCTACTTCTCACACTTGAATTTTGATGAAAATGGGTTTTTTTTTTTTCAGAAGAATTTTTAAAAAAAATATATATGTAATTTTATTTTTTACAAATTCATTTTTTACAAATTATTATTTAACTATTTTTGCTCTTTTTAAATTTTAAATTCCAAATTCTTTCCCTTCCTCCTATTCTTCCCCATCCACTAAGAAGGCAAGCAAATGATAGTTATACATGTGAAATCATGAAAAGAACATTTCCTCATTAGTAATATCACCCCCCCAAAAAAAGGCAAGAAAATTATACTTCAGTTTACACTCAGAGTTCATCAGTTTTCTCTCTGGAAGTGGATAGTATTTTTTCATCATGAGTTCTTTGTTTTGCATCACTATATTGATTGGAGTAGCCAAGTCTTTCACAGATAGTCATCATTACAACATTGCTTTTACTATGTACAATGATCTCCTGGTTCTGCTAACTTTGCATCACTTCACGTAGGTCTTCCCATGTTTTTTTTCTTTTTCTGAAACCACCCCCCTCATCATTCCTTAGAGCACAGTATACTCCATTACAATCATATGCCACATCTTGTAGAGCCATTCCTCAATTGGTGAGCTTAATTTCCAAATCTTTGTCAATTCAGAAAAGCTGCTATAAACATTTTTGTACATACAGGCACTTTTCTTTTTCTTTGCTCTCTTTGGGTAGTAGTATTAGTGGGTCAAAGGGTATGCATAGTTTTATAGTCCTTTGACATAGTTCCAAATTGTTTTCTAGAATATTTGGACCAGTTCACTCCACCAACATTTTATGAGTGTACCTATTTTCCTGTATTCCCTCCAGCATTTGTCAGTTCTGTTGGGTACGAGGTGGTAACTCAGAGTTGTTTCATTGTGCATTTCTCTAATCAGTAGTTATTTATAGTATTTTTTTTCAAATGATGATAGATAGATTTGATTTCTTCTTCTGAAAACTACCCATTCACATCCTTTGACTATCAATCATGGATTGGCTCTTATTTTTAGAAATTTGACTCAGTTCCCTATATATTTGAGAAATGAGACCTTTATCAAAGAAATATGCTGTAAATTTTTTTATATTGCTTCATTGTTTTAGCAAAATGTAATTTCCCTGATTATCTCTTTTAATTAGGTTTTTTTTAACTCTGTGTGTTTTTCTTTCAAGTGCATCTCTTGTAAATATCACATTGGATTCTGGTTTCTAATCCATTCTGCTACCTGCTTCAGTTTTATGGGTGAGCTCATTTCATTAACATTCACAGTTATGATTGCTAATTGTATTTTCCTCCATCCTGTTTTCTTCAGTTTAACCTTCTCTCTTTCTCTTTATCCTTTTCCTCCTCAAAAATCTGTTTTGCTTTTGACCACTGCCTTTCTTAATCTGTCCTTCCTTTTATCATCTTCTGCCAAACCTTCATCTCTTATCCTCTTCCCCTCCTTCTGTTTTGAGTAGGGTAGATTTCTATACCCAACTGAATGTCTATATGTATTCTTCCCTTTTTGAACCAATTCTGATGGGAGTGAGGTTCCATATTGTCTGTCCCTCTTACCTCCATTTTCCCTTCCATTATAAAAGCTCTTCCTTATGTGCCTCTTTTATGTGAGAAATTTTTTTTTCCATTCTACCTCTCCCTTTCCCCTTCTTCCAGTGCATCTCTCTTTCTCATCCCTTCATATTTTTTTTTTGTATTTTAGAAATTATCCCAACATAATTGACTCTATTCATGCCCTCTGCCTGTGTAGAATATTTCCAAATGCTGTAATAAGGATAAAGTTCTTAGGAGTTACATGTATCATCTTCCAGTATAGGAATGTAAATAGTTTAGTTTTATTGAATCCCTTATGATTATTTTTTTGTGTTTACCTTTTTGTGCTTCTCTTGACTCTTGTGTTTGAAAGTCAGATTTTCTTTTCAGCTCTGGTCTTTTTACGTGGAATGCTTGAAAGTCCTCTGTTCATTAAATATCCATTTTTTCCCCACCTGAAGGATTATACTCAGTTTTGCTCAATAGGTTCTTCTTGGTTGTAATCCTAGCTCCTTTTCCTTCTGGAATATCGTATTCTAAGTCCTCTACTCCTTTAATGTAGAAACTGCCAAGTCCTGTAATCCTGACTATGACTCCATGATATTTGAATTGTTTCTTTCTGGTTGCTTATAATATGTTCTCCTTGACTTGGGAGCTCTGGAATTTGTCTGTCATATTCCTGAGAGTTTTCATTTTGGAATCTTTTTCAGGAAGTGATTGGTGGATTCTTTCAATTTCTGTTTTAGCCTCTCTATCAGGGTAGCTTTCTTTGATAATTTTTTGAAATATGATGTCTAGGCTCTTTTTTTTGATCATGGCTTTCTAATAGACCAACAGGTCTTGAATTATCTCTCCTTGATCTAATTTCCAGGTCAGTTTTTTTTTTAATGAGATATTCCATATTTTCTTTTTTTTCTTCCTTTTTCCTTTGTTTTATTGATTCTTGATGTCTCATGGAGTCATTTGCTTTCACATGCCCAATTCTAATTTTTAAGGAATTATTTTCTTTAGTGAGTTTTTGTACCTTTTTTTTCCCATTTGGCCAATTATGTCTTTTAAGGTGATATTTTCTTCATAACTTTTGTGATTCTTTTGTGTTGCTTCTGTGCTCTCGACTGGCTCTTACCCTGGTAGGACCTCTCCTGATGAATTCCTACCTTAGGCTGCAGAAATGTTTGACTTTAACCTCTTGTTGGCTCTGCCACTCCAAAATCTGTTTGAGGAGTTATTTTAAAGTTGAATGAAGACGAATATTGGGAGAGTCAGTTTTAGTTAGGTTGCTGCCTCTAATTTACCATCTTGTCTCTGCCTTCCTATTTTGTTTTTTACAAATTCTTGAGTTTATTCTTTTGAGTTGTCCTATATTGATTTTCCTCTTCCTTTCTTTCCTGATGCTTTTAAGAAAGCTTTTGAGTATTTCAATTTGTCATCATAATTTTTAAGTATTACTTAAAGATGCCAAAGAAATGGGTAAATTCTGTGGTCCTGGGCTAGACACTTAACCTTTAAGTATTCTAGGCAAGTCTCTAAACCTATAAGATGCAGACTTGAATAAATAGAGAGAGTTGCCTCACCTAAGAGTTTTTCTATTCCTACAAGGGCACAAGTCCAGTCCTCTATGCTACCCTTTTAACATGCGATTATTGTTCATGCTGCTTTAATTTTCTTCATAGTTCCACCTTCGTTAACTGTTCTATTCCTCTTCAGCAAGGCTTGTAATTCTCTGAAATCCTGTCTGTTTCTTTAGATTTTTATTTTATTTCATGGACAATCCTAAGCTCTTTGAGAGTGAGGTTTGTTTCATGCATTTTTTGTATTTGTATTCCCAATCCCTAGTACAGTCATAGGTCCTTATTAAACACTTGCTGAATGATTCAGTACTTCAAAGAATCCAACTTTTTTTGATATGGTTTTATTCTTTTCTCTACTTCAGGTTTTAATGTTTCCATTATGGTTTTTTAAGAACTTCTGTAACCAGATACTATTTAGTGACCAACCTTCTGGTGACAAGCTTTTCCAAACTTAGCTAGAGTGGTATTCTGATGACATGTACAATTCTTTGTTAGGCCTGTCCTTGAAGCTTACTAGCTTGACAGGCTCTGCCAAAGCTTGGACTCTGCTGCTGTAGCTTTCATGAACTCAAGGTCACCTTCAGGGTAGGATGATATATCTGATTAGGACTTCAGTGAGGTTTGTAGGACATTGCTAGGCTGATTATCCTCAAATAAAAATGCAGTCAAATTTTCTCTCAGCTATTATAACACTTAAAAATCTTTCATGGTTTTATGGCTCTCTGCCAGTGTCCAGATCTTTTCTTAAAGAAAATTCATAACCGTAATTAACTAAAAATTGGAATCATTTGATTATTTATAGAACAGATGGAATGAAAATTTAAAAATTTGAGCCTCTCATTTCTTGTGGAAAATGTTTAGAAATTTAACATGAAACTTACTCCAAAGCATTTTTAAATGAGCTGTGACCTTAGGATCATGAAGTAACAAAAATTCTTTTGCTGATTGCTTGCTGAATGACACTTAAAATTTTTCTTAAAAATTCTTTATAGCAATTAAAATAGAGTGCTTAAATGTGCTCTAGAGTGTACAGTAGAGTAATTTCAGATAGTCAAATGATCTTGTGATCTCCACATTATAAGTATTCCCTCTAATGATTGAGATCACCACCCACCTATCAAGCTGTCCATGCTTGTTTATCTTGCTCACCTCTTGTCTGTATTTTCCCATGAGCTTCTCCTGAGTGGTCCACTCATGCTGGGGTCTCTTCTCATTCTCTTTTTATATGACAGGGCTATCAGTGTGTTTATTCTCTATTTCCTTGTTTTATTTGTCATTGCTCTCAAGGTGATTGTTGCTCATCTGTGTCTTGCCAAGGTTTCTTTAAAATGATTTTTCCCTTGACTGTTTCACACTGTTCTAAGGTCATATGACCTATATAAACTTTTAGCATTCTCCTCATAACATATTTCAGGTGTTTCTGTTTTTAAACCAGCCTTGCTATTTTCTGCCATATCTCTCCACTTGTCAGGTAAGTCATATGTTTGCCAAGTTAGGCAATTGTTAGTCTTTTTTTTTTTTTGGATCTCCTTTTTATGCAATTGGCTTATACCAATTAAACTTCTGTATAAAATTATTATAATTGGTGTTAATGTCTTTTCTGATATCAAATTACTATTTTTCATCTTAACTTGTTTAAATTGGTCAAGTTGGAATTAGTTTTATTGTGTGCAATTTTATTTTTATTCTTCAGGTTTTGTTAATTTCAGTCTTTGCTCTAACAAATTATTGACCTGATTATACAAAAATAGCTAATTCGGATATGGTTCATATAAGTAATAAATTGTTTTCCTGTCCATTAAAATCAGTCTTATTTTTTATGATCTTATTCTTTGCTTTCCATGTCTGCCATATGATCTTTTGTTCAAAAGATGTATTTTATAGGTGTGAGGTTTCTGCATGTTCAATAAGACGTTGGTCCCTTTTATTCTTTATTCCTGAAATATATTTTTATGTTTATATTGTCCTTACTATTGTCCTCTTTGCATTGAAGGCATTGAGTATGAGAATGTATATCTATTTAATTTAGAGGTTCTCATTGATCTCAATCTAGAATTTCTCTCCCTTAGCATCCCTGTAAGAGATGTTGCATAAGCCAAATTATAGTTATGATAGTCTTTTTTTTATTAATTTCTTTCAATTTATCAACAATCACTCCCATATGCTTTTGAGTTTAAAATTTTTTTCCCTCTCCCTTCCCATTTCCCTCCCCAAGATGGCGCACAATCTGATATAGGCTATACATATACATTCCTATTAAACGTATTTTCACATTAGTGATGTTACAAGTAAGAATTAGAACCAATAGGAGGAACCACCAGAAAGAGGAAACAAAACACAATAGAAGAAAAAAAATAGCAAATAGTATGCTTCGATCTGCATTCAAACTCCATAGTTCTTTCTTCTTTATGGATAGCATTTTCCATCACGAGGCCTTTGGAAATGTCTTAGATTCTTGTATTGCTGAGAAGTGTTAAGTTTATCAGTATTAGTTATCATACAATGTGGCTGTTATCGTGTACAACATTCTCCTGGTTCTGCTCACTTCACTCAGCATCAGACCATACAAGTCTTTCCAGGTTTTTCTGAAGTCAGCCTGTTCATCATTTCTTATAGCACAACAGTATTCCATTACATTCACATGCCACAACTTGTTCAGCCATTCCCCAATTGATGGGCATCCTCTCAATTTCCAATTCTTTGACATATGGTAGTCTTTTTGCAAATACCTCCCATGGGTACTTTAATATGAAATGATCAAACGTTCCATGAAATAATATTTTTTCTTGCCTGTGGATACATAATAAAACCAACACCATCAAATTCTTTATTTCCATCTCTAAGGAGAACCCATGAGCCATCCTTTCAATTAGCTGCAGCTTCTTTCTGTCTTCTGGTTTTGTTTTTAGTGAGAATATCAAGATTGGTATAAATTAGTTCCACTAGTGGTATGTCTACTGAGTGACTGTAGGATAAATATCTCACAGGGAGTGTACCAATAGCCAAGTTAATGTTTATAGATAACATAAAAACTGATTCTTGGCACCATATGCTTCTTTTTTCTACCACTATTATAGGAGCAGAAGGAGGCTGCATAGGTATAAAGACCATTATATGTGTTTCTTTGCTTAATAGGCATATGGGGCAGAAGTCTTCCCTAGTGATGAACTCCTCTGTTCTTTAGCTGATCCTAGAAAGCAGGGCATAGCCAAGGGTCACCTCAACAACACAATGAGCCATCAGAATAGGAATTTGATGAGATAGTATTGATATGTGTAGTATAATGGTGTATTAATAGTATAATAGTACAATGGTCATCATTATGATGATGATAATGACAATGACATAATAATAAAAATAAAATAGTTTATAGAGATTCTTAATATTGGACCTGTGAACTTTTTTCTTTTTTTGAATATTTTGATAATTGGGGACAGCTAGGTGGTGCAGTGGATAGAGCACCGGCCCTGAAGTCAGGAGGACCTGTGTTCAAACATGGCCTCAGACCAAACACTTGACACTTACTAGCTGTGTGACCCTGGGCAAGTCGCTTAACCCCAATTGCCTAAAAATAAAAAAAATAATAATAATAAATAAAAATAAATATTTTGATAATTATATTTAAATATATTTGCTTTTCCTATGTATTTTATTTGTGCATGTAAAAACATTATTCTGAAAAAGGGTCCATAAGTTTCTCTAGACTACTAAAGACTGCCATGATAACAGAAAAAAAGGTTAAGAACTTCTGGTATAGAATAACAGTTGAAAAATGTATCTAGTACTCTGTCCAAATGAGGAATATGACTTTTTGAAATTTTATCATCAAGACTTTCTAACTCAATAGGTTTTCATTCAATTGATTATCTGCTTTGTGCCTACATCTTTCTTATAGTGTTTCAGGCTGACTTCATTGGTATAGACATCTTTTGGGTGAGAAATCCACCTCTACTAATATAGGTCCCTACCTTCTCTGCAACTTAAAGTCTTAGAGAATTGTCTAGAATACTTAGAGGTTAAGTGATCTGCCTAGGGCTGTACTACTTGCTAAGTGGCCTAGGCAGTACTTGAATTCAGGTCTCAGCTCTGAGGCTGGTTCTTTTTTTTCTTTTTTTCCTTTTTATTAATTTATTTTGATTTATCAATAATCACTTCCATATGCTTTTGAGTTTAAAATTTTTCTCCCCCTTCCTCCCTACCAACCTCCCCAAGATGGCACATAATCTGATATAGGCTATACATTTACATTCATATTAAATGTATTTTCACATTAGTGATGTTGTAAGTAGAAATTAAAACCAATGGGAGGAACCATCAGAAAGAGGAAATAAAACTCAACAGAAGAGAAAAAAATTAGCAATTCGGCTTCCATAGTTCTTTCTTTGGGTGTGGATAGCATTTTCCATCACAAGGCCTCTGGAAATGTCTTAGATCCCTTGTATTGCCAGGAAGGGTTAAGTTTATCAATATTAGTCATCACGCAATGTGGCTATTATTGTGTACAACATTCTCTTGGTTCTGCTCACTTCACTCAGCATCAGACCATACAAGTCTTTCCAGGTTTTTCTGAAGTCAGCCTGTTCATCATTTCTTATAGCACAATAGTATTCCATCACATTCATATACCACAACTTGCTCAGCCATTCCCCAATCGATGGGCATCCTCTCAATTTCCAATTCTTTGCTACCACAAAAAGAGCTGCTATGAATATTTTTGTACATGTAGGTCCTTTTCCTGTTTGTGTGATCTCTTTGGGATATAGCCCTAGAAGTGCTATTGATGGGTCAAAGGGTATGCACATTTTTATAGCCCTTTGGGCATCGTTCCACATTGCTCTCCAAAATGGATCATTTCACAACTCCACCAACAATGCATTAGTGTTCCAATTTTCCCACATCTTCTCCAACATTCATTATTTTCCTGTTTTGTCATGTTGGCCATTCTGATAGGTATGATGTGGTACCTCAGAGTTGTTTTGATTTGCATTTCTCTAATCAGTAGTGATTTAGAACATTTTTTCATATGGCTACAGATGGCTTTAATTCCTTCATCTGAGAACTGTCTGTTCATATTCTTTGACCATTTATCAATTGGGGAATGGCTTGTATTCTTATAAATTTGACTTAATTCTCTATATGTTTTAGAAATGAGGCCCTTATAAGAGAGACTGGTTATAAAAATTCTTTCCCAATTTTCTACCTTCCTTCTAATTTTAGTTGCATTGGCTTTGTGCAAAAAACTTTTCAATTTAATGTAATCAAAATTATCTTTTTTTGCTTTTCATAATGTTCTCTATCTCCTGTTTGGTCATGAATTCTTCTGTTCTGCATAGATCTGACAGGTAAACTATTCCTTGCTCTCCCAGTTTGCTTGAGGCTGGTTCTTTATCCACCATGCCACGTTACCTTTCAATATGAAATAAGTGTAATCAAGCAGAAAAGATTCATGCATTGGTTGTGTTTGAAAATGTGTTTCTTATTCTAGTACCTCTAGTTCTTCATCCTACAGCTTAGAATAGGAAACATACTTCATGTCTTCTAGAATCATAATTGACTGTAGCATTGATTAGAGTATCTTAAGTCTGGAGATTACATAGACTCTTTTCTTATGTTTGGGGCTTTAAGGTAATGCTAGTGCCACCTCAGGAGTGATTTTCATGTGACCTTGTTATAGTGTACTTATAATATTTTGATGTAGTGATCTCTTATGTATAATGTTATGAATTTACAAGGTAGTTTTTTCATTTATATTTCCTATTTGGAATAGTTAATCTTATCAGCAATCATTTACTAAAAAAAAATCTTGTGCTAAAATGTCTTATAATAATAAATTATTATTATTAATTATAGTAGCATTTATATGGCACCTACTATTTGTGAGGCATTATGCTGACAGCAGTACAAGTATATCACTTGGGCCTCACGACAAACCTAGGAGGTAGGTGCTGTTATTTCACCCATTTTGCAGTTGAACCTAAGGCAAACAAAGACTTAGTAACTTGCCAAAGGTTACATAGCTGATAAGTGTCTGAGTCTGGGTTGTAACAAAAGTCTTTCTAACTCCAGGTCTAACATCCAGTGCTGTATCTACTGCACTGTGCAGTTGCCTCCTGTCATATTAATTTACAGGATACGTTCATTAGCAAATAATTGAATTGGAAATAATTATTATGAAACAAATTAGGAGGCTGAAATACTTGAAGAGGCAGAGTTTATATTTTTCTTTAATTTCAATACTTTTGGTTTTTTTTTTAATGTAAAATTACCATACTGAATAGATAGTATAAGAAAGTAGAAGGAAATCTAAATTCAGGACATTTGGTATGAAGTTCTAAACTTTTCCATTTTCTATCTGTGTGACTCTGGGTAAGTCTTCTTTACAAATATCAGCCTCAATTTCCTCATGTAAAATAGTTACTTTACATAGATTGTCGACCCCTATATCATTGTTGAGGAAAATATATTGAAAACTATAATGGGCTTAATAGATAAGATCAGTTATTACTGTTAGACTAATTGTAAATTGGTCTCCTGGCTTCCAGTTGCTTCCATCAGCATGCTGTTATCAATTCAGCTACCCAATTGATACTTTTTTTGGGGGGGTGGCAAGGCAGTGGGGTTAAGTGACTTGCCCAGGGTCACACAGCTAGTAAGTGTTATGTGTCTGAGGCCGAATTTGAACTCAGGTCCTCCTGAATCCCGGGCCAGTGCTCTATCCAGTACACCACCTAGCTGCCCCCATTCCAGTTGGTATTCTTAAAACACATCTGACCATTCAGTTCAGTAAACATTTATTCAGCTCTTCAGATACAAAGGTGTTTAACATAAATTTGTACCCCCAAATACATACATAGGAATTCAAAGATGAAAGTAAAACAGCCCTACCATCATGGAACTTAAAATATGC
Source organism: Vombatus ursinus (assembly GCF_900497805.2). Lineage (NCBI taxonomy): Eukaryota > Metazoa > Chordata > Mammalia > Diprotodontia > Vombatidae > Vombatus > Vombatus ursinus. The sequence continues at coordinate 33,578,716 of NW_020954619.1, forward strand.
TGAAATATTACTCCTCTACTCAAAAATCTTCATTGGATACGAGTTGAAAGATGAAATATAAAATTTTCTAGTTAGGCATTTAAGTCCTTTAGTTCTATGGTTTCTAAATACCTTACCAATCTTATTTCATATTCTTGCCCTTTGCTGTTCAGTCCAACTTGTCTGCTATTCACTATTTACAACCTCTGGCTTTGCAAAGGTGGGTCGCTCATATGTAGAATCCACTCCATGATCTCTGCCTCATACTAACTAGCCTTCAAAACAGAGCTCATGTGCCACTTCTTATATCAAGTCTTTTTGATTCCCCTCTAGATCTTAGTGTTTTCACCATAATAGTATTACTCTGTATATATTTGTATTTACTTACCTATGTATTTAGTGTTTCCACCCCAGTGGAATATATTCATCTTGAGAAAAAGGACTATTTTATTTTTATCTTTGTGTTCCTGGAACCTCTGCCATAGATTGGTTGAATTGAATTAATTACTAAGAACTTAAAATGGAAAAAAAAAATAGACTTATTGCCTTTATATACTTTATATGGTGTTTTAATACTTGTTAATACCACTTAGGAGCTCTATTATACATGGCAAACTTCACAGTGCTCAAGAAAATTGACACTTTTGGAGAATTCTTAAAGCCCCTTTCATTTGTTGTACTGTGATTCTTAAAGGGTTAGTTATTACATTACTACATTAATGGGTAATTCATGTAGATGATTAGTTGTGTACTGAGGAGCAATTCCACTTGATGTTGCTAAACTTCATATTTTTTACTTTTTATTCAATTCTAGATTACCAAAGAAGATTTCCTGACCTTTGATTATATACTGTGTATGGATGAAAGCAATCTGAGGTAATCACATTTTTTAACAATGATGTTTTAAAAGTATTTCCATTTATGTTTAACACCAGTAAATAGGTCAGATGATACACTGCCAGTAGGGACTTACGATCTTTGTTTTCTCGTAAGATGGGGTCATAATGTACAGAGTATTATTTTCAAATTGTAACAAGCCCTGAGTTATTCGAAATTGGCAGATAGCCATATTTATAAGAAGATGCATGCTAAGATAAGGAAAAGTTCAATTAGTCTGATTTAATTTGAAGAAAGGCAGGTTGTGTTACACTGCTTTATATAATAAGATTTATGCTTTCTGCATTGGGCTTGTATGATGTTGATAGAATGAGTCATGGGCATTGCAATTTCCCTCCTTTCCCCTCCCCACATTTTGTAACATGATTTAAGTTTGTATTGATTGATAGAAGGATATTTGACAAATGCATTAACTTTAGGGTTTTGTATTAAAGAATGAACATTTAGAAAAGCTTGAAATAATATTTGAACTGATTTTTCTTATTTTTTTAACATCTTTATTCAAACAATCATTCTAGATTGGGTAGTTAAGACTTTGAGTATGACGTTGGCAATTGTCTGTTGTCTAGGGGCCAAACTAGCTAAGTTAGAAGAGTCCCATCACCAGAGCCTACTAACATCTTATTAAGATGGAAAGGTTTTAAGAATAGACTTGGTGACTGACTATCTCTCATTCCAAGCATAGCTAAGTTTGGAAAGGCTTATCAGCAGATTTATTGCAAGTTAATTTATTTCCCAGTCATAGCAAGTCTCAAAGATTATCTACTACATTGTAGACTGCTATGTGTCATCAGTTGTGAGTACCAACACCAATGAAATTGGTTCAGAGAAATGTGTGCACAAATGCAAAAATATATTACATTGAGATGATTTTTGCATTTACTACAAATACTGTTGCCATTATTATTTTAAGATACCAAGTGTATTCTTGGCTAATTTATATGAGTCTTTCATTTTTTATTCATCTTTCAAAATGAATGTTTTAGTACCAGTTACAGAGTGGTAATTTGAATATTTACTAAATAAAACTAAATATTTACTTTTGATAACAAATCCAATTTCATTTTAAACTTGTAACATTTTTTTAAAAGTAGTTTAATATCAGTGACAGCTAAGTGGCACAGGTTGGACCTGGAGTCAAGGACATCTGAGTTCAAATCTGGCTTCACACACTTATTAGCTGTGTGACCATGAGCAAGTTTATTGACCTTTGTTGGCCTCAGTTTATTCATCTCTAAAATGAGACTAATAGATCAAATGCAATAATATTTGTAAAGTAGTTAGTACAGTGCTTGACACGTAGTAAACACTATGTAAATGTTAGCTGTTAACTATTATTAACTAGATGTACTTATTTCCTATCATTCAGACTTACCCCATAATTCTTTTATATATTTGGCCAGAAAAAGCCCAGCTGTATGATTTCAAATATTTATTGGAAGCGGAGGTTTGTTGTATGGAAATCACTCATAGATATGTAAAAGTATCAGGGCAAACCAAAAAAATTATCTGTTGTGTATTCTCATTTTAAATTTTATTTTGTTCTTTTGAAAGTGTTCCTTACTGTGCCTCCAGTTTATTAGTACTTGGGTAGAAGTTAATTTTGTTTTCTCTTTTTCATAATTGCTTTAAAATAACGATGATTTTTTTTTTGTCTTTTTTTTCTTATATGTGGAGCTTATTATCAGTGTTCTCATAAATATCTTTGAGGTTATTAAGATATTTTCAGGAAAGTGAAATGATCTTAAATGACAAGTATTTTACAATTTGAGAAGGGAAAGGCTTCATTATAACTTGTAATGGAAAGGAAAATAATTAAAATTTAAAAAATAATTAAAATAACTATCCCTCCCCCAGAAAATAGTTTGTCTTCATGCAAACCACCTAATTTCTAGTATTTAATTAAGTTAGTGTTTATGTTTAGAGAAGTGATCACTGAGGTTTCCTGGGCCATTGTGGAAACAAAGGAAAAAATGAGGGACAAATGAAAAAAATACTAGAAAAAAATAACTGAAACAAAGTGAGCACTTTTTTTTTTTTTGGCTTTTTGGTGAGGCAGTAGGGGTTAAGTGACTTGCCCAGGGTCACATAGCTAGTAAGTGTCAAGTATCTGAGGTCGGATTTGAGCTCAGGTCCTCCTGACTTCAGGGCCAGAGCTCTATCCATTGTGCCACCTAGTTGCCCCTGTGAGCACATTATTAATAAAGAGACAGTACCAAATAAGTTTGGCAAGATAGGTGAATTAGAGAAAAGTGAAATTATTCCAAAGGGTCTTGAAATAGAAGGGACCTTAGAGGTTATGTAGTCATATCCTTTGATCTCAGAAATGAGGAAACCAAGGTCCCTGGAAATTGACAAAATCACACAGCTAGTAGGTTGTAAAATCAGGATTTCATCCTTGGACTTCAAACTTCTCATTCAGTTCCTCAGAGCTCTTCAACTAAGGAAAATACTTTTAACTACAGTTGAATATTGTTTTAAAGGGCTATTTGCTATTTTGAATGTAGTGATGCCTTTTCCTAATATATGCGAACTACTGAATAAAAAAAGAAAAATATTATCAGCTAAGCTTTTGTCATCAACTGTGGTTTCAATTTGTGTTGAAAAACTCAACCTTAGTGATATAGTTCACGTAAAGATTGATTTATTTTCATAAAGGAAACTGAACAAATTACAACTGATAAACTTCAAGTTTTCTAGATTTAAGTTTCAACTTATTTACATTATTTAAAATTTTAAAATATGGTAAAGGAATTAGAGTGATGAAATCTAGGAATTCTGATATAGGCCTAAATTTCCTCCTCAAATAAATATTGAAGGATGTATTTAAAAAAAAAAAAGGAAGAAAATGTAATAAAGAAGCTGGAGAGTTTATAGTTGATGCAAAAGTCAGGAGATTGTCACTGTAATTTCCTTAGCTGAACTAAAACATGATTGAAATAGGACCTAAAGACAATTATTTTTAACACCTCCTTGCAAGGAGTTATCAAGATTTTATTACATATTGAATACCGAACAAAGGAAAGTAAAGAAATGAAAAGAGTATAACAAAGGTGGGAATATAATTGTAGTCTACTGCAAAAAAATGGAAGGGATGCTTATTTAATTGGGTGAAATGATAAGCCCAATTTTTAATAGGTTATACTTTGGGTTAAGGATATCCTACTCTATATGTCCTATTGGAAATTGGAAAAATGGGATGAAAGAAGTTTGAAGCACAGAAATGTAATATGGGACAGGGGGGGATTGCCTGAGGGGAAAAGTAGATAAAAAGTGGAAAAGAATACGTTGAGATTGTTTCAAGAAATATTTAAAAAAAAAAAAAGATTGATAACCACTGATATTGAATAGTTTGGTTACAGACCCTTAGAAGCAAAGAGCTGAATAAGATAACCTATTAACATCCTTTGAAGCTCCTTCCTTCAATCTATGAAATTTTCTTTCTCATTGTCCCATCATCCTTGACAGAAAAGAAAGGGAGAATAGTTTGTACCTTCCTATCTTTATTGAATATCATTGTCAGTTTTTTATCTTAAAGTTCAGAATTTCATGTTTTATAATTGAATCTCATTTTTATGTAGAATACCAGTAAAAGTACAATGAAGCATTGCAAGTTATGCGGCAGCTTGTGTAGTTCCTTTAAAGATTTTTCTTAAGTGTTTACTTTGTTTGCTTTAAAACCAGGCCACTTTGCTGGATTTTGTTATGGTGATATAGGTATTTTGCATTGCCCTAGCAGATGTCCATGTTTAACCTGAAACCATAAGTTTAAAAACTAAGTTGGTTTTAATTTTACAGAGATTTGAATAGAAAAGTTAATCAAGTTAAAAACTGCAAAGCTAAAATTGAACTTCTTGGAAGCTATGATCCACAGAAACAGCTTATTATTGAAGATCCATATTATGTAAGTATCATTTGTACTTCCTAGCTTTAATTTTTCTTTTTCTGGGCTTTAGGGAAGCAAACATGCCTTTTTATCTTGCCCTGTTAAGTCACAGCTTTAAAGCAACTGTACTTTAAACAATGCTTTTTATTTCTTTCCATGTTTTTAGGGAAATGACTCTGACTTTGAGACTGTATATCAGCAATGTGTGAGGTGCTGCAAAGCATTTTTGGAAAAATCTCAGTAAGGCTCACATTCATTTATTGCTGAAGGACAACAGTGATTGACATCGACTTAAAAATGATGTATGTATAGCAGTTGATGTGTTATTAAAGAGTAATAATGTACTACATTTGGAGACCATCATTGTTTTTTCAATTCATTCAATGTTCACATATGTTCTAATTTGAAAGGTAATGAAAATCAGTCATTATTTTTGAAGTAAGACTATTTTCTTACATCAATTATAATTATCAAACAAGCTGGAACTCCCAGTCTATGCCTCAGATTTAAAAAATGAATTAATTATATAGTGGAACAAACTAAAATTTGCATGTTAAAACTAAGAAATCTCAACAGTCATTTATTAAAAATGTTTGATAGAGTTTTACTTTGAGATGGTTTCATTTATGTCTAATTGGAATCTTTAACAGGTAGTGAAAACATTTGCCTTTGTGTCCTAGAAGACAATAGAAAATAACTGAGGTCATTGTGAAAAATTAAAGAAAAATGTATTTTATTGTTTCAGCAGTCGTTTCATGACAGTAACTTAATGAAGAACAAATATTCTTTCTGTTCATCTTTACTATCTTTTAATATTTTGGCTGTCTATTAAAATAAATGTATCCCCTGCCTTGGGAGTTTGTGATGTGAATTTTATACAATTACACTTTACAGTGAGGAAATAAAGGGAAATTATTTATGTATTTAATCTTTAGAACTTGGTTAATCTCTTTATCTTTATACAGGGTGTCCCAAAAGTGTTAATACTGTTTTAAGTCATTAAAGCTTTTGAGATATCCTGTATACAAGGATTTTGTTTTAAAGAAAAGTCAGTTTGTCTTTTGACTTCTGTTGTCTCCCTCAAATTTTTGGTTTATAACAAATGAACAACAACATTTTACTATTTTATATCATTTGGTCTTTTTTGACATAAGTTATTTTACTTTCAACATCACCTGAAACTTCAACTATACACAGGGATGAATAATGTAATAAACTGAACATTTGGGATCAGAAGGAGCAATAATATATAATGCAATATGGTAAAATATAGTACCTAGAGAAATTTGGAGTGTGTTAGTAGATTTTCTTTCATCAACGTTTTGCAGATTTGTAGGATGTGTATAATATTACATCGAAGGGATTATACTTTTTAATTCATTTGGCCACCTCACAAAATTTAATTGTTTTAAAAATAAACAGAAATTTGCAAAAAGATTTTGAGATACAGGTCTATTCCCTAACTTTTGTATGTTGTTGAAGAAATGAAAAAAGTATAATAGTAATTTTAAGAAATTTTTCTTTCTGTTGATATGGATTGTAATGTGTAATGTGTTGATATGGATTGTAATGTGACCTCTGAAACTAGGAAGTAAAAAGTATAAATAAGCAAATAACTTTCACATAATTCACGAAATCTCTATGAAAAGTTTCTCACTTTAGAGAAGGCGGTTAAGACAGTTTTCTTTTCAGGCCACAAAAAGCAAAGTAATTTTCTCAAACTGCCTAGGGAGAAGAGGAAAAGAACTGGACAAGGGAAAAGGGATGATAAAACCAGCAGGTGCCAATGAAGCCCTGGCTCTGTGTCTGGCAGTATCTCTCAATGGGGTATGAAAGGGTTTGGAGGAGCTATGTTTGCCTTCCTCATTGATTCATTTTTCCAGTCTTCTTCAGGCTTAGGTCTAACCCTTCCTGACTTATAGCTATTATATTTCTTTACACTACTCTTTGATCAATCTGCAGCCTTTATCCTAAAATTATAGTGTTCCATGATTTGTTACAATGAGGCATTACATATGGTATGTTGATTGAAAAAAAAAAAAAGATAGGTCTTGGGATTGTTGAATGCACTGCACAGTTTCCCAAATGCAATCTAGCCTGCTCTTTTTTTTGTATTAAATTCTACGCCCAGATCATTATCCACCTTCAGTATCTATCTAAGCTGTAAGTACTGATACAATAATTGAGTCAGGTGTCTCTCTAACTGCATATATTACCCTAGCAGTATATGTTCTTTGTTTACTTATGGATCTCCTTGAGGATTTCCTGTAGAGTTCTAGAAATCCATAAAATTAGCATAGTGTCATTCACAAACAGGCATCTGGAGGGCCTCATCATCATTAGGGAATTTTTCTTTCGTATGGCTTCCTATGAGATATCCTGCTTAACAGGGACAGACACCATTGTTGAGTCTGTTTCCCTATTTCAACCCTCTACTAAATATTAATAGAAGATCACTAATCATTATCTCTGTAGCAAGGCATCTTTGTACGATTATTATATGCTTGGGGATGTGCTATTATAGTTTGTGAAAACTTAGGGACGTTTTTATTGAAGTCTTGTCTTATTACATCATAATAGTTTACCCCACTATCCCTTCCTTATCCCCTCTCATAGATTTATCAAATATACTAAAATGTATTTTTAAAGACAAAAAAGAAATCATCATAATTGATAAATGCATTGAAAAACTCTGAAATTCCCTTCCAATTTTCTTTTTACAATATTGTTTTTAGATTCATTTAAAAATTTTTTTTGAGTTCTTAATTCTTTCCCTCCTTTCTGCCCTTCACTTCTCCCATTGAGAAGGAAAGAAATGTGATATCCGTTACAAATGTGAAAGCATGCAAAACATTCCATATTGGCCATGTTGCCAAAAAAAAAATAAAGCCGGCAAAAGAAAGTAAAAAAATTATGCTTTAATCTGACCTCATAATCCATCAGTCTATTCTCTGGATGTGGATAGCATTTTTCATCTTAAGTCCTTCAGAATTGTTTTAAATTATTGTATTCATCAGAATAGTGAAGCCATTCACAATTGATCGTTGTTGGAGTATTGCTATTACTGTATACAATCTTCTCCTGGTTCTGCTTACTTCATTTTGTGCCATTTCATATAAGTCTTCCAGGTTTTTTTTTTAAACATCCTGCTCATTTTTAATAGCACAATAATATTCCATCACAATCATATACCACAACTTGTTCAGTCATTCCCTAGTTGATTGGTATGCCCTCTATTTTCGATTCTTTGCTACCAGAAAAAGAACTGTACAGATAAATTCTTTTTTTTTCCCTTAAATTTCTTTGGTATATAAACGTAGTAATGATATTGCTGTGTCAAAGGATATTATAGACATTTGGAAATACTTCCAAATTGCTCTCCAGAAGGGTTGGATCAATTCAGATCTCTACCAGCAGTATGTTAGTGTCCCAGTTTTTCCCTTTCTCCTCCAACATTTGTCACTTTCTTTTTCTGTCCTATTAGCCAATATGATAGATGTGAGGTATCAGTACCTCAGAGTTGTTTTAATTTGCATTTCTCTAATCAATAATGATTTAAAGCATTTTTTCATATGACTATGGATAGCTTTGATTTCTGAAAACTACTTGTTAATATCCTTTAACCATTTATCAGTTGAGTGATGACTCATTTTTATATATTTGACTCAGTTCTTCATGTATATGAGAAATGAGGCCTTTATCAGAGAAATTTGCTGTAAAATTTTCCCTCAGTTTCCTACTTTCCTTCTAATCTTGGCTGCATTGGTTTTGTTTGTACAAACTCTTTAATGTAATGCAATCAAAATTATCCATTTTACTTCTTATAAACCTTTATCTCTTGTTTAGTTATAAGTTCTTCCCTTATCTCCATATATCTGACAAGGTAAATTTTTCCATGCTCCCCTAATTTGCTTGTGATAACACTAAATTTATATCTATCTCAATCATTTATTCATTATGTTGGTGTACAGTGTAATATGTTGGTCTGTGCCTAGTTTCTGCCAAACTGCTTTCCAGTTTTCCTAGCAATTTTTGTCAAATAGTGAGTTCTTGTCCCCAGAGCATGGATCTTTGGGTTTATCAAACAGTAGATTATTATGGTCATTTATTACTGTGTATTATATACCTGATTTTATTCCACTGATTGACCTCTCTTTTTCTTAGCTAGTACCAGATTGTTTTGATAACTGCTTTATAATACAATTTGAGATCTGATACTCATATACTGCCTTTTTTTACACTTATTTTTCATTGATTCCCTTGATGTCCTTGATCATTTGTTCTTCCAAATGAATTTTATCATTTTTTCTAGCTCTGTAAAATAGTTTTTTGGTAGCTTGGTTGGTATGGCAATGAATAAATAAATTAGTTCAGGTAAAATTGTCATTTTTGTTATATTGGCTTGGCCTTCTCATGAGCAATTACTCTTTCTTTAGTTGTTTAGACCTGTGTTTATTTGTGTGAAAGATGTTTTGTAATTGTGTTCATGTAGTCCCTGGGTTTGTTGTGTCAGGTAAACTCCCAAGTATTTTATGTTATCTGCAATTATTTTTGATGGAATTTCTCTGTCTCTTGATGCTAAACTTTGTTGGTAATATATAGAAATGGTGATGATTTATGTGGGTTTATTTTATGTCCTGCAACTTTGCCAAAGTTGTCCATTGTGTCAATTAGTTTTTTGGTTGATTCTCTAGGGTTCTCTAAGTATACCATCATTTCATTTACAAAGAGTGATACTTTTGTTTCCTCATTGCCTATTCTAATTCCTTCAATTTCTTGTCTTACTGCTATAGTTAGCATTCCTAGTACAATACTGAATAATACTGATGATAATGGGCATCCTTATTTCACTCTAGATCTTATATGGAAGACTTCTACCTTAACCCTATTATAGATAATACTTACTGATGGTTTTAAATGGATTCTAGGAATTCATGTTGAACTTAGGTCCAGTTCAATTTTTTTTTTTTTGGTGGGGGGGTGGCTTTGCTTGTGGCTGTTTTGATATCAGTGTCTTCTGAGTTTGTTATCTTAATCCTTCCTGTCTCCTTAGTAGCTTTTCATGGTCACGTTCTTTTGTTGTTATTGTCTGCTCATTTTTCCAGCCTATTTCTTAATTTTATATTAAAGTTAGGTCTGCTCCTAGGCTGGAAGGGGCCCTTTCCCAAGCTTCAAGTTTTTTGTGTTGCTGCTTTTAGAACTAGTTCTAGGACTCTGTAAGTTTTAGTGCTTCAAAGGTGGTGTGGTCCACGGAGATGTGTTCATTGCTCTCCTGGACTGTGCTCTGGTCTTTACCCAGGAAGGAACTTTACTCCCCTACAGCTGCTAGTGTTAGTGCTCTTTTTGAGCTCTCCTGTCAACCTCCTGGTCTAGAAAAATATCTCCCCCAACCTTCTGTTGGCTTTGTCACTCCAGGATTTGATTTTGAGGTCTTAGATTTTAAAGTTGTTAGGATGGAGATTTTGAGAGTTCTGCTGAGTTGCTGCCTATATTCCACCATCTTGGCTTTACCTCCCATCCCCTTCTCATTTTCACCTAGGTTATCCATTTTGTGCATATTAGGCTATTTAAAGAAATGATAAAATGGGCATGTGGATTGATAATTATAAATTATTGGTTGATTTTTTTTTCATTCTTCGGATATTTTCCCCACTTTGAGGTACTTTGAAAGTTTATTTTTGAAATCCTCTTTCCTTCGTCATGACTTCCCCTGTATGTATTTGTTCAGGTATAGATGTTCTTGACAATTTTCTTAAGTGCAGTGGCCACAGTACTAAAGCGTAAATTCAAAATGTCATTCCACTATCATTGATATAGAGAGTAAATCATTGTAGAAACACTCAGGCCTCTTTTGTCCCCCTATCTGTTTTGGTTAAGTTATTAAAATCGTTTGGGTTAATATAATAAATTTTAAAGCCATAAAATTGGAGTATATAGTTATCCCCTGCCGTAAGTTGTTACAGATAGATGGTTTCTTAAAGTTAAACTAAATTAAACAAGATTTCTGAGTTTTTGTTTTTAGTAGTTTGTTTATACTAATAAATAGATGTTTTATATTTAGATTCAGCTAAGATAGAGGGCTGGATTGGAGTCCAAATCCAGCTTCAAACACTTACTAGCTATAGGATCCTGGAAAAGTCACTTGATGGCCCTCTGTTTCAGTTTCCTTCTATGTTAAATGAGGATAATAATAGTATTTACCTGTCAGGCTTGTTGCAAGGATAAAATGAGGTGATATTTGTAAATTGTTTTACAGACCTTAAAGAACTATATTAGTGTTAACTCTTACTATTTTACTTTCTTAGTTTCCTTGTCTTAAGTATGCAGCTTCAAACTCTAGCCAGGAGAACTGGATTTGAGTCTCAGCTTTGAAAGTGACTAGTGTTGTGACTTGGCTAAGTCTTCTTCATCCATAAATAAGAGGGTTGGGCTTGATGACTTCAGAGCTTTCCTTCAGCTCTGAAATGGTGTTAATCAAGTTGCTGAGCTTTCTTTCTTCTAGAATCTTATGACCGACTGACTAGCTGTATTTTGTGTATTGACATGGCATAACTCGAAATTTGCAAAAAAAAAAAAAAGCCTTTAAGAAGAGGATTAATTTTTATCACTTGGAAGGGTTTTAGAAAGAAGTATATTAAAATTGGTGGTCCCAAATAGGATCATTAAATCATCTGTGAAGAGTGGTAAATGCTGTAGTACTTGCAGTGTTTGCTGCTGTATTAATCTCATTCACATCCTTTATTAAATAATTTATTTTACCTTAGTGAGAAATTATGCTAAAAGTTTGTAATAACTTGTTTGTAAGAATACCATTTGTTAATTTTTTTACTTGTGATTAGAGGCTGTAAGAAACCTACATCATTTCTTTGCTTTTTTTTCTGTTTTTTACTTACTCCCTGGCATAACTATCTTTAAGATTATTTTTTTTTAAATTCTTGTATTCACAATATTGAACACATTATGAGTGAAAAGAACTCATAATAAGAACAGCATACTATACCAAACATTTCATTTATTACTTATGCTTATTTACAGTATTTACATATTGCACATTAGCTGGAATGTTTTATACAGATATTATACAAAAAAAAAAAGAAATTAGCTTAGGTGGAATCCCCACACACAAATTCACACTCCTCTTGTCTCCAAAAGATTTTTTTTTTCAGTTTTCTTTTGTGTTTTTCATGCAATTTTAAATTAGGCTCCAGGAAAATTAGAAAAGTGGTAAATTATCATGAAACCTCTCCATATGCTATTATAACAGATTATTTTGTGAATTCTTACTTCACAAGAATGCTCTTTGAAATTTCCAGATCAGTAAAGAAAATGGTATTCTTCTGGCTGAACCCTATATTCAGCATTTAGGAGGACTACATGTAGAAAGTGGAGTGGTAACATTATTCTTTTAAAAGAAAGTATTAAGTAGAACTGGCGGGTATAACAGTATTGACAATATACAAAACACAAGTTGAAGGAATTATGGAAGAGTCTGTCAGTCTGCAAAAATAAATCTCTTGTTCACAATGGAATATGTTTATAAAGGTATGAAGTTCGATTTCCCTGTTAGGTTCCAAGGCACTTCTCATGGTTCTTGGCATTCTGTTGCTTTATGGCTCTGCCCCCTGTGGGGAATAGAAAAATAAATTTTATTTGGATATCTGCTGTCTTTCATGAAACTATGTTTACATCTATGCATACATATGTACATATATAGGAATATATTTCAAATAGAGGATACATAAAATTATGTTTTGATATATTCCTCCATCATTTCCTAGAAATTTTAAGCAGAATTCATATTGTGACAGTAACTAAAGATATTTTGCCACTTTTTTTTCCTGAAAATACCTTTGAGTCCTACTATCACCATTTTTTAGTTCTTTTTCAGAGAAATTGGTAAAAATTAGATTTTAGGAAAAATGTTTTCCTTTTAAGTAAAAGTTATTGAATACTCAACCAAGCTCAATTTGAGGAATAGTAGTACCTTTAGATAAGCAAAATGTTGCAATAGAATATTAAATTTGGGAGTCAGAAGATGCAGATTTAAATTCAGACTCTGCTACTGACTCTCTTTGTGTGTGGCATATAAATCACTTAACTTCTCTGGACCTCAGTTTGCTCATCTGAAAAGTGAAGGAATTGGACCAAATGATCACTAAAGATCCTTAAATGCTAAATCTATGATCAATCAATTAATAAACATTTATTCTGTGCCTATTGTATCCCAGGCCCTGTGGTAAGCACTGAATCTTGAGTCTTAGATCCGTGGTGTCAAATAAAAATAGAAATGGGAGTCACTAAACTGTACAGAAGGATCCCTATTGCTTACATTGACTTAGAAAAGTACGTCTTAACATTATCTATGTTCTATTGTATTTTATTTATTTTGTTAAATATTTCCCAGTTACGGGAGCATTCTGGAATATTGCTGCTATGTGTTTGATACTTCTGATTTAGATCCTTGTTTTGGTATATCAATAATTCATTAAATCAGGTTCCATTAATTGATTTGTTTTTTTTGTAATTTCAAATCAGTGGGAAGAAAACTAAGGTCCCAAAAGGTTAAGTATGTTTCTGAAAGTCATACCTGTACTAAGTAACAACCAGAATTTGAAACCAGGTCCTCTGACTCCAAATCCAGCACTTTTTCCACTGTACCATGTTTGTATCTATGACTGAACAATTTGGTAAGCAACCTAATAATTAAAACAAGATGATAAATAAAATTTTTGAGCTAGAAAGGAGAGACCTTAGAGATCATTCAGTTTAGCCCCTAAATTTATGTATGAACAAACTGAGGCCCATAGTGGTTGAAGTGACTTATACAATCATTCAGGTAGTTAAGTATTAGGACCTAACACTTCTTATTCAAAAACAGTTCCCTTTTAGTTATATAACGTGGATGGAGGTAATATTTCACAATAAAAAAGGTTTTCAGGCACTGCAAGGAACCCTCATGTTACATAAATTACTATCTTAGATAATAGCATATTAATGAAGAATAACAAGCTGGAATTGTTCTATGTAAATGAAAGAAAACTTTCTTTCCAAATAGTCTGTAATTTAGACTTTTCATTAGTTCATATTGACCTCTTCCAGTTAAATTAAAATTAGCAAGGTTTGACTGTATTTATGACAGTTTTAAATTTGAATCATAATTTTATCATTGTGGTTTACTAATACTAAGAGTTCCTTGGCAAAAAGGTGTGCCCAGATATTAAAAAAACAAAAATCCAAATTCAATTATCTGCTTAAAAAAATATAACCACTTAAGACAAAGGATTAGAGTTTAACAACAATTTTTTTTAAAAAGCTGCCACACTTGTCTGTTTGTGTTGTGTAGTATTGCATCTGTATTCATTAAATCAACCTGATTTCATGTAGCTACATGGTAATCTTAAAGTCCATTTGATAGCAGTTGCTGATGTAGATAAGTAGGAATACACAGATTGTTTGCTCATCAATCAAAGTTGGAGGGATATGTTGGAAAGACAGATAGGTTTTTCTGACCTGACTGCAAAGACAGCATCCCAAACAGAAATGGATCCTGTAGCTAAAGTAATTAGACATAGGTCAGATTGTATATGTCCTTACTGTTACAGAAACATCTTTCAGAGTTTTGTGCCTTGTTTTCTGTAAATGGGCACACCTTGATTTGTTGTTCAAGGTGAAACCCAGAGATCTTGGGAGTGGAAAAATGAGAGCTCGTTAGCCTTGTGTCTTGACCACCTTCAGTGCTTTTTAACTCTTAAAGCAGATGGGGAATATTTGAGTTAAAATTGCTGAGGAGTGGGGAAAGGGAAGAAGCATGACTATCAGAAAGACTGAAGTAGAATCAGTGGAAATCTTAATTGGATCAACACATTTATTGAGCATGTCATCCTAGCCTTGCCTCTTCCTAGCTCTATAACCTTGAGATCTAGTGATTTAATTTCTCAGAAGTTCAGTTTCCCTACCTATAAATAAAAGGAGCTAGACTATATATGAGATAATACATGCAATTTTTTAGATCCTTTCTAGCTGAAAGATCTATGAATTTTCTCAAATTGACCCCAGACCCAACCTCAACTTAGAGAAGTTTTGAGTCCTTCTATAATTGTCACAAATGCTGCCAAAAAAAAAAATGAAAAATGATAACAGTGATTACTAATACCATTATCTGTGTCACCTTATAAACTACCTAATGAAATAATATTTTTCTCTCATTTTTCATCCAATTCTAAATATTTATAAGCATTATTTTCCTATACCATGTAGCATTCCTGTGAAGGAAAACCATCATTAATTCCGTTTATCATAGGGCAAAACATTGTGACTTTTGTGAGATCATAGCAAGGTGTGATAGCAAAAGCAGAACTAGGATTGAAACTGTTGACTCCCTAGCTCTTCAGATGTGATATCTATTCAAATTAGACAGTTTTAAAAGCCTCCATACCTATATGAGAAGTCTGTAGATAATAGACCTGTATCTCCTTCATTACCTCTAACTATCTACCCAAGTCTATATAGTTAAACGAGGAAAATGTCCACTTAAATGATTATAGGTGAATGGATCATAGGTGAAGGTTACTTTTTTTTTTTTTTTTTTTTACCATGTGAGGCTGTCCATCTCCAAAAGCATAAATTATTTAACTACACAATAACATTTAGTAAAATATCTTAAGACAGCTTACACATTCTTTAAGGCCTAGATCAACTGTCATTTCCACTAATTAACCCTTTACCCTTGATTACCCCTAGATAGAAAGGACCTCTTATTTAATTCAGCAGCCTTTTGTATTCCTTTTATGAGTTTGGGTAGACCTGTGATTTCATTATCATTAGATGCTCTAGGTTAAAAAAAAAAAAAAAACTTTCTCTAACAGTTTTTAGCAGGGCTTGTCCTGCAACATGGGGCATTTTGGGTTGCCTGGGACACTGAGAGGTCACATAGCCAATATGTGTCAGAGACAGTACTTGAACCTCGATGTTCCTGTCTCTAAGATCCATTTTTTTAGCCACTATTCTACATTCCCTCATTTTGTGCTTTTTATATGACAACTTGTATTTGATTTGTCTCAGTGGTATAATAGGGTTTTGGACCAGGAGAAATCTGGATTCAAATCTATCTTCCCACACTACTTAGTTCTGTGAAACTGAGTAAATAATTTACCAGAGACTGAGTTTCTTCATCTAGAAATTGAGGACAATAATTGTTGTTTTTACCAATGAGGACCAAATGACTATGCATAAAACATTTAACAGATCTTAAAATGCTACATAATGCCCATTGTCTAGCAGCTTCAGGACTTCTGGGTGGGGAACCTGCAGCCTGGAGGCCACATGTGGCCTTCTAGGTCCTTTTGACTGAGTCCAAGTTTTCAGAACAAATCCTTTTATTAAGGGGATTTGTTCTGTGAAGTTTGGCTTCAGTCAAAGAGCCTCACTTGAGGACCTAGGGGGTCACATGTGGCCTCGAGGCAGCAGGTTCCCAGCCCCTGATAGCCTATTGCTAGGATAGTTGTAAGAAGTTGGAGGGCAAGAAACCTTTTCGAATTTTTCCTGGCATCTCCCTATTGCCAATATGAGGAACTGTATATAGTAGTCTTTGAATGAAGGAAGAAAGCAAGTGAAGACTAGAGAGAAATCAGTACACATAAATTGCCAATTAATCACTATTTTCTATCCTCCCCTGATGTAAAAAAGTATGGTACAAGTTTCTCCTAGGTACAAATGTATTGACCTTAACAAGACTGGTATGTTTCTGAAGTTGAATGACAGAATCTTGAATGAAATTTAAGTTATTTACTTCAGTCTTCATTTAGGAAAGCTGCATGGTATAGTGGAAAAAACCCTAGGGTAGGAGTCAGGAAACCTTGATATGTGATATTGGGTAAGATCCTTGATATTCTCATCTGTAAATTGGGGTTAGGCTAAATAATGGTAAGATTTTGTGCAGCTCTATTATGTGAATCTATGGAAATAACACTGACGTAAGAGATAGGCCCCCATCCTGCCACTAAGTTTATTTTGTGATTTTAGGCAAAGGATTTAACCTTCCCTGAGCTCCATTTCTCATTAGTAAAGTGAAATGACTTTCAGTCTCCTTTTGTTGTTCAGTCATTCAGTCACGTCTGACTCCTTGTAACCCCATGGACTGTATTATCCATGTGGTTTTCTTGGCAAAAATACTAAAGTGGTTTGCCATTTCCTTCTCCCTTGGATCACCTTTTAGTGATCTAGTGAGGCAAACGGGTTAGGGTTAAGTGACAAAGCTAGTTAAGTGTTGAAGGCTGAATTTGAACTCAGGTCTTCCTAACTCCAAGCCCATGCTGTATCTACTGTACCACTTAGCTGCCCAAACAGATTCCTACAACTCTAACATCTTTATTTTAAAGATAAATTTCCAATGCATTTGATGTGGAGATGGGTGGGAAAATTAGGAAAAATTGACAAATCATTTCTTACATTGATTTTAAGAGATCAATGTAAAAATTTTAAACCATGTTCTCAAGATATATGGCTGTAACTTGATAGGAACAGATCATAATGCCAGTTTTATAATTACTATTACAGGTTAAGGGAAAACTAGTTGCTGCATCAGAAACTTGGGAAAGCACAGTCATGACTGTTAGTAAATTAAAAATATGGTAGCTGCATTGAAAGAGGATAATGGTGGAATTCATTTGTCAGTTCCTTTTCTCAAACTTGCATGAGTACAGTTATTCATATGCTCATTCATGTATACAAATAAATGAGTAAGAGCTTGGAAGTGAATGGTCACCAAGTTTTGAACATGCAAACACAAATGTGTAATCAGCGATACCCTCAATTATACACTGAGTCAACTGCTGAAATTAACTAGCTAATGTGCTTTGTTTTATATTAACACATCTTCTGTGCCAAATGAATCGTCCTATGAATAATTCATAGCAACTGCCAGGGGTTCTTTATAATGTGGACCAATAGGGGGTACCTTGTATTTATGACCAATATTTGGAAAGATTAAGATACTTCCATCAACCTTATTGAAAGGGAGCCAACCTTAGCTAAGAGAATGATTGTTTTCATACTCCCATGAATTTTTCAGGTCCCAAAGACAGGATTCACAGCCTTGGTATGCAGTCCAACATTATTATCCTATCAGGGTACTTACCTTATCCTTCCATGCACACTGGACTCACAGCCAACCGAGTAAGAAGCCTGGCACATCTTTTATAGTCTACAGTGAAAATAAATCATAAATGGGTCTATCAGCAGAGCAAGGCTCCAAGACATGACTATTTTTCTTGATAAAATACATGCTTAAATGTTCTTTAGAGCATTTATATAACTACAATATCTATCCAGCTTTTAAAATATAATTTCTTTGGGAACAACAAAGATCTGCAGTGGATGCTAAGTTGTTTATTAATAATTGATGTTACTTGAGGGGTTTCTGCCTCACCTGGCAGAAGTGAAGAAATGACATAGTTTGAAAGGAGGGAAAAATCTACCACTGAGCTGTTCTCTTTTTTTTTTTATTGGTTTCCTTTCCAGTGGTTATCAGAGTTCACTAAAGTCCCAGTTTTTAGTCCATTTCCCTATGTAAGAAGTTTTAAAACAGGTGCACTGTTTCCTTCAACAGTGAACATTTGTTAGGCGCCTGATAAACAACTACAATGTATAATATGTGTGTTAAAGAGATATAAATCACAAAGCTGGGGCAGGGAGGAGGGAAAGGATGTTATGAATTAGATTAGGTTAAGCTTTGGGAAGGAAGCAGTGTTTGAAGTGGGTTTTAAGAGGTGGACAGAAGCTTCCAGGCATAAGATCACCATGAGGAAAGACAGCTAGGTACATATAGTATATTGTATGTTAGGGTACATTTATTCAGTTTGGACTAAAGTATAAAGTGCATCGAGGGGATTGATAAAAGATAATAATGATACCAGGTGTTGGAGAATCTTAAATGCCTAGCAGGAGTATGACTTTTCCTTGGGTGGCAACAGGGAGCCATTGAAGATGAAGATAGTATTGGACCAGATATATGCATAAAAAGAAAAAAAAAA
>NW_020954619.1:33597517-33613786 GCF_900497805.2 Vombatus ursinus
ATGGTCCTTATAGAGGTAGTGTGGTTTAGTGGATAATGATAAGGATTACATAATAATGATAAGGTTACAAATTAGAAACCAATTGAGAGGTTAAGTGACTTGCCCAGTATCATACAACTCATAAATGTCAGAATGAGGATTCCTACTTAAGCCTTCTTTCCACTATCCTCCAGGCTCACATATTCCCCACAAATCTTTATCTTTATCTTGCATTTTAAATTTGAATTGTCTTTGGAAATGTCATATGCTACAGTGATATTGGATCAGCTCTATTTTCCCTATCACAGTGGCCCAGAGGAGAGATGAGATACTCAGCATTTCTTTGAGTGGCACTCCTAGTAGCCTAATCTTTTGTCTATCTGGCAATTTTAACAGAGCTTTTAGACCCAGCTTGCCTCCAAGAAGAACTAGGATATAGATAGACATGCCATCAGACAGTTCCCTTAGGTGAGTGAGTTGTGACTATCAGGAAGAGTTGTAGTAGAAAGAATACAAAAATGGTCATCAGGAGACCCAAATTTTGGTCTTAGCTTGGCCACTAACTTTCTGTTTGGCCTTGGAAAAGGCCCTTTACCTCCCTGCTCTCAAGGTTTTATGCCTGTAAAATGATGGGGCTGAGGCTGGAATAAATGATCTCTAAGGTCTCTTTTAGCTCTAATTTTTGATGGTTACACAATTTCTCCTGTAGCATTTGTGTTTTTATAACATACATATGTATATAACATGCATATATGTGGAGATACATATGTCCTGTATTTAACTGGGAACATGTATCCCTTATAATGTGATCTCCATGAGGGTAGGAACTATCTCACTTTTGATTTGTATCCCCAGCATCTAGCAGAATGCTTGATATATAGGTGTTTAATAAAATAAAAATGAAAGTGTGTTGATTGATTGATGGTGAAACTTAAGTGTACTTCTAACTATTCAGGCCAGCCAAAGATGTAGTTTTTAGTCCTGTCTCTACCACTTACCTATGTAACCTTGGGTAAGTCAGTTCTCTCAGGCTCAGTTTCCCCATTTGTAGTGAGAATAATACTTTTACTGCCTACCTCACTGGGTTGTGAGTAATTATTGTGTAATCTTCAAAACACTAGAAATGTGTGATATTATTACTAACTTAGAGGCATGTTATGAAGACCTAATAAAATAATAATTATGGAAGAATGACTGGTAAATGCTGTATAAAGAAGCTATACAGGCTAAAGCTTATCACTGAGACTTGTGGGGCACTATGTGTGTTTAAGAACATGGGGTCTGAGATTTTACAGTGAAATTGGAGGAAGCTGATCTTTCCTTACCTTCTCACTTCCATTATGTGTAATAGACAGGAGGGTTGGTCAAAAGGCTGTGTGCCAGCCAGCTATGAACTGATGTTCATACATTGAGAAAACCAATCATTTCATGTAATTCAGATCATCAAGAGGACCTTGCTTACTTAATAAGGTTTTAATGGATCATAGTCACTGCATATATAATGGGAGACTTTGTTATATGATGAATAATCGCTGTACATGGGTGGTGTGACATGACTCAGCTAAATAATTGCATGAAAATTTGGGGCTGCAAATTCTGGTGATATAACATGTGGTAGAATTTAGCACCCCACTTTGCCTTTTTAAAAAAAAAAGTCTTGAACCCTAAAGATCAGCCTATAGTTAAAATGGTTCCAAGAAGTAAGGAAGGGGAGACAGGATCACAAGTTAATAGTAGTGTGCCTCCCTCTGCAGATCAGCTAATGTTGTATTTCATATCAGCTAAATTCTATTCCAGCCTAATCACTACCATACTGTGCCTTTTGTCAAAGATTTTTGCATCCTGATAACTGGATTGCTGGCAAAATGGGAAACAGCATGGTTTTGGGGATAGCCTGTTGGATTGGAAGTCAGTAGACCCAGGTTCTTGTCCTAGTTTTGACCCTACTAACTCTGGGATCTTGAGTAAATCAGTTACTTCTCTGGGTCTCATTTTCCTCTGTGTGAAATAAGGTGGTTGAATCCATGATCTCTTTAAGTTGTGTCCTAGCAGGGCCATTTTATGAACCAATGATTGCAAGACACTTTCCACGCAATGTAGTTTTGTTCTTGTTTTTGGGTTTGTGTTCTAGAACTTTGATTTCATTAGGGGTAGGAAATACACCCTACTGATGCATATTAGCCCCTTCTCTCTGATATATGGCCTTAAAGACTTGCCTGGGAGTGCTGAGGCAAAATGATTTGCTTAAGTTCACACAGCTAGGATGTGTAAATCAAGAGGCAGGTCTTGAGCTTAGATTTTCCTCACTACAAAACTGACTTTCTATCCATGACTTCACAGGACTTTAGAAGTAGGTGGTACAATGGCTAGAGCCGGGGCCTAGAGTTAGGAAGACTCGAGGTCAAATCTGGCCACATCTACTTACTAGCTGTGTGACTCTAGGCAAGTCATTCCCTCTTTGCCTCATCTTACATATATAAAATGGGGGTAATAATAGCACCTACTTCCTAGGCTTGTTGTGAGAATCATATGAGATAACCATTGTAAAGTGCTTGGCACATAGTAAGCACTGTGTAAATGTTTGATATTGTTATTATTACTACTGCTGTTACTATTACTTTGATACTAATAACAAGAGTGGGGTGGTCAACCAAAACAAAAGGTGCCAATTCGAAGAAAGAAAAATTGTGCATGGATACAGGAAGTATTCCTATAGTATAGCTTATTTTGGCCATTTGGACATGCATCCTGAATTGCTTTATAGGGGTTATGTATGCTGTGCAAAATAAATGCTTTCACTTCCCATGAGCTGGCTGCTTTGGCAGAAATGTTGCTAAGGTTACCTCCAGGGCAGTAGTCTGCTCAGCTGAACAGACCATCTGACCACCTTTGGATTTTCTCTGAAAATAGTTTGAAAGGTGTTTTCTACTCTAGTGTCTGTATCCATGGTTTTTAAATTCCCTATACCTTAAATTTTTTTTTTTACTTCCTTCATAGTATCATAGATATATATCTAAAACTGGAATAGCTCTCAGAAGTCTAACCTCTCCCTGCCTCCCTTCTTCACCCCCTACCCCCACTCCCTTTGCATATGAGGTGGTTAGAGAGAGCTTAAGTAACTTGTCCAGGGTTACATAGGTAGTTAAAGCAATCATAGGTGGGATTGAAACTCAAGCCCTTTACTCCAGAACCAATGTTTTTCCTCCTGTTCTTCACTTTTTAGCAGGTTTTATTCACCATTGACTATGCCTACTAATAACCCTAATAAGACATTTTGAGTCAAGATAAAGGAAGTGATTGGCTAAAACATAGGGCATGTAAATAGGGGTGAGGGTAAGGTAGGGAATGTGGAGAGAAATCCCAGGAGAAATTTCATGGGATGGAAGAGTTTGTGCACTTAGGCAACAGGAAGGAACCAATAGGATAGAGATGGAGTTCAAAGTTGGACCAATGAGGAGAGTGACCTAGGGCTGAAGGCCAGCAGGAAACCAAAAATTCCAGAAAGCATAAAGGTACTAGGAGGCTGGGGGGAGGTGGGGAGGAGGTGGGGGGGGGGAGTATGACTAACCCTGGGAGAAGGTTCTGGACAAGGCAGTGGGGGTGGCCACTGCGGTTCAAACGGAATGGCTCAGTTCAGTTACTCTGGTATTTACACCCCAGAGTCCAGCACTTGGCAGCAGCCACTTCAGTAATTCATTCTTCACGTTTGTTTGGTTTTCGTATTCGAGCAGATACAAATATAGGCAAGAGGCCAGGATTCATAAACAAATGGAGAATGAATCAAAGATTCATCCCATTCCTAAGTGCTGCTCATAAATTCTTCCAAATGTCAATGGTTCCTACATAAACTACTACTTGCTCTAACACTTAACTACCTTTATTACTGTGATTCTTTTTTAAGCATATCAGATCCTAACATGTCCAATTCTGTCATGGCAAAGCAACATTTCTCAGTAAACATGAAGAAATACAGAAAGGCCCATTTCAGTCAAAGGCCATGCACTCCATTTCCTAGAATCAGTCTTTCTGTAGTATATACTTCTCTATTTAAACAGCATAAGGCATTGGCACTTACATGCTGGAATGGTGCAGTCTCTGGTGTTGTGATAAAGCCTGTGAAAGTGTTTGCTGCATTTGGGGCTAAAATATAGAGGACCTGGAACAGAGAAAGAGAAAATCATCCATGACAGTTCATCAGGGCATAAGAGTACCAGTCAATGGGTAGAAGAAATTCAAGTAAAACTTACCTGTTAGATGTTTTAAAAACTTGTCTTTCATCCTCAAATCTCGGGGAACAATTTCTGTTTGCGAAAATGAAAAGGATTAGCATATTATCTGAGAGTAGCATTTCTTTCAGGTTTAGGTTGCTAAGATTTCTTAAATGTGGGCAGACTTAAATATCTACATCAGCCTTTCTAATGTATAAGTGATGAGAAAGACTTTAGCCTCCCTTAATGTATGCAAGATGTTAAACAACAGGATGATCAGTCCAGTTCACAGATTTCTTTTTAAGCAGCATTAAGCACCCATGTATTTGTGTGGTCCTAAAACACTTAAGAGAAAGATGGATGCCATGAAGCCACAGCATACAAGTTTGTTGCCAATGTTTGGTCTCCTATAAATCAGATTAACTAGCTCTACTTTTTAGGCAGTTAGATCCACACTTCTGAAAATCCTGGGATGGACACTTGCCTCTCAAACTAAAAACTGGAAACTAAACTTTGTCTCTTCTGTGAAATACCCTCACAAGGGAGCATGCTGTAGTAGATAGACCACCAAACTTGTGGTCAGGATGACTTAGATTCAAATCCTCCCTCAGACATGTACTAGCTGGTGACCACAAGTCAGTTGATCTTTCTATGCCCCAATTTCCTCATCTGCAAAATGAAGAGATTGTACTCAGTGGCCTCTAAGGTCCCTTTTGAACTCTTATCTATGGCTCTAAGGTAATAATAACTAATATTTATAATAATTAGAGCACAAAGCCTGAGAATAACACTAATAGCAGTAGTAATAATACATAGTGCTTTAAGGTTTGCAAAGCACTTTGTAAATATTTTCATTTTATCCTCTCAACAATCCTGGGAGTTAGATGCTGTTATTATCCTCATTTTACAGATGAGGAAACTGAGGCGGACAACAGTTAAATGATTTCCCCAGGGTCACACAGCTAGTAAGTGTCTGAGGCTAGATTTGAACTTGGGTCTTACTGAGTCCAGATTCACTATTCTGTACACTTAACCACCTAGTTGCCATTCTTATAATCTTTGAACAGTCCATTTAGTAAAAGACTGGAATGTGCACAGATACCTGTTGTCTGTCTGAAATGAGCAAACGAAAGTGTAATTTGGTTCAGAAGATAAAATTCGCAGGAAACAAAACTGCCAGTTACATTTCTCCTTCCTCTTCTCATGTCCATTTGATTTGCCTGTACTTGGTCTTTAGCAGATGGTAAAAGAGAAACTACTTCATTGATATCCAGCCTTTTTCTTAGGCTTTGTTTGTCCCCTATTTATTTAGTCACCTTGAATCATTTTCATTTTCTTGGCTCTAGACTGGTGACTTAGTGATGATTGCGTGTGATTTGTTACACTTTATTTTTTCTGTCACAAATGCTGTTCAGTTCCCACCTCATTTCATTCAAGGAGACAACATTTCCATCTGAATCTTACTGGCTTTTGAGGTTTAGAAATCTCTCTGGTGTCAGTCTTCATTTATTCCTAACTTTAGTCAGTCTAAAATTGACCTTATCATATCTGACCTAATTGTGTCATAAAGAACATTAAAAGCTTGCATGCTTTCTTCAGAGGTTCTCCCAAGGAATGGGCTCCTTGGAGATTGCCACAAAGAGAACTCTATATTTTCTTCTCAGTGGCAGCTGCTTTTCTAGAAAGATTTCCATTCTAACTAAAGGGACAAGTCACAATTCAGTCCAGAAATTAATGGTGCTGATAACTTGCATGTCTTGGAAGTGAGGAAATTATCACTCCCTGTAACTGTTGCCTACTAATCTCATTTTTAAAAGTTGCTATCTCAAAGGGTGCTGTTTTTGTCTGGTAGAATAAACAGAAGAGATGTCTTTAAAAAAAAAAAGGAAGAAAAAGAAAAGAAAGAAGTCAAATGCTGCGGAACTTTCCAATTCAACAGCAAAGCTTCCAACCAACTAAAGAAATAGAGATTGGGAGCTGGGGGTGGGGGTGGGGTGGGGTGGTGGTGGTGGTGGTTAGTGGTAGAGATTGAGTCTGCTTGACCACTTAGGAATTTAAAAATAAAAAACAGTTGATAAAGTTACTAAAATTGAAATTTTAAAGTATAGTAATTCTTGTGCTATATTCTGCTATACAAAGCTCAATACTTTTTTTTTTAAAGGAGAAAACTTGTTGGGGGGGATATATATGTAGTTACTATAAATGGAGAGGCTGACTTACCAACTCTTTGTTCATCAGGGTAAACTCCATAGTCAGTGACTTCTCTCCTGCCCAAAGTATAGTCATGTTTGCTGAAAAATTGCAATCTGTTGTCCTCCCCCGAATGGTATTTTTTAAGTTCCTGGATGATCTCCATGATTAAGTTTAAGAGAGTTTGCCTGTCCTTGAGTTCTCGGGGTTCAGTCCTCCCTTGGCAAGGTCCCACTGTCAATAGTAACAGCGCCAGCCCCAGAAGAACAGGACGCCTCAGTCCACTCATTTCAATCAGCATAAAGATGGGAAGGGAGGTGCGTTAACCAAGCAGTGAATCAGGAAAGAAATCGTTCACCTTTTCGGGGCTTCTAATTCACTAAAAGAAAGGGGGGAAAACGGAGGGAAGAAAGTTACTGGGTGGGAGTGAGAGGATAATAAAAGGGCGAGGGGCAAGGGAAAGCTACGGAAGGATGTGGTGGGGGGAATGGCCCAAATGACCCAATTTGTTTATTCACTCCCCCTTCCACTCCCCTGTTAGGGCTCAGATAAAATCTGTTCACCTTGCGGGGGAAGCATCGCTCGTTTCAGAGCTTCAGCGCGGATCTGGGGCTTCTGACCCGGAGCTGCACTTTTCCAGAACCCAATCCCACTTTTCCAGAGAGGGAGCCACGCTCTGAAAAGGGATTTCAGGAGCCAAGAGCGCTCAGCTTGGAGGGAGCCACATTCCCTCTAGGCGTCGGGAGGGGAAGAGGGGAAGGGCATCCTTAAAAGTCTAGAAGGCGAATGAGTGCGCGCATATACACAGAAACACACACACACACGCACAACTGAGTTCGTGGAAAGCTGTCTGTACCTTCTGGACGGGACTCCCAGCCTGGCAGCTTTTTCTGGGAGGCAGAGCTGGGAGAGTGATCAGACATTAGTATGGACTAAACTCCCAAAAAAATCAGTGTTATAAGCACTATAATTTCTTAGTTTCTCCTGAAAATCGGTCTCTCTCAATATCTGTCTCCCCCCCCCCCCGTTTCCTTATATGTAAAATGAGGGAGTCGGAGTAGTAGCTCCTTGATCCTAAGTTCCTGACACACGTCTGTATCACGTTAAGATTTATAAAGAGCTTTCTGACAACAACACTGAACTGGTAACTTGAGTATTATTATGCCGTGTTAAAGATGAGACAACTGAGCCCTGGCTAGGTGACTTGACTTGCTCGTGGTCACACAACTAATAAGTGCCACAATCATGATTCCAACTATAGTACTCTTCTCTATTCCACACCGCTCTGCTTTTCTCTAGGTGTATATGCATAGTTTTATATGGAGTTCTATAAATAACGTGTGTATGTCAGGCACGACTTCCCATTCAGAACACCGAAGTAATGCCGACATCCCCTCCCCGCTCCCTACGCCAAAGCAGACCAATACAGGGAGGTCCGACCAAAGTAGCCTTTTGCCCAGTACTTGGTGTCGGGGAACAACCCTCAAGAGCAACACCCTTCTCCTCTAGTTAGGTCGTGCTCCTGGGGTTGAGGTTGCGCCCTGCGCGCAATTGACTAACCGCCTCTCGTGCTCTCCGGTGCCCAGCACTAGGTCAGCTAAAGGTAAGGAGTGGGGATTGAGGGGCGAAGACACCGATTTCATCAGAAAAACCAGGACCTCGAGTGAAAGAAAACCATATCTCTTCCCGACTCAAGCACCCAACGCAGGCGGTGCTGACAGCAAAACTCCGCCTCAGTCGGCTGATGCCTCAGTGCCTAGAGACTACAATGCTCAGCTCAGGAGCCACCAACTGATGCTGAAGCGGAGAAGAAAGCCAAGCACAGATAAAAGGGAAGGATGATAGAAGAGGCAGAGAGGGTGGGAGAAGCGGTGGAAAAGGGTGGGGGTGAAAGAAGCCTTATACTCTATCTCCACCCGCCCCCAAAGTCTCGCTTTGGGCAATCCCATCAAGCGTCCATATTCTGATTCTTTGGAGTTCCGACCGCGCACCCTCTTGGATCCCCCAGGTTCTCTCCTACGCTATAATCCACACCCCAGGGTGGCAGGGGGTGTGAAAGGGAGGAGGAAGGGGGAGCCTGAAAAAGACTTTGCCAATGATTGCCGGCGCCCCTGCAAAGCGGTTGGTATCTTGGGAATCTGAACTCTGCCAAAGCAGAGGGGAGTTCTAGCTGAGACCTGGTGTGTTACCTGCCTCTTCTTCCCCGAGAGCCGCTGGAGGAAGCCGGACCACTGTATTCTGTTCTAGCGAGACAGGACAGAAGCAGACCCAAGTACCGGCAGCCAAACTTTCCCGGTGGCCCCCCCTGTGCATGCGCCGGATTCTCAAACTACTCCATTCCAGCTTCGGTGCCGCCTCTGCTTATATAGGCTATAGGATGTGCATGAGGTGGCTGCGTTCAGGCTGATATTATCGACTTGGAAGTGGGTGGAAAACAATAAAAGTCCACTTGGCAACCTTGGGAGTGTTGTTGCCTGAAGTTTTTCCCCTTAGATCCTTTTGGCAGGGTCTCAGCCACTTCTCATTCTTCCTCCCGAAGACGTAAGGCTCAAGTCCCAAGTGGGTTAAAAAGCCTAAGTCTTTAATTAGAAACGCGTTAAGAATCCTCTGAAATATTCATCCCCCTTTGTGTGTGTATCTTCCGTCAGATCTCCAACTCCCCCCTTACATTTTTCTCTCTCTCTCTCTCTCTCTCTCTCTCTCTCTCTCTCTCTCTCTCTCTCTCTCCACACCTCCCCCCCTTCCCAAGACTGCTTTCCTGTCACTTTGTAACAGGATGAGAAGAGTGTTTACCAGGAACCTGGATCTGTTTATGTCTAAATGTAGATCTTAGGGCTATTAAATAAAGAGCTCATCGATTGCTTCCACGTTTAATAAGTCGATTAAAATCTCTCTATTTGGAGGGGTGAGGTGGGACTTAGGGGACTTGCTCTATAGAAGACCGAAAGCAGCTTTAGTTAGTGACCAAATCCTTAGTTTGTCAGCTTTCGGGATTCATTTTGGCGTTTTAGGTTGGGACTTTACCTGACAAGACTGACAGAGACTGAGGAGGGTATGAGTAGGTTAAACAACTATATTAGGGCTGAGACTGAATCGCGCAGGCAAGGGGGTGGGGGTGGGGACATGTCCTGAGTGAAGATATGAGACGAAGTGAAAAAAGATAACAATGGAGGGTAAGAATATTCATTCAAGTATGTATTCCCTACCATTGCTGAAAATCTACAAGGTGACCGGCAGCTAGTCCTTTTAGTAGAAGTTTCAGTCCCAGCTTATTCTCTTCCTAGTTGTGTGGCCCTGAGCAAATTATTTCTCTCCCTGCCTCAGTTTTTGTGTCTGTAAAACAGAAATGATTGTACTGCCCTTTACAAAAGACTGTCGTGAGTAAAGCACTTTGTAAACATCAAATCATTGTGTAAAGGTGAATTATTATTTCACAGTCAATCCACCTTTCACTTTTTTTTTTAAACATTCCTGACTGAATTTACCCATTTTGTGGAAGGGGGAAAATGTGAGACATTTTTCAGCAGAGTCTTGCTCATGGAAGAATATGAATATCACTGGAATAGTGGAAAGACCATTCAACAACATTTATTAAATGCCTATTAAGTTCCAGGCACTGTACTAGATGGCAGAAGACCTGGGTCGGAAGTCCAGCCCTGCTATTTACTAACAATATGACTGGGCTAGTCATTCTTCCTCCCTATGCCTCAGTTTCCCTGCTTGTAAAATAAGAGGGCTGGGCTAGATGGTCTCTAAAGACTCTTTCAAATGACAATTTCTAAAGAGAATCAAAAGCACCCTAATTATATTTTTCTCCCTTCCTAGGGTCTTCTTAGCCCTTCTTACAACTTTCCTTCCCAGTTCTACTCTGCCCTGCTCTTTTCACTTTCAATTCATTTGCTGAACCCTCTTTATCAAACTGATCCCAGTTCCAATCGTCACCCCTATTTCTGGGCTCCTGATAAAGCCCTAAAAAGCACACTCTTCCAAAAGAAACTCCTGAGGGACACTGGGCAAGTGCCTAATGAATTCATTGAAATGGAAAGAAAGCTGGTGATTATTTGAGTTAGACACATTTTTGAGAATCTGGCATTTGCCTCAATTTTTTTTTCCTTCTAAAGTGAAATCTCAATCAATTGAGCAGTTTCCCATTTTATTGGAGCTTTCTGGGCAAGGGCTGGAAGTCCTCCAAGTCAGAGAATCTAATTGGGATAGGTGTAAGTACAGTACCAGAAAGGGAGGGCACTGGCAAGAATTAAAAGCCTTCACCAGGAACTGAGGCTGTCACAAAAGTCAATAAGGTTGAAGATGTATGTGTGTGTGTGTGTGTGTGTGTGTGTGTCTAGGGAATAAAATATTGAAATGTATCTTCACTTTAGCTTTATTTAGTTTGTATGTGTGTATAATCCACTCCCTTTAAAAGCAAATAGTGAGATTCAACACTGAAAATATTTTTCCAGTCCATACGAATGAAACATTAAAGTTTTTAAAATGTCATTCAGGAAAAAAAAAGTGAAAATGTGCATCAGTAAATAGGATTTGAATTGGAAAAAAGACCCAACATTAGATACCTTTCTCTTTCCTTGCTTCCCTATGTAATGTTAAAAGTCAAAGTGTAAAGCAGTAAACCCTTCCTATCTGTCAGGCAGGGATGACAGCAACCCCTAGCGGCAACAGCTGTCTTGCTTCATTCAGCCTTTAATTACCCTGTGTTCTTGTCTACTCACTTCCAGTGCAGTAGGGCACAAATTCTAACACTCTCTTATAACTAGTTTCTAGATGTCTCCTTTTCAATCTGGCTCCCTTCTACATACAGCTAAGCCTGCATAAGTTGACACTGATCTTTATTTTTTTCTCCCTTGCTCAGGCCTGTGGCAGTAACACATAGCACCTCTGTCATGCTTTATTTATTTATTTAGTGTTTTATTCCTCCCCCCAATTATATGTAAAAACAATTTTCAGCATTCATTTTTTTAAAATTTTGAATTCCAAATTCTCTCCCTCTTTCCTTACCCTCTTCATTGAGAAGGCAAGCAATTTGATGTAGATGATACATGTGTAGTCATGTAAAACATATTTCCATATTAG
Source organism: Vombatus ursinus (assembly GCF_900497805.2). Taxonomy (NCBI): domain Eukaryota; kingdom Metazoa; phylum Chordata; class Mammalia; order Diprotodontia; family Vombatidae; genus Vombatus; species Vombatus ursinus. The sequence continues at coordinate 33,608,983 of NW_020954619.1, forward strand.
TCATGTTGTAGAAGAAGACATACACCAAACAACCCCAAGAAAAATAAAGTAAAAAAGTATGCTTTGATCAGTGTTCAGACTCCATCAGTTCTTTTTCTGGGGATGGATGTCATTTTTCATCATAAGGCCTTCAGAATTGTCTTGGATCATTCTATTGTTGAAAATAGCTAAGTCACTCACAGTTGATCATCTTACAATATTGTTGTTACCATGTACAACATTTTCCTGGTTCTGCCCATTTCACTTTGTATCATTTCATGTACTTACAGGTTTTTATGGGAGCAACATGCTCATCATTTCTTATAGTGCAATAGTATTCCATCACAATCACATACCACAACTTGTTCAGCCATTCCCCAGTTGATGGGTATCCCCTCAATTTCCAATTCTTTGCCACCAGAAAAGAGCTGCTATAAATATTTTTGTACATATAGGTCCTTTTCCTTTCTTTTTTTTTGGTCTCTTTTGGGATACAGACCTAGTAGTGGTATTGCTAAGTTGAAGAGAATGCATGGTTTTAGATCCCTCAGGGCATAGTTCCAAATTGCTCTACATAGTAGTTGAATCAGTTCACAACTGCACCAGCATTGCATCAGTGTCTCAATTTTCCCACATCCACTCTAACATTTGTCATTTTCCTTTTCTGTCCTATTAGCCAATCTAATAGGTGTGAGTTAGTACCTCAGAATTGTTTTAATTTGCATTTCATCAGTCAGTAGTGATTTAGAGAATTTTTTTCATCTGGCTATATATAGCTTTGATTACTTCATCTGAAAACTGACTTTCTGTATCTTTTGATCACTTGTCAATTGGGGAATGGTTCTTATTTTTATAAATTTGACTCATTTCTCTATATATTTGAGAAATGAGGTCTTTATCAGAGAAACTTGCTTCAAACTTTGTTTCACAGTCATAGTTGCTAGCTGTATTTTCCTCCATCCTATTTCCCTTCCCTCTTTATTCTATTCTCTCTCCTTTCACCCTCTCCCTCCTCAAAAGTGTTTTGCTTCTGACTACTGCCTCCCCCACTCTACCCTCCCTTCTATCAGCGCCACCCCCTCCCCATCCTTTTACTTTCCTGTAGGGTAAGATAGATTTCTATATCCAATTGAGTGTATGTTATGCCCTCTTTCAGCCAATTCTGATGGGAGTAAAGTTCACACACTTCCCCTCCATTGTAAAAGGTCTTTCTTGCTGCTTTTATGTGAGATAATTTACCCCATTCTACTTCTCCCTTTCCCTTTCTCCCAGTGCATTACTCTTTCTCACTCCTTTTTTTTTAGTTATCATCCCATCATATTCAACTCACATTTGTGCTCTTTGTCTACATATATATTCCTTCTAACTGCCTTAATAATGAGAAAGTTCTTATGAGTTACAAGTACTATCCTTCCATGTAGCAATGTGAACATTTAACCTTATTAAGTCTCTTATGATTTCCCTTTCCTGTTTACCTTTTTATATTTCTCTTGAGTCTTGTATTTGAAAGTCAAATTTTCTATTCAGTCTTTTCATCTGGAATGCTTGGAAGTCCTCTATTTTGTGTAATATCTATTTTTTCCCCCTGAAGGATTATAATTGGTTTTCTGGGTAGGTTATAATAATCCTTGCTTCTTTACCCACTGGAATATCATATTCCAAACCTTCCAATACTTTAATGTAGAAGTTGCTAAATCTTGTGTTATCCTGACTGTGGCTCCATGATATTTGAATTGTTCCTTTCTGGTTGCTTGCAATGCTTTTTCCTTGACCAGGAAGCTCTGGAATTTGGCTATAATATCCCTGGGAGTTTTCATTTTTGGGATCTCTTTCAGGAGGTAATCCCTGGCTTCTTTCATTTTCTATTTTACCCTCTGGTTCTAGAATATCAGTGCAGTTTTCCTTGATAATTTCATGAAAGATGACATATAGGCTCTTTTTTTTTTGATCATGGCTCTCAGGTAATCCAATAATTTTTTTTATTTTTTCACATTAATACATATTTATGGAATGAAACAAGCATTTCCATAACATATTATAATAAAAAAGATGATTATACATAAAACTGCAAATCTACTAAGCACAAATTGCTATTCTTTCAAATCTACAACCAAATTATCTTGTAAATTTCCTTTTTTTCTTTTTTTCTACCCTCCCCCCACCTTGCCCTAGAGATGGCTGCTGTTAGACAAAAATAGACACATACACATACACACACATACACATATATAATTATTCTATACATACTTCAATATATCAGTTCTTTTTCTGGATGCAGATAGCATCTTTCTTCATGTATCCTTTCTAGTTAATTTGTGTATTTATAATAGTCAAAAGAACTTAGTCACTCAAATTCATTATTAAAATAATATTGGTGTTACTGTATACAATATTGTCTTGGTTCTGCTCATGTTTTTTTTTTTTAGCTTTTATTTAGTGTTTTATTTTTACCCAGTTACATGTGAAAGCAACTTTTAACATTCATTTTTAAAACTTAGAGTTATGAACCTTCCTCCCTTCCTGCCCACTCCCCCTCATTGAGAAGGCAAGCAATTAGATATAGGTTACACATGTGTAGCCATGCAAAACATATAAAGAAAACATAGACCAAAAAAAAAAAACTTAAGAAAAAAAGAAAGTAAAAACAAAAGTGCGCTTCAGTCTATATTCAAACACCATCAGTTCTTTCTCTGGGGATAGATAGCATTTTTCATCATAAGTCCTTCAGAGTTGTCTTGGATCATTATATTGCTGAGAATAGCTAAATCACTCACAGCTGATCATCTTACAATATTACTGTTACTTTGTACATAGTACATTTCACTTTGCATCAGCCCATGCAAGTCTTTCCAGGTTTTTCTGAGAGCTTTCCTGTTCGTCATTTCTTATAGTACAGTAGTATTCCATCATAATCATATACCACAACTAGTTCAACCATTCCCCAATTGATGGGCTTCCACAACTTCTAATTCTTTACCCCTAGAAAAGAGCTGCTGTAAATATTTTTGTACATATAGATCCTTTTCTTTTTTGCTTTTTTATCTCTTTTGGGATACAGACCTAATAGTGTTATTGCTAAGTCAAAGGATATGCATGGTTTTGCAGCCCTTTGGGCATAGTTCTAAATTGCTCTACATAGTAGTTGAATCAGTTCACAACTCCAACAGTGCATTAAAGACTCATTTTTCCTACGAATCCCTTCTAGCATTTGTCATTTGCCTTTTCTGTCCTATTAGCCAATGTAATAAATATGAGGTAGTTCCTTAGAATTGTTTTAAATTGCATTTTTCTAATCAATAGTGAGTTAGATTATTTTTTCATTCTGCTGTAAATAGCTTTGCTTACTTCATCTGAAAACTAATCATTTGATCATTTATCAATTGGGGAATGGCTCTTATTTTTGTAAATTTGACTTAGTTCTCTATATGTTTGAGAAATGAGGCCTTTATCAGAGAAATTTGCTTCAAAATTTTTTTCATAGTTACTATTGCTAACTGTATTTCCCTCCATTTACTTCTGACTACTGCCTCCCCCAATCTGCCCTCCCTTCTATCACCCCCTCCCTCTTCTCTTATCCCCTTCCTATCCTACTTTCCTGTAGGGTAAGATAGATTTCTATAACCAATTGAGTGTGTATGTTATTCCCACTTTGATCCAATTCTGATGAGAGTAAGGTTCACTTATTCCCCCTAACCTTCCTCCTTCCCCTCAATTGTAAAAGCTTTTTCTTGCCTCTTTTAGGTGGGTTCTGCTTATTTTACTCTTCATTATTTCATTCAAGTTTTTTTCATGTTTTTTTCTAAGATTATTGGGCTCATCATTTCTTATAGTACAGTAGTATTCCATCACTATCATATACCACAACTTGCTTAGCCATTCCCCAAATGATGGGCATCCCTGCAATTTCCAGTCTTTGCCATCACAAAGAAATCTGCTATAAACATTTTAGAACCTATAAAGTTCTTTTCCTTTTTCTTTTCCAGATCATCTTTGGAAACAGACCTAGTAGTGGTATTGCTAAGTCAAAGGGTATAGGTAGTTTAATAACTCTTTGGGCATAATTTCAGATTGCTTTCCAAAATGGTTGGATCAATTCACATTGCTACCAACAATGGTGGAATGATTTTAAAATTATCTTCCCTGGATCCATTTTCAAGGTCAGTTGTTTTTCCATTGAGATATTTCACATTGTCTTTTATTTTTTCATTCTTTTGGTTTTGTTTTATTTTTTTTTTCTTGATGCCACATAAAGCCATTAGCTTCCACTTGCTCACTTCTAATTTTTCAGGAATTATTTTCTTCAATGAACTTTTGTACCTCCTTTTCCATTTGGCCAATTCTGTTTTTTAAAGAATTCTTCTCTTCAGTGAATTTTTATATATCTTTCTCCATTTGGCAAGTTCCACTTTTCGAGGGGTTATTTTCTTCAGCATTTTTTTTTGTGCCTCCTTTACCAAGCTGTTGACTTGTTTTTCATGATTTTCTTGCATCACTCTCATTTCTCTTCCCAATTTTCCCTCTACCTCTCTTACTTGATTTTTAAAATCCTTTTTGAGCTCTTCAATGGCCTGAGACAAATTCATATTTTGCTTTGAGGCTTTGGATGTGGGAATTTTGACTTTGTTGTCTTCTTCTGAGTGTGTATTTTGATCTTTCTTGTTACCATAGTAACTTTCTATAGTCAGATTTTCCCCCATTGTTTGCTCATTTTCTAGCCTCTTTCTCTCTTTGTCTCTCTCTCTCTCTTTCTCTCTCTCTTCCTTTCTTTCTTTCTTTCCTTCTTTCTTTCTTTCTTTCTTTCTTTCTTTCTTTCTTTCTTTCTTTC
>NW_020954619.1:33613796-33711359 GCF_900497805.2 Vombatus ursinus
TCTTTCTTTCTTTCTTTCTTTCTTTCTTTCTTTCTTTCTTTCTGGTGAGGCAATCGGGGTTAAGTGTCTTGCCCAGGGTCACACAGCTAGGAAGTGTCAAGTGTCTGAGGCCGGATTTGAACTCACTCAGGTCCTCCTGACTCCAGGGTCAGTGCTCTATCCACTGTGCCACCTAGCCACCCCTTCCATCCTATTTCTTGACTTTTAACTCTTTGCTAAAGTGGGGCTCTGCTTCCATGGTGGTGAATGCACTGTCCTAAGCTTCAGCAATTTTGTGCAGCTGTTTTCAGAAGTAACCTGGGGACCAGTAAGTTTTTGGCTCTTCCAAGGTGGTGATCTAGGGACAGGTGTGTTTACTACTTTCCTCTACTGTGCAATGGTTTGTGAGTGACCACAAGCACTGTCTTCTGTCCTGAAACTGTGACAAGGGTCCCTGCTCTACTGCAGCTTCAAGCCACAAGTGTGCTACTGCTCCTCTTCACCCTGAGACTGTCACTGAGCACTGTGACCCACGTCCAAGAATGAGCAATGCAACAAAATCCTGCCCCAAGTGCCAGCAAAGCGACCCCTGTAATCTCCTTCTGACCAACTGTTCAACCCCGTTACTGTCTGTGGGCTGAGAGTTCTCGAAGCAGCTGCTGCCACTACTGATTTTGTGACTCCCAAAGCCTGCGTCTAGTTTGCTGGGGCCCAGTCTGTGCTGGCTAGGCCTACACTGAACTGCACTTCTCTCTCACTCCCAGTGTGATGGACCTTTCCTGCTGACCTTCTAAGTTGTATTGGGCTGGAAAATTGTTTCACCTCATCCTTTTGTGGGTTTAGCCAATCCAAAATTTGTCTTGAGGCATTATCTGAAGTTGTTTGGAGAGGTTTTGGGGAAAACTTAGGTGAGTCCCTGCCTTTTCTTTGCCATCTTGTCTCTGCCTCTCTGTAATGTTTAAAAAGGCTTGCTACTAATCACTACAGAGAGGGGCAAAATAACCACAGTGGGAAAATTTATGAGTTTACGAAGGTCTGATTAGTTAATCCTGTTGATACTACCAGGAAACAGGCCCCATTTCTTCTATTTTCAGTCATTTCTAACTCAGGCTCTTCCAGATATTTCTAAGTCAGTTGGCCCACATATAGGTAGACTAGATATTAAATCAGTTTAAGATTCCTATCTAATAGATGCATATTAGCAAAAAGTCTGTGAGTTTCCTCAACTCTTCTGTACTCTGCTAACCCCTAACTCTTACCTCTAGCTGTGGGAATTCAGAGTCAACCTCATGCCTTTTAGAGTTAGGAAGGACCTTAGACATCATTTAACCCAACTCTTGTATTTTCAAGTGAGGAAACTGAAGTGAAGTGTGACACAGCTACTAAGTATCAGAGTTAGGATTTGATCAAGGCCTTCTGGTCCCAAATCAATAGAGTGGGAATTCAGAAAAGTACCCTAGAATACACAGTATAGGAGCTGGAAAGAATCTAAGAACACAGAATGTTAGAGCTGGAAGTGACTTTAGAACAGAGAATGTCAGATCTGTGAGGAACCTTAGAACAGAAAATTAGAATTGAAAAGGATTTTAGATATCCACTATTATGAGCCCCTCCTCAACCCTCATTTTACAGGTGGTAAAACTGTGACCTAAAAACAGAAAGTGAGATGCCCAAAGTCAAACAGCTAGTTGGTAGCAGAGATAGGACTCACACCTGCTCATCTGCCTCTAAATTCAGTGTTTTTCTTTTTTTATTGTTTTGTTTTTGTTTTTGTTACTTTATGTTATACCTCATTTTAATTTAAAATGGAAGAAAGTGAACCTACTTTACCTTTGGATACTAATGATAACTAATATTTGAGAAATAAATTTCAAAATACACAATGCCAATACAACTAGTTTAAATTTTAAAAATTTACTGAGACTTTTGAGGAGGGTCTACTGCCAAATAACCGATCTACCCAATTACTTTTCCCTTGATGAATCAAATGATTGCTTGTCTCCATAAACTGAATCAACTGGTTGATATGAAGCAAATATATACAATCTCAGTGAAGATTTTTAAAATCATTTTATTTAAAGCCTTTTAATTAATCATCTGAAACTTGCTAGGTTTGTGACCTTGGGGAAGTGATTAATCTCTCTGGGCCTGTTTCCTAATTTATAAAATGTTGGGTGAGATTGGAGGATCAAAGGATTTAGACCTGGAAAGGACCTTCAGTGTCATATTAAGCAGCAGGTTCCTTCTACAGATGATGATACTGAGTTCCTAGAGCCAAACTGGACCACTGATTGGATTAGTAAGAGAGGTACACCAAACAACGTACCACGTCCATCTTCTCTGTATTCATACAGTTACAACCTGCCTTCCAGCCCCAGTTACCAGGGATTTCTTAACTGCTAAATCTGATAGCCTTTTCTCAACCTTCTTGACTTTTTTCTTCGAAGATTTTGGCGCTATTGATCACTTCTTCCTTCTGTATATTTCTTGCTCCCTTGGTTTTTCTCTTATGTGTCCGACCACACTTTCTCAGTCTTCTTTGCAGGTTCATCTTCTGTAACCTGATCCCTAAAAACAGACGTTCCCTAAGGCTCTGTTCTGTGTCTTTTATTTTCTCTACGCTATTTCCCTTGGTAATCTCATCGGATCCCATGGGTTTATTTACTTTTGATCATAGATCTAGAGCAGCAAAGTACATTAGAGGCCATCTAGTCCAACCCCTTCATTCTACAGATGAAGAGTCTGAGGTCCGGGAAGGACAGGTGATTTGCCCAAGATCCCGTAAGTAGTAATGGCATTTTCTATGTGGATTACTCTTAAATCTATACATCTATTTCTAATCTCTTTTTAAAAGCTCTTTTCTTGCATTACCGCCTGCCAGTTGGACATCTCCACCTGCATGTTCCCTAATTATTTCAAATTCAACATGACCAAAGCTGATTATCTTTTTTTCCTGTGTTGGGCCATCGTCCAACCTTTCCCATTTTTATTGTGGGTACCATCATCCTTTCAGCCATTCAGGTACAAGGCCTCAGAATCATCCTTAACTCTTCCTCTTCCCTCATACCCTCTCCTCCCCCACATTCAACAAGTTGCCGAGTATTATTGATATTCCCCCCACCCCTAGTCTCTCAATCTGTGTGCTTATCTCCACTACCCCAGCCTCCAGCTTAGTTCATTATCTCCTTGTATTTCTCCTGGACTTTTGTAATCTAAATTAGAGACTCAGTAGAGTGGAACTAATGTTGAACTTGGAGTCAGGAATTACCTATAGAATCCCAAACTTTAGAGCGGTTAGTTCAACTTTTGTTGTTGTGCAGTCATTTCAGTTGTGTCTAACTGTTTGTGATCCCATTTGGGATTTTCTTGGCAGAGATACTAGAGTGGTTTCCAATTTCCTTCTCATTTTTTAGATGAGAAAACTGAGGCAAACAGGGTTAAGTGACTTGCTCAGGGTCACATAGCTAGTAAGTGTCTGAGGCTGAATTTGAACTCAGGTCTTCCTGACTCTACGGCTGGCACTGTACCTAGGGTTGTTATGGACAAAAACTTGAAATCAATCTGATGAACATAAATTCCATCTTCTTTTTTTTAAGTTAAATTAAATTTTTTTTGTTACATTGTAAGTTCCAAACTGCCTCTTTCCCTCCCTCTCCACGTCACACTAGAGAAGGCCATCATTTGACACAGACTTATAAATATGTGTAAAACCATGCTATGCATACTTCTATTTATCAGTTCTTTCTCTGGAGGTGGATAACATTTTCCTTCATAGGTCCTTTGTAGTTGATTTGAGTATTTATAATACTCAGAATAACTTGGCCATTCACAATTATTCTTTGAACAATATTGCTGCTACTATATACAATATTCTCTTGGTTCTGCTCATTTCACTTTACATTATTTCATGCAAGTCTTTCTGAGTTTTTCTAAAATTAATCAGCTCATCATTTCTTATCACAAAGTAGTATTGTATCAGAATATAAATTCCTTCTACAACATATACAATAACTAGCCCTTGTGTAGCCTTTGCTTGAACAGGGGAATGACTCTGCCTCCTTGCTTTTTCTGTTCTACTTAGGGGAAGTTCTAATTGTTAGGAAATTTTCCCTGATATCAAGCCTAAATTTGCCCTTTTGCAACTTCCAGGCTTGCTTCAAGCTCTGCCCTTTGGCACCAATCAGAACAAGCCTAATGTTTCTTCCTAATTATAGCCCTACAAATACTTCCACACAGCTATCATGTCCCTTCTAAGTTTTCTAAGCCAAATTACATATAGGGTCAGCTTAGGCATTCTTTCCAGTTTATCCTTATTCTTCCTAAAATTCAGTGCCCAGAACTAAACTACTCATGTGGTCTATTAGGGCAGAGATCAACCGGACTATCACCTCTGGAGTCCTGGACATTATACCTCTCTTGAAGCTACAACATCCCTGGTAGGGGATTAAGTAGCCTCTGCTGAAGTACCTTCCAGAGTAGGAAAATCACTGTTTCATAAGGGACATACACTGACTGTCAACACACTTCTTAATAAGCAGGGCCCCTGACTGAACGTAGTACTCTTTAAGCAGGACAGGAACACAATAGAACTACCTCCATTGATCCATTATTTCTATTAATGAAACCCCAGATCACATCAGTTTCTTTTTAGTTGCTGTACCCAACTGTAGGCTGATAATAGTTTGGAGTCAGCAAAAAACCCAAAACAAAACATTTTTCTTAGGTATAAAAAGCTCTTCAGTCATTTTTCTCCTAACCTATAACCACATACTTAATTTTTAAATGCTAAATGTAAGGTTTTATTTTATTTTATTTTGGTAGGCTTTGACCCAGTATTTCAGCCTATTTAAAACATTGATTGTTATCACCTGCTATATCATATAGTTCTCCAAGCTTTGTGTAACCTGCTCATCGTTGAGCATCATTTCTATTTCTTCCTTCAAATCATTGGTAACACATTCATTTCTTTCTTCCAAGTCATTTCCATCTTTGTACTTTAGGGACTCTAAGGGACCAGAGCTACTTCACATTGACCCAAAAAACTGAAATGCTTTGATCATCACCCTGAGTCAAAGGTCAGGAGGCTATTTCAAATTCTAGATCTGACATTACTAGTATAATTTTAGACATGTTACTTAAGAAGTCTCTGAGTCTGTGTGTTTCCTCACACTTAAAATGAGGATAGATCTTTTAAATACCTATCTCACATTTGTTATGAGTAAAGCAATTGCAAACCTAAAAACACTGTATAAATGTGAGTTATTGTTATTGATTGGCTTCTCTGTTTTCAATATCTTCCCCTTTTCATCCATCCTCCAGACAGATGGAAAAATAATTTTCTTAAGGTACAGGTCCGATGGCTATCACATTCCATTTCAGAACTCTACATTGTTCCCCTTTCTCCTCTAGGATGAAATACAAACTCCTCAGTCTGACATTTAAGGTCTTTCACTATGTTTATGGCTCTAACTCCAACTATCTTTTCAATTTTATTTGACATTCTCTTTCATATCCTCTAGGTTCAGTGAAACTGGTCTATTAAGTATTCCCAGAACTTGGCATTTTATGCCCTGCCCTTGTTCATCTGTACAAACTTTCGCTTATGCCTAGAATGTACTCCCTCCTAATACCTACTTCTTACCTTCCTCCTAAGCTCAGCTTTGTTATCAACTCCTCTATGAAAACTTTCCTGAGCTCTTCAGTTTGTTAGTGTTTTCTGTCAGGTCAAATTTCTCAGAGTGCTTTGTCTAATCTCACTAGGATTCCCATCTTTCTCTACTATTCCTTATGTTTATTTGCATACCTCACATAGAATGTGAACTTCTGGAAGATGAAGAAGACTTTTTTATCCCTATTGTCATGCACAGAGGAGGCACTTTATAATTGTTTGCTAAGTTACACTGAATTAAACAACTTGTCCTATGTCAAGCATGTAGCAAGAAGCATTTTAATTTATTTCTTGAAACCTAGCTCTGAAAAAACAGACTTTGATAAGGCCCATTGAGATTCAAATGGAGCTACTTGACTATGCCTTTAAACCCAAATCACTCTGGCTCTCACTGATTGGACAATAATAGGCCCCAGCCCAAGTCTCACTTGCTCATGTTTGGGTTTTGATGGCTCAGAGTGAGTTTAAATAGCAGTTGATTCTGAGGGTCTTCCCCTTCCCTGATTGATTCTCTTGTGAAGGCAAAGTAGGTCATCTTTTACCTCAATTCTTACCTAGCCATTAACTGCTGAATGGGTGTTACCTCAGACAAACTAAGTCCCCGAGAAAGCCAAGGTCTCTCCACTGCATCCTGGATCATCACCAGTTATCCTCATCTATGTCTTGCCACTGGACTCTGATGACTCTGGAGGAGAGAGTGGGGCTGATGACTCTGTACAGCTCTGCCTCATTTAAATCCAACTCACTTGCAAGTCAAGATATCACACTCCTGAGGTCATTGGTCCTCTGAGAATGGAGAACAAACAACAGCAAGTAGCATAGACAGCTAGGAACACCCAAGTTAAAATCCAATCTCAGACATTTAGATCTGGGTGAGTCATTTAATTTCTGTCTGCTTTAGTTTCTTCATCTGTAAAATGGGAATAGTAATAGCCCTTTCCTCCCAGGATTATTTTGAGGAGAAAATGAGATAATGTTTGTAAAGCACTTTGCAGACCTTAAAGAACTATATAAATGCCAGCTATTATTATTAGCAGAGCCAAAATTTGAACTTGGGTCCTTTGATCCCAAATCTAGTTCTTGTTCTTTAATGTCCTCTCCAGGTCTAAGATTCTGTATTTCTGTGTGTATGAAATTATGTCTGAAAAGAATAAAATAGAACACTCAAAAAAAAATAAACTTCAATTGTTTTGAAACCTTGGTTCATGTTTCTTTGATCCATCTTGAAATAGTTTGTTATTTCAAGCGGACCCAATGACTGACTTTATGGTCAGAGATAAGGACCTACTAATGACCTTTACATGATAGGAAACTACTGCCTGAAAGAAAGGAGTATGCCTTCCAGGACCAGATGTCACCCTAGTCATATAAAATTCCTCAGGGGGCAACAAGCACTCAGAGGTAGTGGTGGTGGTGGTGGTGGTGGTGGGAGCAAGGACAAAGAACTATAAATATGTAACCTTAGGAATTAGAGGATGACCAAGGTAAGGACAGGAAGGTCCATGCCACATGATTTAGGAAACAGAGTGACTCCTACCACATAAAACTGCTTCCAATCAATATTACTTTCTTCATGAATTGGTAATTTCTGAAAGCGAGGAAGAGCAGAAATAGAGATAATGCAATTTAAGACATAGGCCTATCTGCTAAATCAACAAGAGACCAGAAACCTCTTGGACCCTTACCAAAACTTTGAGATTGTTGAGCCATAAATAAGCCAAGCATATGAGGAGGTCTTACCATAATACCCCACCCCATCTAAGTTTTTAGAAAATCACTACTTCACAGTTCCCTAGAGATAAGACATTGACAACTTATTTTTTTAAAATATATCATTTATTTATTTTTAACATTAAAAAAATTTGAGTTCCAAATTCTCTCCCTCCCTTCAGTCCCTCCTCTACCCACTGAAAAGACAAGCAACATGATATCAATTATACATGTGAAATCATGCAAAACATTTCCATATTAGCTATGTTGCAAAAAAAAAAAAGGAAGAAAAGTAAAGTGACAAAATTATACTTCATCAGTTCTCTCTCTGGAGGTGAATAGCATATATATATATATATATATATATATATACACACACACACACTTTTTTTTTCATGAGTCCTTTGGAATTGTCTTAAATCACTGTCTTTATCAGATTAGCTAAGTCTTTCATAGTTGATCATCATTACAATATTGCTGTAACTATGTACAGTGATCTCCTGGTTCTGCCTACTTTACTTTATATCAGTTCATATAGGTCTTGAAATTTCTTATAACACAAGAGTATTCTTGGAAGTTTATTAAAATGACATTAATAGTGACAGACCTCTGCTCTACGTGAACAATCACAGACTGACTGGTCTGCTGAAATATTCTCAGTCCCTTGACTAGTTGATTCCAGTTCTTGATGAAGATGCAAGCACATCACTGGGGTTGAAATAAACCATACAAAAACCTTTTGAACAGTAAGTATGGGCTCCTTGTGGGGAGTTACCCTTACCCCGGCCACCATTTTGCATATATCAGAAAGAGTGTTCAGGTTTCCCTAGTGTATTCAGCTAACAAAGCCCACCACAATAACTATTTTTGTCTGTGAGTATATGTTTTCAAGTATATACCCTTTCTGTATCACCTAGCATATAGGCTGTCCTGGGTTCTCCTCTCTCTCTAGTATTATTTCACTTGGTGACCTCATCAGCTTCCATGTTTCAATTATTTTCTCTTTGCAGACAACTCTCCAATCTACTTATCCAGCCCTAACTCCTGTTCTGACCTATAGTTTCATTTCTCCAATTGTCTTTTAGACATCTTGAACCAGAAGTTCCATAAATATCTTAAACTAAACATGTGCAAAACTGAGCCCATTATCTTTTTCCCCAAATCCTTCCCTCTTCCTATTGCTGTCAAGGGTTTCATCATCCTTTCAGTCGTCTAAGCTCACATCCTAAATATCATCCTCAGTTTCTCACTCACCTATTTATTCAATGAATGGTTAAGTCTTGTTATTCTTATCATCATAACATCTCTCTTTCCTTTAACACTACTGACATCCTAATGCGAGCCTGTAATATCTCCTCCCTGGACTATTGGAGAAGACTGCTGGTTGGTATTCTGTTTCATGTTAGTTCCTACTCCAATGTACTCTCAATGCAGCTGTCAAATTGATCTTGCTAAAACACAGGTGTAACAAGACTCCCCCCGCCCCTGCCCGCCAGTCATCTCTAATGGTTTCCTATTGCCTCAAGGATCAAATTGGCTTTTCAAAGTTTTTCATAATCTTTTTCCTTTCTACCATTCTTATACTTGACTCCCCTCAAAATATACACTGCAATATGTGACGATGACCTCCTTTCTGTACCTTATTCAAGATACTACATCTCTCAAATCCAAGCATTTCATTGGCTCTCCTCCAAAGACACTTGTAATACAAATAGAGATGACACAAACACAAAAACAAGAAGTAGACTAAGCAATGGGGAATTTATGCTTGGGAAGCAGGAAAATATCTTTTTTTGCTAGAACTCTGTTGAGAGTAATTCTCATGAGTGAGTCAATATTCTCATATTAAACATAAAAAAGTGCAATGACAAAAAAAACAACAACCAAACATTAAAATGTTTTAAATAGGAGTCTTTTGCCTCTCTTCCTACTCTTTAGTTACGTGATGGCAGACCCTAAAGTATTGTCCAACTGCTAGTTAAAGTTAGAAAATTGACCAAAGGAGCAGCATGGTATAGTGAAAAGAACACTGATTCTGGATTGAGAGGACCTGGGTTCAATTCCTGCTTTTGATGTTTACTAACTGTGTAATAAACATTGCCTTGACATTAATCAATAAGCATAAATTAAGCACTTACTATATTCTAGGCATGGTGCTAAGTTCTTGGGATACAAATGCAAATCAGAAACAGTTCGTGCCCTCAACGAGGTTATATTACAATGGGGGACACTGCATGTATGTACAAGTATGCACAAAATGAATTCACCTAACTGTCCTGGACTCAGGTTTCTTGATCTGTAAATTGAAGGTGCTGGACTAGATGGCCTCTGAAGTCTTTTCTAATTTTAGATATAAGATCCCATAAGTATGATCTTAAATTCATGGTTTGTATCTTTACGTGTAGCCATATATGTCTTTTGCTGATTTCACAATTTTAACACAGTGCATTTAGAATAACAGAGCCCAAAGGGATCATCTAATCCAACCACTTCATTTAAGGATGTGGACACTGACTTAGGAAGGTAATGTTATTTGCTCATGGTTAACTCGAGAGTTACAGAATAAATGCAGTTGGTTGTCTTGCCTCCCACTACAAGTATTTCTCTGTTATACTACACTCCTCTTGTTTAAGGTCAGTGCTATTTGTCTTCAACTAAACTTGCAGAATATGGAGCTGGACAAGGAGACAAATCATGTTATGTCTGTCTTGCAGCTTGGAGAGAACATTGGTCATTGTTATCAACTTGATACTCTGGCATCCAAAACCCTTCATAAGCCAGAATTTTTTACATTTCCAGTCTTACACCTTACTCTTCATCATATGTCCTTCAGTCCAGTGACACTGGGCCTTGGCTGTTTCATGAACAATACATTCCATTTCTTGACTTTAGCTATTTTCTCTGTTTCTGCCTGTCTACTAAGTACCTGACACACAATAGTCACTTAATAAATATTTATTGATTGATTAAATTCAATAATATATGTTTAATGAAAAGAAAACAGAAGAAATAAAAATAATCATATTCATGGTTCACTCAGGTCAATATAAGGAATAAAATATAGAAAGTCATGATTGGGGCAGGAAGGTGGCACAGTGGATAGAGCGCCAGGCCCTAGATTCAGGTGGACCTGAGTTCAAATCCAGACTCAGACACATAACACTTACTAGCTGTGTGACCCTGGGCAAGTCACTTAACCCCATTGCCTAGCCCCCCCAAAAAAAATTTAGAAAGTTACGATCGTCCTTGATGCCAATGTCAAACGTACTGAAGCACTTGAACTGTTCAAAGTTTTCCTTAGTCACACTGGCTCTGTCCTTCCATAAATGAATCAACATTCTCTTCATTCCTATATTCCCCAGCACACTGGGTGGATTCTTTGTTGGAGTGTTTACAGAAGGAGATAGACAAGAGTTATAGGATCACAGTGACACAGATTTAGATCTGAAGGGGACCTTATAGTCTATCTAATCTAAACCCTCAGTTTATAGATGAGGAAATCAAGGCAAATAGATTTTAAGTCACTTGCCCAGAGTCACACAACTAATTAAGTATCTGAGATGAGATTTGAACCCAAATCTTCCTGATTCATGTTGCCTACACAGGTTGTGGAGGCATGGCTGTATTACGATCTGCACGCGAGGAGGGAAAACCCAAATTGATGAGATGCCAAATCCATCAGGCTAAGAAGTTTGTTTTTTAGAGTTCTGTACTCCCAATCACCCTGGCAGATAGATAGCATAAGCATAATTATTGTTATCATAGTGTATAAATAAGGAAACTGACATTCATGGAAGTCAAATGATTTGGCATCGTCAACCCTAAATGACTCCATTTCTTAAAAAAGAGGCTTTGTTGACAATCATGGCAAAGTTGTTCTAAAGTTCAAAGTTGGGTCACTGGATCATAGATTTAGAGCTAAATGGGACATTAGAGGTCACAGTTACTTCTATTGGTGGTCCTTTATCTATATGTATACTTATTTTCTCAACAAAACAAAGCAAAACAAAACAAAACTTCAATAGATGAGTTTGCGTATGATGATTTATTTAGTAAATCCTAGGGAATTAGCAGAGAAATTAATTGATATAATAGCTTCCAGAAAGTTGCGTCTGTGAAATAAATCCGTAAAATCAATAGCATTTTCACAAAATAATAAAATCCAGAAGGCAAGAACAAGGGAAATAGAAGGGAAAACTTGGCATTCAAAATCATTACAAAATGCATAAAACAATTGGTTGTGAAATTATCAAAACACTTTTGATACCTATATAGATTCAATTACAAAATGATCCTTAAAAAATAAAGAACAACTTAAATAGCTGGAGGATTACTGGATGCTCATGGCTTGACTGGATTTTTCGTAAAAATGACAATACTACTAAAGTTAATTTTCAGATTTAGTGCCATACTAATCTAACTACCAAAGAGATAATTTATTGAAATAGACAAATTAATGACAGAATTCATTTGGAGAAACAAAAGATCTGGAATATCAAGGAGAAAAAAACCATAGGAATGAAATAGAATAGCCTGCCAGACCTCAAACTATGAATATTATAAAGCACCAATCTTTAAAATCCTTAGGTACTGGTTAAAAAAAAAAAAGCCGATCAATGAAACCAACTAGAGAAGGAAGAATCAGAAATAATTAAACTCAATGACCCAGGGTATAATAAACCTGTAAGCATAAATTACCTAGTTAAAAACTCCCTATTTGATAAGAATTGCTCAGAAAATTGGAAAGCAATCTGGCAGAAATTAGACTTACACTAACATCTTACATTATATTCCAATAATAAATTCTAAGTGCATATATGATCTGAATATTAAAAATAATACGATAAAAAATAGAAGAGAGTAAATCATATATACCTTTCATAGCTATGGATAATAGACCAAACAAGAGAAAGAGGCAATTACAAAAGATAAAAATAGATAATTATGATTACATGAAATGTGAAAAGTTTTTGTACAGAAAGGAAATGGATGACTGGGGGAAAAGTCTTTGTATCAAAATTCTCAGGTAAGTGTTTGGTATCCAAGATATATAGAATCTAACAGAAATATGTGAGCCTAAAAGCCATTGCCCAATAGAGAAGTGATCAAAGGATATGAACTAACAGTTCTCAGAAAGAGTTGCCAACTATTAACAACCATAAGAAAGAATGCTGCAAATCACTAATTATAAAAGAAATACAAATTAAAACCATCCTGAAGTTTTCACCTCCTACTTAGCAAATTCACAAAGATGACAAAAGATGGGAATAGGCAATGTTATAGGGGTTATAGAAAGACATACATACTAAAGCATAACTGTTGGAGCTATGAATTGGTACAACTATTCTGGAAAACATCTTGGAATTTTGCAAATAAAGTGACTAAAATATTCATACCCTTTGATTCCAAGATTTTACTGCTAGGCATATACCTCAAGGAGGTCACTGCCAAGAAGGTTCCATGTATACTAAAATATTTATAGCAGCACTTTTTGAAGTAACAATGAATGGGAAACAAAGAGACAAATTATGGAACATATATGTAATGGGGGTATTACTGTGCCATAAGAAATGACAAATGATGAATATAGAGAAGCATGGAAAGACATATTAATTAATACAAAATAAAGGACACAGAGCCAGTAAAACAATATGTGTAGTGATTACAACAATATAAATGGGAACAAAAACCATCAAAAACCAATTAAATTTTTTTCTTTTTTTCTGTATTTTTAAAAATTTTAAACTTAAATACAAAATGAGAAAAGAAAAAAAAATTGCTATGTACTTGGCAGACCTAACCTTTTTTTTTTTTTTTTTGCTTCCATGTTGGTTTTCTTTTGTTCTCTGCTATGCACTTTTTACTTTGTTTTTTTTCCCCTCCCTTTCCCTGCCTCCACTACCCTAAAGAAGGCTACTAAGTGTATGTTTCTCTCAAGGTGGATAGCATCTTCTTTCATAAGTCCAAGTCTTTCCATGTTTTTCTAAATCAACCAGTTCATTTCCTATACCACAGCAATATTCCAGCCTAATCACATGCTATCTAAGAGATTGTCTATGAAAGTTTTTCCCCAATTTCTGCATTCCTTCTATTCTTGGCTACATAGGTTTTATTTATACAAGAAAATTTTAAAGTAATCAAAATTATTCTTTTTACACTTCAATAATACTCTCACCTCATAATATAGTTTAAGGTCTGATATGGCCGAATCTACTTCCTTCACATCTTTTTTCCTGGTTTCCTTGAAGTTCCTGACCTTTGCTCTTCCAAATTAACTTTTTTTATTATTTTTTTCTAATTCAGTAAAACAATTTTTTTTGGTAATTTAATTGGGATGACATTGAATAAATAGATTAGTTATGTAAAATTGTCATTTTAAAAATTATATTGGTTTTACCTACCTATGAATGATAAATATTAGTTCAGTTATGTAGATCAGAGTTTATTTGTATAAAAAGTGTTTTATGTTTATGTTCATATAGTTCCTGTGTCTGTTTTGGCACATATATGCTCAGGTATTTTATATTGTCTAGGTATTTTAAATAGTCTAAAATAATATTGAGTAATATTATTGACATAGTGTAGTTTCTCTTATTTTTCACTTTTGATTAAATCTGTTTTAACTTTAACTTTGTCTGAGATCATGATTACTATCCCTGCTTTTTTTGTCTACTAAATTGTACTCCAGCACTTTATTGTATCTTTGTGTGTATTTTTATAATGTTTCCTGAAAGCAACATATTGTTTAATTCAAAATTTTAATGTGCTATCTGTTTCTGTTTTATGGATAAATTCATTCCATTCACATTCTAACTTACAAATACTTGTGTATTTTCCTCTGCCATATTTTTCACTATCCTCATCATATTTACCCAATCCCTCTGCACTCATCTGCTTTACTTCTACCTACTACCTTGCCCATCCCTCTAAGAGTTCCTCCTTTATCCTCTCCCCCTACTCCATCCTCTTGCCCTCTTATTTCTTTCTGAATTTAGAATACATACATACATGCATATATGTACACACACATACACACACACATCTCTCTCTTTCTCTCTCTCTCTCTCTATATATATATATAGAGAGAGAGATACATATTTATCTATCTATCTATATATCTATTGCTACCTCTTTAATCCATTCCCAATGAGAGTAAGGTTCCAGCACTACCGACTTACCCCCACTAGCTTCTTCTGTATCATTTTTTCCTTTTATGGCTCATTTGTATGAGATAATTACTCCTTTTTATCTCTCCCTACGCGGTTTGATTTTTTTTTTTAGAATAATCCCATCATACTCAGGTCGTCCTGCACTTTCTTTCAAACTACCCAAATAATGATGACAATTGTGAGTACTGCTAATGTTTTCACACATACAAAGTAAATAATTTGACCTTTTTGAGTCTCTTATAATTGGACTTTAATCTTATATTTCTTTTGGATGTTATATGTTAAGTTTTTCCCTTAAGTTCTGGGGTTTTGGTCAAAAACTCTAAAAGTTTTTGAGTTCATTAAATATCCATTTTTGCACCCTTCAGTTATACTTAACTTTGCTGGGTAAGTTACTGTTGTCATAACCCCAGCTCTTTTGCTCTATGGATATTTTTACATTTTAACACCTATTGGTCCTTTAATACAGTAGCTGCTAGATCTTGTACAATTCCTATTTTAGCTCCATTATATTTAAATTGTTTTTTTCTTATTGCTCCCCATATTTTTTCCTTAACCTGGGAGCTTTGTTCATTGTTTGTCCTTTGTTCTTGAAGAAGACCATGACATCAGGAAGGTGATGTCATGATTTGCAAGTTAATTGGATTTAAATGAGGAGGGCTGTGCAAAGTCACAGCCTCACTCCTCTGGAGCCATCTGGGTACAGTGGCAGGATATAGATCAGGAATTAAGTAGAATGTTCAGAAATAGCAAGAGGAGGGAAACTTTGAAACTTGGCTATGATATTCATGTAAGTTTTCTTCCTGAGATTTCTTTCAGGTGGTGATCAGTAGATTTTTTTTTTTCTATTTCCACTTTGCTCTCTTGTTCTAGAACATCATGGCAATTTTCCTTGATAATTTCTTGTTATATTGTATCAAGATTCTTTTTTTAATCTTAATTTTCAGGTACTTTGACTATTCTTATATTGTTTCTCTTCGATCTTTTCTCCAGATTTGTTATTTTTCTGATGAGATGTTTCACTTTCTCTTCTATTTTTTCATTTTTTTGATTTTGTTTTATGATTTCTTGGTGTCTTAGAGCATCATTAGCTTCCCCTTGCCCAATTCTAGTTTTCAAGGAATTATTTTCTTCCTTAAGTTTTTGATTCTCTATTTCAAGTTGGTTGGCTTTCTTTTCATAATTTTGTTGGATTGCTCTTATTTTTTTCCTCTACCTCTCTTATTCGATTTTTAAAGTTCTTTTTAATTTCTTCCAAGAACTCTTTTTGTGCTTGGGACCATTTGACATTTCTCATTGAAAAAGGGGTGGCTTTTTTTTTTAGCTCCGTTATCTTCCTCTGAATATGAATCTAGATCTTCTCTATCCCCATAGTAACTATCTATTGTTGGGTTCTTTCTCCTTTGCTTACTCATTTTAATTAATCAATTTATTTGTTTTATTTTGTTTTTAGTAAATATCTATGGTTGGGTTCTTTCTCCTTTGCTTAGTCATTTTAATTAATTCATTTGTTTTATTTTGTTTTTAGTGGCTATCAGTGTAATCAGGTTGTAGTCCTGAGGTATGGAGAATGATGTCCCAAGCTTCAGGTTCTTCTTACTGTTATTTTTCTGAGGTCTGTCTCAGGGCCCAACCTTGAGCTCTCTTTTCCACTTCTAAGTCACAGCTAGGACTCCCAGCCACACTGTTCCACAAATGATCTTGCTCTTTGCTGGCTGCAAACTATAGCTGTCCTCTCTGCCCTAAAACTGAAACCAGGGATTCTGCAAGTGCCCCTAGCCAAAAGGGTCCCTGCCCCTTGCTGCCACACTCATCAGGTGTGAGATAGCTCCTTCCTGTAGCCACAGCCCAGGATGCATCTGGTCAGCACAGCTGTGCTTGGTGTCCTTCAACAGTGGAAGATCCTTCAATCTTCTACTCAGTTATCAGAACCCCCATAGTGTCCTGTAGGTGAGATGAAAGTTTCTAAGGCTGAGGTTGCCTCTAAATCCAGCTGTCTCCAGGGCTTGTTTGATTCTGCAGAGGTGTTTGCACTTCACTCAGGCCAAATCTCTACCCCTGGAGGTCAGATCTTAATTGAAGTCTTCTCAAATTGTCTTAGGAAGACAACTGCTTTCCTTTGTTTTTATTTCTGCTGCTTTGAGGTGATGATCCACAATTTTTTGGTGGAGGAAATTTGAAGAGTTGAAAGTTTTCTGACCTACTCTGCCATCTTCCCAGAATCCTCTCCCCCAATTAAAACTTAATGTTTAAACAATTGAAACTTAATGCTGTAACATTATATTGTAAAGAACAAACCTGTCCCAAAAGGACAGACAAAAGAAGGCATCTTTTGCTATTCATTTGCCGAGGTAGAGGGTGGGATGGAGAGGAAGAGGTCCATAGATGTGGAACATTGCATATAGAACCAGATCTTTTCAATGTGTTGATTGGTTCTGCTGAACTTTTTTTTCTCTTATTCTATTAAAAATATAATAAAGGGTAACATTTTGGAAACAAGGAAGAGTAATATAGGGAGAAATATAGATAGTTTAAAAATAAAAGGTAGCAATAAATATCTTTTAAAAAATTAGTCAGACATGATTTCCCCATTCAGAACTGATGCCACCTTGAGAGGGCAGCTCAGGGTAGGAGCAAAAACATCAGGCAACTAGTTAGAAGAGCTGGGCTTGTTCTAGCTCCAACATTTACTAATTGTGTGACACTGGGATTCAGTTCTTTTATCTATAAAATGGGCATAATATTACTCTATACACCTCATTGACTTGTGGCAAGGAAAGTACTTTACAAACTTTACAGCTTCATATAAATTAAAACTTGTAACTAAACTTATTTTTAACATCATTTATTGTATAAGTATTTTGCTTTTCTTTAGTACTTATTCAGTGTTTTATTTATTTATTTTTATCTTAGTGCTATATGCTCTTAAAATGTAAAAATATCCAGTTAAAAATCTATTCCAGTGAAAAATGACTCATTAAAAACATCTATTCATCAATAGATCAGATAAAATACAATCTTACATATTAGTTGTTTGACAAAATCGCTAAAAAAAGGAGAGAGGCAGTATTATACCACTGGAAGTAGGATGTTTGCCAGATGAAGTTTCGATTAAATAATAGTTTTGAAGGAGGGAATTTGGTGATCTCTAAAGTGTCTCCTATCTCCCATATCAATGATCCTACAGGTGCTCTAGTCCTCAACTCATAGTTGTGAAATAACTTCATAGAGCTCCACAGACAATTACTTTGGCAATAGCTTAAGACCTAGCATGAGAAGTGACTGATCTTTTCAGGAGTGGGGTCTTAACAAAAATAGAAGAAAAAGAATGAAGCACAAATAAATAATTAGTTATTGATATGACAATATTATATTAATTTATCTCACTTGGCAGGTAGACTCCTGAATATTTTATAAAGTCTACAGTTATTTTAAATGGAATTTCTCTGTCCCTTGCTGCTGAGTTTTGTTGGTACTATATAGAAATGCTAATGATGTATGTGGATTTATTTTGTATCCTGCAACTATGTTGAAGTCAATTATTTCAAATAGTTTTTTAGTTGATTCTCTAGGATTCTCTAAGAATACCATCATATCATCAGCAAGGAGTGATAGTTTTGTTTTTTCATTGCCTTTTTATTTCTTCAATTTCTTTTTCTTGTCTTATTGCTATAACTAGCATTTCTAGTACAATATTGAATAATAGTGGTTATAATGGACATCCTTGATTCATTCCTGATCTTGTTGGTAAAGCTTCTATCTTATATCCATTATAGATAATGCTGGTTCTTCATTTTAGATAGATATTTCTTATTTTAAGAAAGGGTCAATTGATTTGTATACTTTTTGTATGCTTAGTGTTTTTGATAGGAACAGGAATATTTTATCAAAGACTTTTTCTGCATCTATTGATATAATCATATGATTTTGTTCTGATTTTTAGTGATATGGTTAATTATGCTGATAGTTTTACTAATACTGAGCCAGTCCTGCATTCCTGATATAAATCCCACCTGGTCATAGTTTAGATCTTTGTGATATATTGCTATAATCTCCTTGCTAGTATTTTATTTAAAAATTTTGCATCAATATTCATTTTTAAAAAAAGTCTATAGTTTCCCCCCTCTTTTTTCCCCTCCTTAGTTTAATTATCAAAATCATATTGTGTCATAAAAGGAATTTGATAGAACTACTTCTTATTTATTTTTCAAGTGGTTTTTATAATATTGGGATTAATATTTTTTAAATGTTTGGTAGAATTCACTTGTGCATCCATCTGATCTTGAGGATTTTTTCATAGGGAGCATATTGATGACTTGTTCAATTTTTTTTTCCAAAATAGGGTTACTTAAGTATTCTTTTTTTTCTTTTGTTAATCTGGGAAGTTTAGTTTTTAAATATTCATCCATTTCACTTAGATTGTCAGTTTTACTGGCATATAGTTGGGCAAAACAACTCCTAATATTTGCTTTAATTTCATTTTCATTCATGGCATATTCACCCTTTTTATTTTTGATATTAGTAATTTGGTTTTCTTCTTTCTTTTTTAAAAATCAAATTAATCAATGGTTAATCTATTTTATTGTTTCTTCCCTTAAATCTTGCTTTTAGTTTTATTTACTAGTTCAATGGTTTTCTTTCTTTTAATTTTTAATCTCTCTTTTAATTTTCAGGATTTCCATTTTGGTGCATAATTGAGGTTTTAAAAAATTGTTCTTTTTCTGTTTTTTTTTTTTAGCTGCATGCCCAATTCATTGATTTCTTCTTTCTCTCTTTTATTGATGTACATGTTTAGAGGTATAAATTTTCCCCTAAATACTGCTTTGGCTAAATCCCATTGTTGTCTCATTGCTGTCATTCTCTTTAATGTAAGTATTGATTGTTTCTATGATTGGTTCAGTGACCTGGTCATTTTTTTAGGATTACATTATTTGCTTTCCAGTTAGCTTTTCATTTATGCTTCCATAGTTCTTTAGTAAATTTAATTTTTATTTCATTATGTTCTGAGAACAATATATTTCTGCTTTTCTGCACTTGGTTTTGGGGGTTTTATGCCCTTAACACATGATGAGTTTTTGTGAAGGTGCCATGTATAGGTGAGAATAAAGTATTACTCCTTTCAATTCCCATTCGTTTTCTCCAGAGATGTGTCATATCTAACTTTTCAAAGATTCTATTTATCACCTTAACTTCTTTCTTGTTCACTTTGTGGTTAGATTTATCTAGTTCTTAGTGGGGAAAATTGAGGTCCCCTACTAATATAGTTTTATTGTTTATTTCTTCCCGTAATTCATTTAACTTCTTCAAGAATTTGGATGCTATGCCATTTGGTGCATATATGTTTAATATTGCTATTACTTCATTATCTATAGTTCCCTTTAGCAAGATGAGGTTTCCCTGATTAACACTTTTAATTAAGTATTTTTGCTTTTGTTTTGTCTGAGATCATAATTGCTCCCCCCACTAGTTTACTTCAACTAAAGTATAATAGATTTTGTTCTAGCCCCTTACTTTAATTCTGTTTGTTTCTCCATTTCAAGTGGGTTTCTTGTAGACAACATACTGTTGGATTCTGGTTTCTAATCCATTTTCCAATTCACTTCTGTTTTATGGCTAAGTTCATCCCAGACTTCCTCAAGTCTGTTTTGCTTCTGACCGCTGCTTTCTTTTATCTGCCCTCTCTTTTACCATCTTCTTCTTGTCTTATCTTCTCTTACTACTTCCCTGTTGAGTAAAGTAGATTTCTATTACCAATTAAGTGTGTGTGTGTGTGTTTCCCTCTTTGAACCAATTTAGATGTGAGTGGGTTCAAGTATTATCCCCTCCATTTCCCTCTTTACTGTAAAAACTCTTCCTTGCATACCTTTTATGTGAGATAATTTCCCCCATTCTTTCTTTCCCTTCCCCATTCTCCCAGGTGATCTTTTCTAATATCATCCTAACCTAATTGACTCACTTTCATATCCTCTTTGTATGTAGCTGCCCTAATAATGACAAAGTTCTTGAAGTTATGTGAATCATCTTTCCAGATAGAAAGGTAAACAGTTTAATCTTATTGAGTTCCTTATGATTTCTCTTTCGTATTTACCCTTTTTGCTTCTCTTGAGTCTTGTATTTGAAAGTCAAAATTTCTATTCAGCTCTGATCTTTTCATCAGGAATGCTTTTAAGCCCTCTATTTCATTAAATATCCATTTTTTCCCTTGGAGGATTATACTCAGTTTTTTCAGTAGGTTATTCTTGGTTGTAATCCCAGCCCTTTTATCTTCCTGAATATTATATTTCAAGCTATTCATTCCTTTTCTGTGGCAGCTGTTAAGTCTTGTGTTTTCCTGACAGTGTTCCACAGTATTTGAATGGTTTCTTTTTGCTGCTTGAATTATTTTCTCCTTGATGTGGGGACTCTGGAATTTGGTTATAGTATTTCTGTGAATTTTCCTTTTGGGATCTCCTTCAGGTGTTGATCAGTGGATTATTTCAATTTCTATTTTACCCTCTGGGTCTAGGATATCAGGGAAGTTTTCCTTGACAATTTCTTGGAATATCATGTCTACATTCTTTCTTTGACCATGGCTTTCAGGTAATCTAATAATTCTTAAACTCTCTCTCCTTTATCTGTTTTGTAGTTCTTTTTTTTCAATGATACATTTCATATTTTTTTCTGTTTTGACTTTTTTTGAGTTTGTTTTTATCATTTCTTGGTGTCTCTTGGATTCATTAGCTTTCACTTGCTGAATTCCAATTTTTAAGGAATTATTTTCTTCAGTAAACTTCTCTACCTCTTTTTTCATTTGATCAGTTCTGCTTTTCAGGAATTTGTTTTTAGTAGTGAATTTTTGTAATTACTTTTTCTACTAGGCCAATTTTGTTTTTTTTTATCTTTTTTTTTTCTTCAGCATTTTTTCTGATTCGTTTACCAAGATGGCAATTTTTTTCATCAAAATTTTCTTCCTTTGATTTTGTTTCTTTACCTAATTTTCCTTTACCACTCTTATTTGATTTCAAACTTTTTTTTTTAGCTCTTCCAGGAGTTCTTTTTGAGCTTGTGTCCAATTTACTTTTTTTTTTCCCTTAGAGGGTTTTCTTGTAAGCTATTTTGACTTCAACATCTTCTTCAATGTCTTGATCTTCCTTGTTACCATAGTAGATTTTTATGGAGGGGAATGTTGAGAAAGTCTGACTGAATGCTTCTCTACACCATCTTGGCTCTGCCTTTGGAATTTTCCAGTTGAAGATTTTAAAAGAAAAACTGAATCAATCCTAGGTTTTCTAGAGAAGACAAACATTTCAAAGCATCTGGATTATCAACTTAATAGATTGATCAAGATGACATTCCTAATTCCCTTAATAAAATAAATAAGTTATGAAAAGAGTATTTGATTTTATGTTGTGCTGGGGTTAGAAGAAACACTTGCTGTGTAAAAAAAAAAAATATATATATATATACATATTGCAAAAAACTATTCTTTTAGTAGGTAAATTATCATTTTTAGTTTTTCCTCTTTTTAAATAAAATGCAATTTTCTTACATTTAATTTGCTTACAACAAGTTGTGCTTGTAATAAGTCATCATAAAAAGGTCATTGAATCCAACTCAATTCCATCAGGAAATGCCTTCTACAAAGTCTGGGAAACATGATCATTCAGCCTTCACTTAAAGAACTATAGTGATGAGGAATACACTACCATCTAAGGCAGCTCATTCCAATTTTGGATAGCTCTAATTTTTAGGAATTTTCCTTATGTCAGCCTTCAATGAGCATTATCTTATTTGCAGTTTCCACCCACTCTTCTTACTTTCACCCTCTGGAGCCAAACAGAACAGGTCTAATTCCTCTTCCATTTGACAGCTCTTAAAATACTTAAGAGCTAGTATAAGTATTTTAATACTTATATTAAGTATTATACTCCCATAAGTCTTCTCCAGAATAAGCGTCCCCAATTTCTTTTTCCTTTTTGACAAATTCTCCTGTGTTTCGCTCTATTTTTCTCACCAATCTAGTCATACTTCCTGGGAGGGCTCCAGTTTGTCATTTTTTTTTTGTTTGTTTTGTTTTGTTTTTGAAAGCTCCAAATAATTGTCTTTCTTTCTTTTAAAATATTTATTTTATTTTTAATTTATGGAATAAAACAAGCATTTCCATTAGTATAATAAAAATGATTGCACATGAAACTGCAAATCTATTATGTACAACTTGCTATTCCTTTTAAATATATAATAAAGTCATCATGTAAATTTCTTTTTTCTTTTTTTCTCCCCCTCATGGCTATGATTACACATAAATATGTGTTATATACATATATGTAAGTATATGATGTAATTAGATGTATAGAATTATATATATATGAATTAAAAATTATTCTACATATCCATTTATCAGTTCTTTCTGTGGATGCAGATAGTAGCTTCCTTCATAGGTCCTTTGTAGTTAATTTAGGTATTTATAATAGTCAAAATTACTTATTTGCTCAAAACTGTTCTTAAAACAGTATTGCTGTTACTATATATAATCTTCTCTTGGTTCTGCTCATTTTGCTCTGTGTTATTTTGTTCAAGTTTATCTATGTTTTTCTAAGATCATAGAGCTCATAATTTCTTATAGCACAATAGTATTCCATCATGATCATATACCACAACTTGTTCAGCCATTTCCCAATTAATGGGTATCCTTGCAATTTACAGGTCTTTGCCACCACAATGAGAGCTGCTATAAATCTTTTAGAACATATAGGTTCTTTTCCTTTTTTCTCTAATCCATAGTTGGAAATAGACTAAATAGTGATATTGATGGGTCAAAGGGTATAGATAGTTTAATAACTCTTTGGGCATAATTCCAGATTGCTCTCCAAAATGTGTGGATCAATTTCACACAATTCAACCAACAATAAATTAGTGTCCCAATTTTTCCACATCCCCTCCAACATTAATTTGAACATTCATTTAAGGTAGCAGTGGTCATACTACTTGAATAACTAAAATTAATTAGTAATCATACTCATGACCCATCAAATGTTTCTTTTTTCTATTTAAGTTAAAATAATGATATATGTATTTTTAATATTAATTATCTATATGCATTCACATTTGAAGAAAATATTATCTAGAATAATATTAGAAGAAGTAGGTGTAGTCTATGGCTTTTACTGCCATTACCCACTAGAACAATTTATTTGCATTCGGTTTCCTAATCTGTAAATTTGGAATGATTTCTGCCCTTCCCAACTCAAAAGGCTATTGCAAGAATCATTTGATATAATGCATTTCAAAACATTTTCAAAGCTGTTATGATGATATGTTGTCAAGGGTAGAAATGGGGAGGCAAATGTCTTGATTTTCAAAAAAATGGAAGCAACTTTCTGGGAGGACTCTTATAGCCAGTACTACTGGGAAAAGTGGAAAGCAGTCTGGCAGTCCTTGGGTTTAAAACAATATCTTACACTTTATAAATTACAGTAAATCCCAAATGGATATTCTACCTGAATATATGAGGTCATACCATTAAAAAACAAAAGAGTGTTGGAGGAGGTATTTTTCAAAACTATGGCAAAGATATAAAGGAAATAGTCCAAGATAAAAGACAATTTTATAAAATCAATCTACATGAAACAATATCTACTTACAAGGAGCTTACATTCTAATGGAGGAGAGAGAACAAGTACATATGTAAGTATACATTTTTACAGCATAAATATAAATTTTATAAATGTTAATATACGTGAAGTAGTTAAATAATGTTTGTTTGAGGGTGAGATTACTTGCAAGTGGGAGGGATCAGGAAAGACTTCATGCAGAAGATAGTCCTTGAGCTTCATCTTAAAGAGATAAAGGAAACTATAAAAAATAAAATATAATTCTGACCATAATAAAATGTAAAAGTTTTTGCAGAAATAAAATAGCAAAATGTAGAATTAGAATATAGAAAGGTAGAATGTATGTTCTGACCTTCTCTCAAAGTCAGGCTGTTCTCTTAGATTCCACCACACACCCTCTCAGGATTTTAGGGTACATTTAGGGGTTGGTGTCTCTTTTGCCATTGTTTTGAGCCTCTATTGGATGTTTCCCCGAGGGGTTGGTGATGTCTCTTTTCTATTGTCTTGTGGTGCTACTGTTTGCATTTCCCTTTATTATTAGGGTGTCAATATCTAGCAGCCCAGTTTCAATTAATCATTTAACATTGGTTAGCTTTTATAAAGGAATATTGACTTCTAAGGTATGGCAAGAACTTAATGTATAAACATCCTCCCCCCACCGACATCCTATAGGGCATACTTTTCTTTCCACCACCTCTGAGGGAATATGCTCAAAACTCACCACAATTCCTATATATAAAACATCGGTCCCACTTACTTTATGTCCAGATGTGTACATAAGAGGAGTTCTTGTCTCAACTTCCACTGGGCTTGATTAACCATGGACATCCTAAAGATTTCTTCTTGTTCCTCAGATTGCTGATACTAGGCTGTAAGGGTATGAATATATTTTATACTAATTGTGACACTTGGCCTGGATTCTGACATCCATATTTCTGTGTCTGGCTTCTGATTTTTCTTTTCTTTTCTTTTTTTTTTAAGTCATCTACTAACTGTTTAATTGTTGCTACTCTCAGTGGATGATTTCTTTTTTTTTTATTAATTTCTTTTGATTTGTCAACAATCACTTCCATATGCTTTTGGGTTTTAAATTTTTCTCCCCCTTCCTCCCTGCCATCCTCCCCAAGATGGCACACAATCTGATATAGGCTATGCATAAACATTCCTATTAAACATATTTTCACCTTAGTTATATTGTAAGAATTAGAACCAATAGGAGAAACCACCAGAAAGAGGAAACAAAACTCAACAGAAGAAAAAAAATAGCAAATACTATGCTTTGATCTGAATTCAAACTCCATAGTTCTTTCTTTAGTTGTGGATAGTATTTTCCATCACGTGGCCTTTGGAGCTGTCTTAGATCCTTGTATTGATGGGAAGGGTTGTTTATCAATATTTGTCATCACACAATGTGGCTGTTGTTGTGTATGGCTTCTGACGTTTCAAAACTCTCAAGGCTGGAGATTTCATTCTTTTTACATAGAATAGAAAAGAACAACAGAGGCCCAGGAATAAGACTGATTTCTTGGGACCCTGTGGCCATAGAATGGAGAAGGCCCCATGGCTCTCTCCCTTTATGACATAGTCTTTCACCAGATGCTGTGAGTAAAAGAGTACGTGAGATTCCCTCAGAAGGGGATGAAAGAAAAGAGGAAGTAGCTAAAGCTGATAGACTTTTTTTTTAATCCCTCTGCAGCCAAAGAACCTCATCTCATCAACGTACAGTTAGGTGACCTGTACCAGTTCCAGAATATCCACACCTATTACATGGTTTCTTCAAGGCATTGTCTTAACATATCATTCCCACCTTTCTAGAAGCAGGCTCCAAGCCTATCTATGTGGAAAGGTTGTATTAGCATAGCAAATTATTGAGATCTGTGTATTTGCCAGACCTTGGTTACAAAAGGAAAGCAGTGGAGTGGGGAAAATATTTGAATTGAAAACTAAAATGGCCTAATTAAAACTTGATGCAAAAATAGTAAGAAAATCAAATTACTGTGCTTATGTGAAATGAATTTTCTTCCCTCCCTCCCTCCCTTTTCCCCTTCCTTCCTTCCTTCCCTCCCTTCCTTCCTTTCTTTCTTCTATTTCTTTCTTCTTCCCTTCCTTCCCTCCTCCTCCTCCTCCTCCTTCTTCTCTCTCTCTTTCTTCCTTTCTTTTTTCCTTTTTGATAAAGAAGTGAGAATACAAGAATGCTTGATAATTGAAGAAAAAATGAAAATATAGTAAGAAAAATAGAAATGAAGACAACTTGTACCTCACACCGTGCAAATTGGAAAAGATGATTAAAAATGAGGATAGTCAATGTCAGATGGGTTGTGGGAAATGGGTACACTAAAATACTATTGGTGAATCTATGAAGTGGTCCAACTGTTCTAGATTTCAATTTGAAATCATTCAAGAAAAAAATGACTAAACTATATTCCCTTGGCCCAGAAATCCACTACCAGGCATCCCAAGGGAATCTAACATAAAAACAAATATCACACATATTAAAAATATTTATAGTAGCATTCCTTGTGGTAGCAAAAAAAGCAAACCAAACCAAAACAAGCAAACAAACAAATAAACTTTGTGTCCATAGATTGAGGAATTTCCTGAAAGAAAAAAAAAACTATATAAATGTGAGCTTAGTGAAGTGCAGTAAGAAATGATGAATAAGAGGAATTCAGGAAAACATGGTAAGATATGTATGGACCAATAAAGATTAAAATAAAAAGAACCAAGAGAATGATATTCAGAACAACTGTAACAATCTAAAAGATAAAAGATGCTGAACTCTTGAAAAAAAGATGAAGATGCCAAAAGATAAATAATGAATTACAAATTCACCTTCATATGAGAGAGGCCAAGACTGTCAGAACATAATATTGTGTATGTTGACAGGTACAGTTACTATATTGGAAATCTTTACCTAATTTTTTTTTCATTGTCATAGATTTCCAGCAAAAAAAAAAAATCTACGTCAGAAAAAATTTGAGAAAGGGCTCTAGTTTCTTGGGTAGACTTACTGTGGCAAAATTCTGAGAGTATATGCACAAGAATCACTCAGGTCTGGCAGACATAGGTGGGTAAAATATGCATAATTGGAACAAACATCCAAATCAATGAAATCCAAGATCCATTTGAGTTTTTAAATATCTTATTTTTCTGTCACAAGGGAGAATTCATTCTTGCTGTGGTTGGGTGGTGGTACTGTTGAAAAGACTAAGATAAAGACAAAAGACAAGTGAAAACATACACATATACATTCATAACATGTATACACATGTTTAAGGGTAGAGGACAGAGTTTGCAAACTATAGGCAAATTAGTTTAACATTAATTCTTGGGAAGCTTCCCAAATGTATTTTTAAAATAAAATAAAAAATAGTATTTAAAAATAAATTTGTTTTTACATCACCTACATTTCCTAATATATCCTTTTTCTTTCCCTATCCCAGAGAAAGGAAAGTTTCTGGTTCTGATACCTTTTAACAAAGAAAGAAAAAGAGGGGAAAAAAACCTTCAGTGGAACTAATCAACACATGAAATGTGCCATAGGTTCACAATGATACCACCTCCTGGGGGGTGCTGGAATGATCCAGGGGGGTGGTAGTGGCCTCAGATGCAAATAAGGGAAATTTAAAAAAATGAATAAATGGGAATGAAATAAATAGGGAAATGAATAAAAAAATAAGGGAGCAGTTGAAAGAAGGAAAGAAGATGGAAAAAAATTGAAAAACTGTACATGTTTCATCTGTGGTGTAACATTGTTAAAGTCATAGTGATTACATTATTTTCCAAAGAAACACACAAAATACAAATTATAACCTATCAGTGGTCAAGCCTACTGACAGGTCTTAATAAGCAAGTGTTGGCAGGTTAGTGTGTAGCATATTGTCTGGAAGTCCAGCTTGCATCAGCAGGAATATGTGCGTGTAATGACTTGTTTACAATATGATACTATATCTGACATGATGCAATATTGCATCATCAAAATTTTAATGCAGGAAAAACCCCACAAATTTATAATAAATTGTTAAATTTAAGATGCATTATTTTAAAATATTTTATATATTTTTGAAATGATAAATTAAAAAAAAAAGTTAAAGGGCAAAAGAAAGTAGATTTCCAGGGGGCTGCTGAGTAATTTTTTTATTTTGAAAAGGGGATGGTAGGCCAAATAAGTTTGGGAATCTCTGGTTATGTACAGTATTCTACTTTCATAGTCTCCCACTTCTGCAAAGAAGTAGAGGGAGATGTCCCTTTGTATTCCTTCTTTGGGGACAGATTTCTTATAATTTCATAACATCAGTTTTGATTTTGTTGTTTTTTTCCATTTACATTTTTGTAGTTATTGCATATATTTTTTTCCTGGTTCTGTTCACTTCACTTTGCATAAATTCATGTAGGTCTCATACTTCTCTGTATTTACCTAGCATATATTATTAAAGAAACAGTTAGTGAACATCTAGAAAAGGAAATGGTAATTATCATTATTTACCCTTAACAATGTAGTCTTATTCCTTCCTTTTTCTTCTTCTTGATCCAAATGAGCTAAAAGGGCCTTTTATGATATACTTAGCATTAATTAAAAGGTTATAATCTTTCTGAGTTATAAGTGTTCCTGACAGTTTTTTTCAGAACCATATCATACCTTTGCATTCATACTTTATTTCCTGTCTTCCCTTCCATTCTCTATACATGACATAAAAAAAAAATAACTTGGTCAATAAGTCTCATGATCCTTTATTCCCAATGAAGATATAATTACTGGCAAAATCTAGCTCTTAACTTGTGGTCTTCATTGGATATAGAGTCAAAAAGCCTTCATTCACTCTGGACCTCAGTTACCTCCTATGCAGAATGAGAGTATGGGACTAAATGATTTCTAAGGTCCCTTGCTTTCTTTGAATTGAATGAGATAAGGAATGGGAAAGGCTTTGTGTAGTCTAAAGTGTCAAATATATTCAAGTTTTCCATTGCTCTTATTTCTACAATAATTACTCAGGTCACTTATCTCTTTTCCAATGTTTAGTCAATAGTGCTCCATTTTGCAGCCTGCTTCAGTTCTCTACTATGAGTTTCTAACCTTTTCCTTTCCCCATCTTTCTTGACCTTTCAAACATTTTTGAAGGAACCAGAACACATTTGTTTCTTCACAAAGATTCATCCCGAAAACTTTGTTTATCTAGAGATCAGTATTTTTAACTTGGCAAGCTGTTCATCAGAATCTGATTGGAGAGTCATGTAGGGATGAGACTGACTGTTTAATTGATGAATAGCTGTTCTTGATGTACAAGATTTTCTTCCTCCAAAGGCTGAGACAACTCCTAAAATGTGCATAAACATTTCAAAATAAGCAAATGAAAAGTGCATTCATTACCCTGGACAATTAATGACTGTGGGATGGGGTAGCCTGGAGACAATGAATAGATGCACTGGGAAACATTACAAAGTCCAAGAAACCAAGACTGAAAAATGTCTTCACTTCCCAAACTGGATTTTGATCTTCAGTCATTTACAGAAAAGGCTGTATTCCCAGCTGAAATATCAGATTCTCCCTAGAGATATGGATGATAATAGGATGGAAAGGATGTCTTTAAAGTGAGGTTGAAGCAGTGGCTTTTAGCCTTAAGAAGCTATTGGCTAAATTCATGTCAGCAGTATCTGGAACAAAGATTAAGAATCTTCTCCCTCTTATTTAAAATGTCCAACAGTCTAAATAATTAATTGGATTTCTACCATCGGTGGTCAAGCCTCTCAGTTTATAGTCCTTGTCTTTGAAAGTATCTCCCCTTGCCTGAATTTATATCTGCAGTCGTATAGATTGCTATAAAGACCAATTGTTTTATTTATTGTTTTAGCTACATTTCATAAGACACTGCTGGTGCCTAAAGGACTAGGGCTGTTAGGTCTGTAAAAGAAAGCAAAGATATATGCAAAAGATAATAGCATTTTTGGAGCATTACCAGATAATTCCACATAATAATCTTAACAGTTTAGCAAGATTCAAACAGCCTAGTAGGTGTTCCCACTAAACGTGTCTAGCCATCATTTTCCTTCTATCGGGCTCCATTAAGATAATGATGACATGTGATTCTGACAACTAGAAAAGGCCCAGGACAACTTTTGCCATAACATAGCAACTAAAAAGGCACTTACTGTTTACTAGGTCTAAATCTTTTCAAAATGAAGAAAATTACTTAATTTCCAAAATTATCTCAGAAAATCCTGGGTGAACAGGAATAGCAAATCATAGATAAAAATGTTCTAGATAGAGTATATTATAGTGACACTTTATTTTTTCCAATAGGCTATTACAACTGACATATCCCTGAAAGTATTAAAATGAATATAACATTTATTAGCCTCAAAGGGGATGCCCATTTTGGAACCATGATACCTATTAAATTTTTGAATGAATGTAAATTTATACTGGATGGCTTATCTTGAGTCATATTCTCTGGAAAACTCAGGACTTATCTTTCCAGGAATTCACTGAATCAATTCTGAGTATCCTTTTAAATCAGTCAACAAGTATTTATTGAACACTTGTGGGCAAGGAGAAGGGACTTTGAACTTGAGTACTAAGTCTCAATCCCAGCTCTGCAACTAATGATTTGACTTTGGACAAGTAATTATACTTCTTTGGTGTAATGGGAAAAAATGAAATCATTGCATGTAATAACATAAGAATATATGTATGTATATATGTATATATACATATATAGTGTGTGTGCACATATACACGTATGAGAATGTCTGTATTTTTAAAATTATTGAATTGTATTTCTTTAAAGCAGATTTACTTAACCTTTTTTTGTTTGTGTTTTTGTGTGTGTCATGGACCCCTTCAGCATTCTGCTAAAGCTTATGGATTCATTCTCAGAATAATGTTTTTAAATGCATAAAATAAAATCCTTAGGATTTCAAAGGAAACATTACAGTGAAACATAGTTATCAAAATATTAAAAATAAAATAAATTCATAGACCCCAGACTTAGAATATCTACTTTTTAACCAATTAGAGGATAGGATAGTGGATGATAAAGTTTTGATTGCATAGTAAGTACAAAAGGAGGAGAGAGATGCAAACAGGAACTAGAGTCAACAGAGAAGGATCTACAGGGGTTGAGTCCCTGGAGCTGTGTCTTGGATAGGCAGAGTTTGGATAGGTAGAGGGAGTTTCAGGTGAGGGGAATTACACCAGTAAAGACACAAGGGTAGAAAAAAACATGCCATGAAGATGGAAAGTAAGGAAATATAAATTCATTTGATGACTAGTGGGAGATAAAGTTGGAGCCCCTTTAATCTTGGAAAGAATAGAGTCTGTACTTATAGGAGAGCTGATTTGCTCATAAAACTCTTGAAGTTTAATTTTAATAAAAATAGAGGTCTTCTTTTATCCTCTAAAGAAAAGACTGGTGAAGGAGCTGTGTAATCAGGATAATACCTTTTATGAAGTCCTCTCTGATCCCCTGGTTCTTAGAGTTTTCTTCCTTCTTACATTTACTATTTATCTAACTGTTTAAACTTCTGGAAGGCAAGAAAGATCTCTTCTGACTTTGGAAATCTAGTGCCTCACCTATATTTAGTGCTTAATAAACATTCATAGAAATTAATTGAATTGAATGCTCAACTTAGGAAGATGACAGTCAATTGGCTTTTCTTAGCAGTTCTTAATTCTAGTGAAGTGGTTATTGGATAGGGTAGGGCCCCAGTTCTGTTAAGAAATATATTCCACTTCACACTGATGTGGGTCCAAAAATATTAAGAAAAAAAGGTAAAAAGATTAAGAACTATTGTTCTAGTCCCAAGGTTAGGCAATAAGAAAGACAAATTTGTCTTTATTCACATGGACGTCAGCCTAGAGTCACATATTTCTATTCTCTTTCTCTATCCTCTAACTCATGTGACTCAATTGACTGAGAAGCCCCATTTTGCTGAAAGACGAGCCATGTCAGAATGCCACTGGGGAAAGGCTTTCCTCAAACAAATTGTCATTTATCAGGAAGGTGTCAGGAGACTACATAGCTGCATGGAAAGAAACAGGTTAAATAATGTGTCCACATTTTATGATGAGTACTGCAGTCCAGATTGAAAATATAATGTGCCCTTTCTTTGTGGCTTCAGCTTATCTGAAGATCATCCATGCAAAAAACTGTCTCTGGTGACAGAAGATCTGAATCACCCTTCCTCTGAGGAAAGGAGGTTCAATGTTGTGGATAGCATACTGAACCTGGAGTCAGGTAGATCTGAGATTGAACTCAATAACTGATACTTAGTAGCTGTGTGATATTGTACAAGTCATTTAACCTTTCTAAGCCTCAGTTTTCTCATCTGAAAATGGGGATAACAATCCCACCTACTTTATTGGGTTGTTATGAGGATCAAATGAGATATCTGTAAAGTGCTTTGCAGATCTTTAAAGAATTATATAAATGTGAACTACTATTATTACACTTTAGTTTCCTTGGGTATTGGGCAAGTACAAGCTGGGATATACAGTTGTCGCTTTTCACATGATGACATAATAATAATAATAATAGCTGGTGTTTATATACTTCTTTACAATTTATGCCTCAGGAGGTGGTGGTTACTGAGTTGACATGGCTTCCTTAAAAGCAGATCATGCTGGATTAACTTCATTTCCTTTCTTTGACTGGGTTATTAGACTAGTAGAGCAGGGAAATTCTGAAGGTGTGGTTTACCTAATATTTCAACAAAGCATTTGATAAATCCTTTAATGCTCTTAAAGACTAGATGGAGAAATATAGGCTAGATGATTACAATTAGATTGATTTGGAACTTACTGGATATCTGGACACAAAGAATTAATTAAATTAAATAATTAATGTTAACAGGAACCTGTGAGGCAACATGGTATAAAAGAAAGAGAATAGGCTTTGGAATTATAAGATCTGAGTTCAAGTTATGCCTTTGTCATTTACTATCTTTGTTATCATGTAATTCAGTCTTCTTGGGCTTCAGTGTCTTCATCTGTAAAATAATAGGGTTAGGGTAGAATGCATCTACATTCTTTTCTAGCTTTTTTCCTAGCTTGTTCTTTTCTAGCTTTATATCCATGATCCTATGAGGTCTTTTGTGAAGGGTCCAAGGGAACTATCCTTGGCCCTGTACTATTTCACATTTTTATTAGAGAGGCAGCATGGGTACCTATTTTTGAGTCAGGAAAGTTCTGGTTCAAATCCTGCCTCAGACACTTACTAGCTGTATGACCCTGGTTAAGTAAGTCACTTAACTCTTCTGTGCCTCCATTTTCTCATATGTAAAATGAGGGAGTTGGATAGATGACCTCCAATGTTACTTTGAGCTTAAAATCTATTATCCTATTATAAGGTACACTGTCTCTTTAAGATCCTTTTCACGTGAAACAGTTAATGATTAAAAGTTAGGAAAAAAAATTTTTTAAGAGAGATTTGTATTTATTGTCAAAAAATGTAAGATATTGCTGCTGTTATGAACAGATATTTTGATAACATCAATGGAGAAAGAACTTTGTTCTAATATAAACTACTAAAATATGTGTATGAAGAGACACAGCTTTTAGACAGAATTTTGGACAGTTTTGGAGAGAAAATCATCTGTGGTGTAGATTTGAGGACTCAGACCTCTTTGTTAACAAGGTAGAGTGATGCTTCACTTATGTGAGTGAGAACAGATTTATGTTATTAGGAAACAGAGAAAGATCTTTTATTTATTAAAACTAGAGAGATGTGATTCTAAAGAAACACATTTTCAAGAGTATCAAGGAGGGAAAAAAAGGACCTTGTTGAGAACTCCAAAGTAGGGCATGATGGGTACTTCCTCTTCTAATTTGCATATAAATATGTTAAACAAAAATGGGTAAATCTAAGAAAATGAGAAATTTAAAAAATATGGTTATGGAAAGGACAAATTTGTGGAGTAGTGACTTTTTAACTAAATTAACTAAACTGAACTAACTGCATTATTCCTCTTCAGGCTACAGCTCTTTAATCTCCAGCTCTTCGTCCTGAAGCCTCACTCCAGCCCTGGAATCCACACATTGGAAGTTATCTTTGCTTCTGCACCCTCTCCCTGTGATTGAATGGCTCTTCCATAAACCTCCATTTAAGGAGATTACCCAGGTCATCCATGTCTCATTCCTCTCCAGACTTCCTTCTGGACGTTCTCTACCATGCCCTCACCCTAGGTATCTTTGTCTCTTCCCTCATTCCCCTTTTCAGCATCCTTTTATGTTTTGTCTTGCCTCATTAGAATATAAGCTCCTTGAGAACAGAGACTGTCCTTATTTGTATTTCTAGCACTTACCATGGTGCTTGATATATAGAAAACAGTTAATAAGTACTAATTGATTGAATGACGGATTAAAGGTGAATCTCTGAGTATTAAGTATCTCTCATTTAAGCCACTGAACACTGAGAGAGGGGAGAAAAATTCATCACAACAGCAGCAACAGCAGTGGAGAAGAAACGTGAGAAGTGAAGGTGCCCAGAATGAGAGGGAGGAAAAGGGAGGGGGGAAGGGTTGCTGAAAACCTGCTTTGTTGTAATTGAGGCAAAAAGAGGCAGTAAGATGAGATAAGGCTTCAGAGGAATGAATATTTCCTGATTGGTTAGAAAGAATTGATTTCATAGGCTAAAAGTTCAAAGTCTGTTGCCTTTG
The DNA here is from genome assembly GCF_900497805.2 of Vombatus ursinus. Classification (NCBI taxonomy): domain Eukaryota; kingdom Metazoa; phylum Chordata; class Mammalia; order Diprotodontia; family Vombatidae; genus Vombatus; species Vombatus ursinus. Next base: position 33,648,566 of record NW_020954619.1, read on the forward strand.
GCCCACCTAGAGTCAAAAAGGTGATAGTAAAAGCTTACTGTTTTCAGTTTGAAAAGGCATAGAAGAGGAAGTTTTCCAACTTCTTAGGTGTTCTAGAGAGTTGGCTTTAAGAGTGAATCTTAACTGTGTTGCTTTGAACTCCATTATGATTGGATAGGGCAACATTTGGAGTCTGGATCTGCATAACACAGTGATGGTGGTTTGATGACTTTGGCAATTGTCTGGCTTAAAGAGAACTGCTATCCACATTGAAAGTTCACATCTTTTAATTACCCTTTTAAGAATGTTGGTTAGTTGAAAAAACCTTTAAAGGCTATGCTTAAGTAGAGAAGAGAGCATGATTTCCCTAACTGAAGAGTAAGTAGGATCAACAGTCAAAATGGGTACAGAAGCCATTTCATGTGGTGAATATGTTTCTGAGGGGACCAATATGTGCCCACTCTTCACTATAACTTTGAAGTACATTGGTAGAAGAGTGCACCCTGGCTTTATATGTGTATATGATACATTTTATTAGTTATGTATTTTCTTTAATATATAAGTATCTATAATATTATTATTTACTTTGCCTTGTTATTAGATAAATAGCAATGCCTAAGATTTAAAAGTGTCCTTACTGAGAGTGTCTGTATATATGGATAGAAAACATGATGGATTTTAGGCTCATGAGCCAGAGTGGTGAGTAGAGGATGAATATTTCCCTCAACAGCATTACTCTTAGGTCCCAGAGTGAGTTTAAATGTAACAGTGGGGTGATGGTATCTGGGAACTTAGACCTGTTAATGTCGAAGCAGGTTGGAAGAGCAAGGCACACCCAGAGAGAAGTGAGGTATCTCATATACTAAATAAGAGCTGTGAAGCCCTAAGTCTTTTAGAGTATGGGTACTGACTATAATCCCTTATAATCTTTTGATTTCACTCTAACTCATTTCATTACATTTTGGAGTTATTGGAATAGAACAGGACACCCCATTCTGGTATCACACTATGATCTTGTCACTTAACCTTGGTGGACCTCAGTTTCCTCATCTGTAAAAGGAAGAAGTTGATTTTATTGACCCATAAGATCCCTTCCAACTCTAAATCTAAGATCCTGTGGTCAAGGACCTGGTAAAGTCAGAGATAGAATGCCCATTAAACTTTCACATGAGACAAACCTGAGAGAGACAGCTAATGCATTAATGAAAAAGTCAGGACTGCAAAAGATACTGAAAAGCCGGAACAATGGTCCTTTTCTAATAAGAAAAAACTTTAGTAGAATTTAATAGACATACATATAAAGTCCTACATTTTGACTTTTAAAAAAAAATCATCTTCAGAAATATAATAGAGAGGGGACATGACTAGAGACTAGTCATGACTAGTTAATCTAAAATCAAAAACATTTTAGGATTTTAGTGGTTTGCAAGTTTGATATTAATGAACAGTTTGACATAGCAGCCAAAAAAGTTAATGCATTGTTCAGCTGTATTGAAAAGTGTAGTGGTCAAAACAAAGAAAGTCAGCCCTCTGATACTCAGCCCCAGTCAGACTACTTCTGGAGTATTTTGTTCATGAAGTTTTGAACACCACATTTTTAGAAGGACACTGACAAGTAGAACAGTAGAGGAGAACAATCAGAATTATGAAGGGCCTCAAGACCATGTCGCACAAGGATCAATTGAAGGAACTGTGAATTTTTAGTTTAAAGAAGAGAGGGCTAAGTGTTAGGCATTTTCAAATATCTTAACACCTATTTTGTAGCAGAGGGATTAGACTTTTTCTGCTTAAGCCCAGAGAGCAGAAATAGAAGTAATGGGTAGAAATTGCAGATGGGTACAGATTTTATGTAAGGAAATACTTCCTAACAATTAAAATATCCAAAAAGTGAAATGGAACACCTAAGTTGGTAGAGGATTCCCTCCAGGCGTGTACTAGTATATGTTTAACAACCAGCTCTCTGAATAACAACAACAACAAAAACCATACATGATACACTTTTAAATTGAATCTTTGTTATTAGCATTTTCTCCATCACTTTCTTAAGTCTAGAAATCAACAAAATTGGTTTTCAATGTTTGCTGATTACTGTCACATTCAAAATTTGATAATTAACTCAGCCAGTTCGAGCTGACTCCTACTTACTAAAAATTTGGTTCCCTCTTACTAAATATCTGGTTCCCTCTTACTAGCTATCTTCATGCAAAGCCTGGATGGCCATATGTGGGTGATATTATAGTGGAATCAAGGCCTTTCCATTATCTGTCATTATGCTTATAAGCTTGTTTCACGTGGGCTGGTAGTAGGCAAGCCAGACTGTATACACTGAGGAGGGAGCCCAGGTGTCCAGTGCTCCATTACATATAGAAGGACCCCAGAAATGGAAATTAACTTTCCCAAGACCACAAAGTGAATCAATAGAATAACTTACACCACCATTTATTAGCTAGAGCCATTCTAAGCATTTGCAGAATCAAATATCCGACTGTAACGGAAACTTTAGATACCATCTACAAAAATGTTTTATTTGCCCTTCCTCCCTCCTTTTCTGCTTTGTAAGACATCCTTCCATAAAGCTTCAGAAGGATTGGTAAAGGGCTAAATCTGTCTGATTCTAAAGGAAGACATAATAAAGTGAATGTCAAGGGATAACCTCTTCCACCACACAATCATTTCAGAGATAGAGCTAGCACAAGAATTTGGGTTATTGTTACTCATTGAGTATAATAGAAAGCTATGTTTGCAAATGGAAGGCTGGAGTTCAAGTCAGAGCTACACATGCTAGTCATGTGACCTTGGGCCATTTAATCTCTCTGAGCCTTTTCCATCTTAGTTTCTTCATCTCCAAAATAGGTATAATAATATTTGCCTCATTGGGCTACCACAGTGGGCTGTCTTCAGAAGCAAATAAGATCCAAAACATATCTCAGAGCCAGAAATGACCTCAAAGATCTAGTCCAATCTATACTTAGTCAAAAATTCTCTACTGCAACATCATCCAGGCCACTGCTACATCTGTCTCTGTTGTCTATTCTTTTGTTCTGCTTTTAAACGAAGGCATATTTGGAGATGATTATGACATTGTAAGCTTTGAAATATTAGGAGAGCTGCCAGAAGTTTTGGATCTGGGAACTTGCCAGAAGCTAGAGTATGAGGAGTAAAGTTTTGATTGACCTGTTTGACCCATCAGAGACCACAGGCAGCCAAGAGGGAGCTACAGTGATTCATTCAAATTCAGAAGTGAATTTGTTGGAGGCAAATGATACGTAAAAATTGATTTTAGTTTGAACCCATTCTCCAAGGGACCTATGTGGTATAGGGGAAAGTGTGTCCTCCTCTGGTGAATGCTTTATAACTTCTTTTCTTGCTGTATCTTCACAGTAAGCATCCCTTTGTAAAAGTTGATTGATGTTAATTGGTTAAATAAAATTTAGAAGCTAATCACTGGCAATTGATAGTAAGAGAATACAATGGACTCAAGCCAATAGAATAATCACCCCTATCCATTTGTATTAACTTGATTACTCTTAGAATCCTGTAGAGAAATATAATCTTGCTCTGGGAAAACCTGACTCATCAGTGTGAGTTGGAATTGGTATGGGGATCCTTAGACTTTATATGGGCTACATAGGAGGAGTTTGAGTAATATGATCTCTAAGGTTCCCTAGTTTTGACATCCTGTGATGCTTCTGCCTAGTATTTATTTCTACTGTTTAGAAATGTGTGACATGAATGTAAGGTTCTTGATGGAAAAGACTATTTTTTATTTTGCCTTTGTATTTAGCTCAGAGGGTTGAAAATAGGCACTAAATTCTTGGATTGAATTGAAATGTTTGTTACTGAAGTAAAACAAGTATTTATTGTAGTATAGAGTAAGTACATAGTGTGTTTGTTATATTGAATTATGAAGTTGCTTATTATTATAACTTATCTACTCACTATTTCCCACACATTTCATTCAATCTCCCAACTATTTTTCTTAATAAAAATTGTGTCTTAGGTTAGGCATACTCACCTTCCATGTCTGCCTCTCAGAACCCCCACCTCAATTCAAGGCCAAGTTTAAGTTCAGCTCCTAAATGAGACCTTTCCTGATCCCCACACTTTGAGTTGTTAGTACTTCTTAAATTACCTTATATTTGCTGTCTACATATTTTGCAATTACTTTTGTGTATATGTTGTTTTCCTTTAGTAGAATGCAAGCTCTCTTAAGGCAAAGGCTGTTTTAATATTTTAATCTTTATATCCCTAGAGCCTAGCACAACTTTTGGTATATGGGAGGTATTTAGTAAATGCTTATTGAAACAAGTTCTTATCTTGTTCTTATGTTTTCATCTTAATAATTATTGATATGGCACAGTCTAGATCAGTCTCTGGGATCCACTTTTACAGGTAGAATGAAGGTAGCTTTAAAATGATCTTGTGTTCTCAAAGGCTGGGTTAGTGTTTTTCAGTTTGAAAAAAAAAAGAAGTTGGGTCAAATGATTCCTAAGGTTTCATCTAACTTTAGATCATATGATCCTATAGGTTAAGTGGATTTTTAATTCATTTGCATAATTTCTATCCCATTAAGACAACCAATGATTTTAATTGATTTCTATTTTCTGCTATATTGAGAACCAGAGCGGAAAAGTAACTAACTCAAGGTCACATAGAAAGTAAATAGCAAAATCAGGATTCTAATTTAAGTCCTTCGACTCCAAATCCAGTGCTTTTTCTTTAGTCTGCATGTGGCATTTGCTCAACCGGTGAGGCTGAAATCAGCTAGTAAAATCAAGTAGCTTAAAGGTAGGAACAGCACTGGACTGGTAGTCAAGTCACAAGGTTGGAGTCTTGGCTTAGCCAGTAACTAGCTTTGTGTTTACATGCTCCATAAGGGCAGATTCTCTGTATCATTTAATCATTTTATTCCCAGTACTTTTCACATAAGTGCTTATTTTTCTTACCATATTTTTTATTTGTTTTGTTAAATATTTCCCAATTATGTGTAAAAATTTTTAACATTCATTTAAAAAATTTCAAGTTCCAAATTCACTTCCTCCCTCTTGCACTATTCACCTCCTTGAGAAGGCAAGCAATTTGGTACTGATTATACACATGAAGTCATGTAAAATGTATTTCCATATTAACAATGTAAAAGCAAATAGACAAAAATGTAAAACAAGAAAAATAAAGTAAAAAAAAGTATGTTGCAATCTGCATTCAGAGTTCATCAGTTCTCTCTCTGGAAGTGGATAGCATTTTTTTATCACGTGTCCTTTGGAATTGTTTGGAATCATTGTTTTGATCAGATTAGCTAAATCATTCCCAGTTGATTGTCTTTACAATATTGCTGTTACTATATATAATCTTCTTCTAGTTCTGCTCACTTTACTTTGCATCAGTTCAGATAAATCTTGTCAGGTTTTTCTGAAACTATCCTTTCTGTCATTTCTTACAGCACGGTAGTACTCCATTATAATCATATACCACAACTTGTCCAGCCATTGCCCAGTTGATGGGTATCCCCTCAATTACCAATACTTCACCACTACAAAAAAAGTTTCTATAAATATTCTCATACAAACAGGTTCTCTTTAGAATATAGACCTAGTAGTGGTATTTCTGGGTCAAAGAGCATGAACAGTTTTCTAGCTTTTTGTTCTCCAGAATGATTGAATTGGTTCACAACTCTAACAACAGTGCATTAGCAAGTGTCCCAATTTTTCCACATCCCTTCTAGTACTTGACCTTTTCCTATTTTGTCAATCTGATAGGTGTGAAGTGGTATCTCAAAACTGTTTTAATTGGAATTTTTCTCATTAGTAGTTATTTAGAGTATTTTTCATGTGATTATTAAGAGCGTTGAATTCTTCTGAAAACTGACTGTTCGTATCCTTCATATCATTTATGAAGCTGGGAATGACTCATTTTTTAAAAATAAATTTGGCTCAATTACCTACATATTTGAGAAATGAGGCCTTTATCAGAGAACTTGCTGTAAATTTTATGGCATTTTCTCTTTTTCCTTCTAATTTTGGCTGCATTAGTTTTGTTTGTGCAAAAGCTTTTTAATTTCATGTAATCAAAATTATTAATTTTACTCCCTATGATCTTCTCTAACTCTTATTTGGCCATACATTCTTCCCGTATCCATAAATCTGTCTTGTACATTTTTCCATGCTTACCTAATTAATTACTTATGATATCACCTTTAATGTCTAAATCATTTATCCATTTTGACCTTATCTTGATAGATGATGTGAGATGTTGATATATGCCTAGTTTCTGCTAAATTGCTTTTCAGTTTTCCCAGGAATTTTTGTCAAATGGTAAGTTCTTATACCAAAAGTTTGGATATTTAGGTTTATCAAACATTAGATTACTATGGTCATTTACTACTAAGTATTGTGTACCTAATCTATTCCACTGATCCACCATTTTATTTCCTAAGCAGTAACAGATTTTTTTTAAATGATTACTGCTTTGTAATATAGTTTGAAATCTGTAACTGGTAGGCCACCTTTCTTTATCTTTTTTCCATTGATTCCATTGATATTCTTGACTTTTTGTTCTTCTCGATGAATTTTGTTATTATTTTTTCTAGCTCTATAAAATAATTTTTTGATAGTTTGATTGGTATGATGCTAAATAAGTAAATTAAGCTAGGTAGAATTGTCATTTTTATTATATGGCATGGCCTACCCATGAGCAATTAAAATTTTTCCAGTTGTTTAGATATCTTAATTTCTGTGAAAAGTGTTTTGTAATTGTGTTCATATAGTCCCTGGTTTTATCTTGGCAAGTAGATTCCCAAGTACTTTATATTGTCAGTAGTTATTTTAAGTGGAATTTATCTATCTCTTGCTAATGGACTTTGTTGGTAGCACACAGAAATGCTGATGATTTATGTGAATTTATTTTATAACCTACAACTTTGTTAAAGTTGTTAATTGATTCAACTAGTTTTTCAGTTGATTCTCTAGGGTTCTCTAAGCATACTGGTGGTGCAACAAATGATAGCTTTCTTTCCTCATTGCCTATTTTTGATTTGCCAATTTCTTTTTCTTGTTTTATTGCTATAGCTAGCAGTTCCAGTACAATATTTTTACCTGTTTTTAAAAATAGTTTATATAGTATTGTTATTTATTGTTCCTTATATGTTTGGTAGAATTCACTTGTGATAAATTCATATCTGGTTCTGGGGTTTTTTTCTTAGGACACTCATTTGTTGCTTATTCATTTTTTTCTAAGATAGGGATATTCATGTAGTCTATTTCCTCTTCTGTTAATCTGCACAATTTATATTTTTGTAAACATTCATTTCATTTAGATTGCCAGTTTTACTGGCATATAGTTGGGTAAAATAACACCAAATAATTGCTTTAATTTCATCTTCATTGGTGGTGGATTTACCCTTTTTATTTTTTTTAGTAGTAATTTGGTTTTCTTCTTTTTTTAAATCAAATTAACCAATTATTTAACTATTTTATTATTTTTTCATGAAATCAGCTCCCACTTTTACTTATTAGTTCAATTTTTTTAGCTTTCAATTTTATTAATCTCTTCTTCGATTTTCAGGGTTTCCATTTTTATTTTTAATTGGGAATTTTTAATTCATCTTTTTCTAGTTTCTTTTAGTTGCATACCCAATTCATTTATCTGCTCTTTTGGTCTTTTATTGATCTACACATTTAGAGATATAATGTTTACCCCAAGTACTATTTTGGCTATATCCCATAAATTTTGGTATGTTGCCTCATCATTGTCATTCTCTTTAATGAAATTATTGATTATTTTTTATGATTTGTTCTTTGACCCACTCATTCTTTATTACATTACAAAGTTTCCAATTAATTTTTAATATATGCTTCTGAGGTCCTTTATTGAATGCAATTTTTATTGCATTATGGTCTGAGATGTGTGCATTTAACATTTATGCATTCTGCAATTGGTTGTGAGTTTTTTTGTGCTCTAATGTGTAGTCAATTTTTGTATAGGTGCCAGTTATAGCTGAGAAAACATATACACCATTCTATTCCCATTCAGTTTTCTCTAGAGATCTTTCATATCTAACTTTTAAAAATTATTTTTACCCTCTTAATTTCTTTCTTATTTATTTTATGGTTATATTTATCTAGCTCGGAGAATGGCAAGTTGAGGTCCCCCTCTAGCGTAGTTTTACTGTTCTTGTCCTCCTGTAATTCATTTACCATTTCCTTTGAGAATGTGCATGCTATGCTATATGGTTTCATATCAATATTACTTTGTTGTCTATGGTTCCTTTGTAGCAAAATGTAGTTCCTCTGCTTATCTTTTTAAAATTAGGTCTATTTTTGCTTTCATTTTGTCTGAGATCATGATTGCTTCCCCCTACCTTTTTTACTTCGGTGCAAGCATAATAGAGTCTGCTCCAGCCCCTTATTCTAACTTTATGTATTTCTTTCTATTTCAAGTATGTTTCTTTTTTTAATATTAATTTATTTATTTTTGGTTTGCAACATTCACTTCCATAAGATTCTGAGTTCCAAATTTTCTCTCCCTTCCTCCCCTCCCCCTACCCCAAGATGGTGTGCAATCCTGATTTAGGGGCTACATATACATTCATATTAAAATATTTTCACATTAGTAATGTTGTAAAAAAGAATTAGAACCAATGGGAGGAACCACAAGGAAGAAGAAACAAACAAACAAAAAGAGCAAATACTATGCTTTGATCTGCATTCAGAATCCATAGTTCTTTTTCTGGATTTGGACAGCGTTTTCCATCATGAGTTCAAGTGTGTTTCTTGTAAACAACATATTGTTGGATTCTGTTTTTTAATCCATTCTGCAATCCACTTCTGTTTTGTGGGTGAGTTCATCCCATTCACATTCACAGTTATGATTCCTAACTGTGAATTTCCCTCTATCCTATTTTGTTCTGTTTTTTTTTCTTCTCTCTTTTCATCCTATTCCTCTTCTAAAGTCTGTTTTGGTTCTGACCACTACCTTCCTTTATCTGCCCTCCCATTTATCACCTCCCCTTTTGCTTAGCCTCTTCCTTTCCTACTTCCTGTTTAGTAAGATAGATTTCTTTTTACCAGTTGAGTATGTATATATTTATTTCCCTTTTTCTAAACCAACTTATATGTGAGTGAGGTTCAAGTGTTGACTGCCCCATCTTCATTATTTTTCCCCCACTACAACAGTTCTCCCTTGTATGCCTCTTTTTTAAAAATTAAAAATAAATTTTTTTTTGTTACCCTTAACCTAGCCTAGCCCTCTATTGTCTTACCTCCCTATGGCCCCTGGCTACTTCCCACCGTTGACCCTATCTAGACTCTATTCTCTCTTGGGCATTTGGTCCAGGTCCCTGGCATTCTGTTCACCCCAGCTTACTGGACACTCCCATCCAGATCCTTCCTAGATCCCTCCCACAGTCTTTTGGTATATAAGGTCCATCTTGTCTCCATTAAGGTGCTCAGATTCCTTAAGAACCTGGCCAATGGCTTACAAATGTTCAGATTCCTTAAGAGTCTGGCCAATATGGCAGATCTTTAATAAACCTTGTCTCTGGCTGAAAAAAGGCTTAAATTAAATTCATTTGGGCAGGACCAGTGTGTCATGATTTCGGGGTCCCAGCATCCCTAAACCTCTAGACCTCATCATGTGGTTCCCTGCTAATTGGGAAGAACTACCTAATCCCAAGATGTTCTCCAGTCAAGACTGGAGGGTATGTAAGCCTCCCACCCTTTCTTGCCCTGCAGTTAGGGTTGCTATCCAAGCACCTAGGAAAGCTGGGAGGTACTTTTTGGTCAGACAGCTACAAGGTTGTCTTGAACTCAGCCTGATGTTCTCAGGTTCTCAGTCCAGTGGTTCTGTTCCAGACCATGGACCTTTGGACTCCCTATCCGGAAGCATAGGCCCAATCTTCTCAATTCTCTAGGCACTAGGGAATTGGGAAAAATGTATGTATCTTTTACATGAGATAATTTCCCCCCATTCTCCCTCTCCCTTTCCCCTTCTTCTAGGGAATCTCTCTTTCTTGCCTATCCATTTTTTTTTCATGTTGTACCAACATAATTGACTCACTCCCACACCTCATTTCTCTATGGTATCATTCTAATTGCCCTAATAATGATAAAATTCTTAGGAGTTACATGCATCATCTTCCTCTACAGAAAGGTAAACAGTTTAAGCTTATGGAGTCTTTTATGATTTCTCTTTTATGTTTACCTTTTTATGTGTCTCTTGAGTCTTATATTTGAAATTCAATTTGTCTAATGAGCCCTGGTCTCTTCATTAGGAATTCTTGAAAGTCCTCTATTTTATTAAATATCCATTTTTTTTTCTCTTGAAGGATTATACTTACTTTTTTTTTGGGTAGATTATTCTTGGTAATTATCCCTGCTCTTTTGCCTTCTGGAATATCATAATCAAAGCCCTCTGTTCCTTTAACATTGTAACTGCTAAATCTAATTTGATCCTGACTGTGGCTCCATTATATTTGATTCTTTCTTTCTGGATACTTGTAATATTTTCTCCTTGTCCTGGGAGCTCTTGAATTTTGCTATAAATATTCCTGGAGGTTTTCATTTGGGGATCTCGTTCAGGTGGTAATTGGTGGATTTTTTTTTCAAATTCTATTTTACCCTCCTAGGATATCAAAGAAGTTTTCTTTGATAATTTCTTGAAAAAATGATGTTTAGGCTTTTTTTTTTGGTTATGCTTTTCAGTAGACCATAAATTCTTAAACCATCTTTCCTTGATCTATTTTCCAGGCCTGTTGTTTTTCCAATACGATATTTCATATTTTCTTTATTTTTTTCCATTTTCTTTTACTTTGTTTGATTGTTTCTTGATGTCTCATGGAGTCATTAACTTCCACTTGCTCAATTCTAATTTTTAAGGAATTATTTTCTTCAGTTAGCTTTTGTATTTCTTTTGCTACTTGGCCCATTCTTTTTTTATTTTAAGGTATTATTTTCTTCATTATTTTTTCTGCCTCTTTTACCAAGCTGTTAATTGTCATTTCATAATTCTCCATTACTCTCTTTCTTTTACTAATTTTTCCTCTGCCATTCTTATTTGATTTTGAAAAAAAATTAGTTCTTCTAGGAGTTCTTGGGCTTGTGTCTGATTTGCATTTTTATTTGAGGTTTTGCTTGTAGGTGTTTTGATATCTGAGTTTGTGTCTTGATCTTCCCCATCACGATAGTTTCTTTTTATGATCAAGTTATTTTGTTTTTGTTGTTTGGTCATTTTTCCACTATATTTCTTGATTTTGAACTTTATGTTATATTTGGGCTCTGTTCCCAGCATGAGATGGGAGGGACATCGTCTCAAGCTTTTTTGAACTGCTTTTTAAGAGCTAATTCTGGGGCTTTGGAAATTTTTAGTTCTTCTAATGTGGTGTGATCTGAGAAGAGGTATGGTCACTGTACTCCTAGTCTGTGCTCTGGTCTTTACCCAAGAAGGGACCCTGATCCTTTGTGATTGCAATTGATAGTGCTTCTCAGGGCCCCTTCTCCCTTTGGACTGAAACCATTTTTTTTCTTCATGGTCTCTGATACTTTGGGATTGGAAATGATTTTGCTTCTCAGAAGCCCTGCTCCCTTGGTACTGGAAATAATACTGTTCCTAAGGGCTCCCACTCTCTTTTGACTGAAAGTGCTCCTCTTCACCCTTGAACTATGATCCAGAAGTGGGTATAGGCAAAGGATTTGCCAAATATCATCTAGTCCTGTGTTCAGTGATCACACTGTACCCTCTTTCTGATCAGTTGCCAGGTCCCTTTACCATCTCTGGCTTGAGAGTTCCTAAAGCTGCTGCTGCTTCTGTCACTACCACCTATTCCGACAACTGGTGTTTCATCCATTCTGGGCCAGTCCCCTTCTTCCATGTCTCAGATTTCTCTTGGCTCTTCCCTCAGAAGTCATAATAAGTGCTTAATATGAATTAATTTATGATAATTTTATTTTATTATTTCTTATTTCTTATTTTTTTTTCTAATTCAATTGAATTGGTAAAGTGCATTTTGTTTCCTGGGCAATGTGGCAGAAGACATTTCAACTGTTATACTGGCAAAAGGATGACCCATTCCTTTGAGAGTCCAGCTTATATCTCCATACAGTTTGGGGGAAGCCTGACCATGAAAGAGAATCACCAAGGTTATAGGAGATGGGGAAGTCTGGGTGCAGGTAGGAAATTAAATCACTCCGTATAGCCCAGGCTAGAAGCTGACCAAAAGCCATGAACATGATGACTGTGGTCATCAGAATGTTATGTTCAAGTTTCTTCCAGGTATCCATGGAGGAAATATACCTGGCCCCTCAAATGTTGTTAGCATCTTGGGACAAAATGTTTGTCTGTTCATTCTATTTACTGTGTGACACAGAGAGAATCAATATGTATAGGAGAGAACCTCACCAATGGGATGATAGCCATACTTTTTGTCATAGCTGTTGATCTCACAGCTCTGGGCCCTGCAACTGCCAGGCAGAACCTTTATTTTTATCTTATAGTCTTTTTGAGTCACTCATCATGTTTTTCAGCAATAACTGCATTAAAAAATGCTCTTCTCTTAATGGAGGAAAACGCATATGAAAAATTTAATGAATGAAGAGAGGAGATAGCATTTCATCACACACTGATAACTAAATCCTTGTATCAAAAGGAAATCAGTTTCAGCATAACTTGTCCCTGTCACCTTGGCAAAAAGCATGCCTATCTATATATTTTTGGCTTGTTTATGCTATAGGCATGTTTCCAACTGCTCTGTGAATCAAGAGTAATGTTTTAAAAAGCTGTGCCTGCCAGTTTACAAAAGTACACATTTGACATCTTTATTATCACTTTTATATTGCTAATATGGAAAATTATAGTCATGTAATGTTGACCTTGGTGTAAGGCCTATTTCTGACACATATAAGCTGTGTGACCATGGGCAAGTCACTTAACCTATAATCCTAAGACAACTCTTTAAGATGCTGGTCTGCCTTAGTAGAGAGAAGCTTGGTTTTGCTTTGTTTTCATCTGAAGTTCACTGTACCAATAAAAGTTCAGGTTTGGAAAAGAAATACACATATACATGTTTCTGTGCATGTATATGTATACATATATGAATATTCTGAATACTTGGAATAAAAAGACTATCAGATATATTTTTCTAGGATCTAGTATCAGCTTATTTCAGGGAGCTGAAATAGTCAAATGCCATTTCCTTTTTTTTTTTTTAAAGAACTAACCAGTTACAGAATAACATTTAGGACAAGTTGATTCATTTTGCATGTTCCCAGAGTAAATCATTATTAAATCTATGGAGTAAGATAGAAGGGACAACCCTAGCTAAGGATCTGGCACCCCTTATATGTACATGTTTAATGAACACTGATTAGACAGGCCTTATGCCATGCAAGCATTCTGTTCATAATATGAGACATCTGTTGAATGTGTAGCAGCACAGGGAATGGGCCTCTCCATAGGACTAACAGGAGTTTTCTTTCATTGGCACAAAAATGTATGGCCAAATCCCTCAGCAACTCCAGACATGAGAAGAAATTGGACATTTTCCCTTAGGAAGTAGATGGCTTTTCTCTTCGGTTTTTCCTCATTCTTACCCAGTTTTTTTTTTCAGGTTAGTCCAATACCCAAATAAAGGCAAAATGCCTTGATCCAAGCTCCCCTGTTCACCAAGTCAGGGCATCATCTAAAGTCCTGGCTTCTAGCCAGCTCACTTCTGCACAGTTCCAAGGTTTTCTTCTCTTCCATGGTGGCTTAGGAAGTGGCAGAAAGAGCAGCAAGATATAAACAACTCTCAACTGCCCTGAGCAGAGCTGAGAATTTGCAAGTGGGCTTGGACAAAGCCCAGCTTCCCCTTTGGCCTGAAACATCCTTGTTTGAACTATCTTCATATAGTATAAGCAAATGTAGCTCTACTGTCTGTCTTGTTGGACACCTGGAATTGATCGATACAACACATGCTAATTATTTAAAGACAATTAAAAACAAGGGATTTCAATTTAGATCAGACTTGAGGGATTTCAATGATTAGACTTGGCACTTTTAACATCCTGAAGAAGTCCTTATCCAAGGGCACTTAGCAAAAGTGACTTGGGAACTTAATCACAGGGAAGGTCATGAGCTCTGAAAGAACAGAGGAAGGAGACACATGTTCAAATCAGAAATGCAACTTTAAAAGCCATGGAAAACTTTAGAGAAGAATATTGGGTCTGGGAGTGGTGGACATATGTTTGAGGGAAGTAGCAACAGCTTAGATTTATACTACTAGAAATGAGACTCCATTAGTTACTTGAGAATGAATGCCTAACATCTCTATCTGCCTGAATGTCCTCTTCTGGTTTCACAAAGAAAATCAACACACCATACAATGATAAAGAGGGAGAAAGTCTTCATTCCCCATCATCTCACCAAAATCACAGAATCATGAGATTTTAGACTTGGAAGCAATCTCAATAGCAATCTAGTCTGATCCATACTCCTCCCCAACTACCCCATACAACACAGCCAACAAGTGATAATCCAATCTCTGCTTGAAGACTTCTAATGAGGGGGAATCTACTAAGTAATGAATTGGCCTCTTCCATTTTTGGATATCTCTAATTGTCATAAATATCAAGCCTTGGCAACTTCGGCCCATTAATTCTTACTCTCTGGATTCAAAGAGAGAAAAATTAGTCTGTCCTCAAAACAGCCCTTCAAATACTAACATGACACATTACTCAGCACATTTGCATAAGGTTTTCCTCATTATCAGAGATCAGTTATTCACTATTTCACACCCAGTCTTCCAGTTTCAGACTTGAGGTTCCTGAAGACAATCTGGAACTGTATCTCATCTCCCTTGAATCTGGAAGACCAGGATCTCTCTTCTCCCAAGTTCTCACCAACTCTGCCCCTCATTCAGGCTGAAAGCTGCTGAAATAGTTAAATAGACTTTTGAGTTGCAGGTTGCACTTAAATAGTGCTATCATAGCTCCTTCCTCCCACCCCTCACCCCCAAGTCTTTTTTTTTTCCTCCAGGTTAACTATTCCTGGTTTCCTCAATTGATTCTCATATAAGGTGGACTCAAAAGTGTTTCACCAGCTTTGTTGTCACCAAGTCTTTGCTCAAACTCAATTTGTTTTCTGTATACAATGAGGTGTCAGAGATGTAGCAAATAATTAGGCATGTGGAATATCAGTCTTCACCTCACTATCTCACCTTTCTTTTGGACACAAATACAGGTTAATTAATGCACTTAGAATTTTGTTACCACAAATATTCTTTCCTCTTCCTATGTTCTTCACTAATTTAAATCTACTGAGGGCCTTTTTCTCTTTAAGTTTATGCACATTTATTTTCTGTAGTATTGGTCAGAAAATCAGTCTGCTTATATAGTTATAAGTAACATAATCTGTTAATAGTGATAACTATTAACTGTTAGTAGTGATAAATAAATATTTTTTTTTGAGGGGGTGAGGCAATCAGGGTTAAGTGACTTGCCCAGGGTCACACAGTCAGTAAATGTTATGTGTCTGAGGCCAGATTTTAACTCAGGTCCTTCTGTCTCCAAGGCTGGTGCTCTATCCACTGCGCCACCTAGCTCCCCTATGATAAATAAGTATTAACTGTTAATAGTGATAAATTATTCTATCTTGGACCTGATGCATCCACCTTATTTGGGTCCAGAGTTGTTTCCAGTGGTGTGCATGAATGTGGGAAGATGCTGTGCTTAAATTATGGAAGCTGTCTCAATATTTTTTCATTTTCTTGCCTGTTTGGCAGGATTTTTCTTTTGGCAGTTCTCCTTCCCATTCACAAGACACCAGATAAGTAGTAGAATCAGTCCGGATTTCAAGAAGTTTGGAAAATTTCCCCTGAATTTGCTACTGATTTTGCTTACTTAACATTTCATAAATGTAACTCTAAATAAATGTAGACAACTCTCTACTACTTGGACTAATAGGGATCATAGAGAATAGTAGATGAAAATCATAGAATCTAACAGCTGGAAGGGCCTAAGAATATCTATTTCAACTATTATCTGAAGAATGAAGTCTGACCACAAGAATAAATGGTTATTCCAGCCTCTGTTCAAGTTTCAAAAATGGGAAAGTCATCACTTCACAAAGCTGCATATTCCATTTTTGGAGAGGTATAATTATCATTACTAAGTTCATGTGAGCTGAAATCTACCTCTCTGTAATTTGAAAGAAAAAAGTTCTTTTTAATTTATTAAGTTCTTATTTATTAAGATCTTTTTATGTGTAAAGCACTGTGCTAAGCATTGGGGGTACCAATAGAAAAACAAGACAGTCCTGGCTCTCAAGTCTTGCCTCTTAATAATAATAAGGCTCTCAAGCCATCCCCCTTTTTTTCTGACTTTCCCATTCCCACTGAGCTTTATCCTACTCCTCCCAATGCCTTTTCCACAGCATGTTCTCACTCCTTCTCTTTCACCCTGGCATGCTTCATTCTGCTGAATGCTCCCCATTCTCTTTCCTTTTCTCATCTTTCCTGTGATGAGCTTTTTTCCTTATGTGATATTTGCTGGGATGGTTTGATGGCCAAGGAGTCACCTTCTTCACCTCTATCTTCCATAGAATTTTCCCTCCTATAAGGTGAATTCCTGATTATTATCTCCATGTGGTGATGTCTCAGCTTCCCCTCTTCAAGGGAATCCCACTTGGAATCCCCAATCATCAGAATTTTTAATGCATTTTACCTCTGCCTTCTCTTCCTATTTCTTCCTTCTCTTCTTTTCCTAAAGCATTCCAACTAAAGTTTTCATTTTCCAAGAATCTTTTTCATCACCCATTTGGGTTAAGACACACGCTGTTCCTGCCACCACTAACACCACAACTGTTGCCCACCCAGAGACTAAGAAGCAGCATTGGGTGCAGGAGAAGTGTGTCGCTTCCAGTTTGGCATGACCCAGTAATGTCAGATTTAAGCTTTAATGTAAGTTTTTAAAACACTTTTACATGAAGTTTTGAACATTAAAAATTTCAATTTTTAATAAAAATGTTAAGGAACTCACCTTCTATTGGGGAAGGACACATATGGGAGGTTTGAGCTGCAAGTCAGATAGAAATGCGCACACACACACACACACACACACACACACACACACACACCCTCACTCACACACTTTTTCTTCAACAATTCTCATATGATTTTGACTCCTCCCCTCCTACTGGTTACTTTCCTCTATATAGCTTGTCAATGATCCCTCTAAAATACTACCCCTAGAACTGACCAAATGTCCAAATATGGTCTGATCAGGATAGAATATAGTAGAATAATTACTTTTTTTCATCCTGGATGCTATACTTCGATCAATGCAGTACATAATAATTTTTGCATTTTGGCCCTGCCGTATTTTTGACATAAGTTGGAGAAATTGATTTTTTTGGACCTGAAGGTAGGAATTTACATTTATTTCTATTAGATTTCTTTTTTTTATGTTGAGATTTTTGGAGATCCTGATGCTGTTATCCAATGTAATCGCCATCCCTCTCAGTCTTGTGCCATACTCAAATTTAATTACATTACATCTGGTTTCATTCAAGACACTGATAAGAATATTGAACAAAACAAGAAATTAAAAAAAACATCTATTTTAAACAATAATTTAAATCCTTTCTCTAGCTAAAACTTTTAATAGTTTGCACATTTTAATAAGTTGGCACTTTTAATAAATTAGCACACCTGATTTAATTATTTTTTCTTTCTTCTACAGGGCCTTGAAGTAGTATTAAATGATGAAAATACACACCCCTACTCACCACCATAGCTCTTGAGCCCCCAGTGATGCATTTCTAGTCACACAAGCCATTTATAAAATGTCATTTTTGATCTTCAACATAACCATTTCCTTAATAATAAAGAAAAATTAATAATAATACCATAGGTACTATTATAGGAAATGCACGAATGATAAATAGATTATGATATGCATATAAGGCTGGGTTACACTCTTACACTAATGTAACTGGTATCTGTTGGCTTATGAATGATGAAAACTCATATGCTCAGGGTAACTTAAAACTCCAGAATGGTGAACTTTGATGGCCTCTTTATGTCTCTGGAACTGTCCATTAAATTCCTTCATGATTGTAGCTTCTGTTTTGAATAGATACTTTCACCGAAAAGCTGGGTTGATCCACATTCTACTTGATTAACACGTTACTAGACATGATACCTTAGTCAAGCTAGTTAATTCTCTGAGTAATTTCCTATCTTTTTTTTCTTCTCCTTTGATTAGTGAGACTTCCTTCTCAACAGTAACTATATTATCCATCCTTCCAACTTCAAACTTAGCTGATGCAATTCTTAAATATGTCCTTTCAGCAGTTTCTCTGTCTTTATGTTTTTGAGATCAGACTTGGGACCATTCATGTGAATGATCCAACTTTACATTATAATTAGTAATCATTCTCATTTTCTTTCACTAATCAGATAAATTATATTCATTACAAATCATACCATAATTCTAATTTCTCTCTAATATCTCTCTAGTATATAATAGCTTGTCACACTCAAAACTCAGTAATAACTGTCCCAGAAGTCTGAGTCAGATTCAAATTGATTCTCAGATGCTTAGAACCCTGAGCAGCTCAATTCAGCAACAAACCTTAAAAGGACAGCCTGTTACATCAAGTTTGGGGAACAGAGAGAACTAACCAAAATGCTATGAGCATTTTCACAGATTCATAGTGTTTTGAACTTAAGTAACTTTAAGTTATTTAACTATTAACTATTAAGCTATTTAACTCCCATTCTACATGGGAGGGCAACTGAAGCCCCAAGAACTTACATAGTTTGCTCGATGTTTTCTGACCATAAATCTAGAACTTGTTCCACTGTATCATGATGTATAACTATGAAAAAGAAAGTCAGGTGGTGAGGGTGAAGAATAATAGGTGGATGGACAATCTATATTCTTTTTTTTTATATCCACACAATTTAAATAGACTTCAAAGAAGTCTACAACCTGGGATGAACCTATCTTGTTGTGGATTTATGAGAGGATATAGATAAAGGTTTCAAAGAATGGACAGTCATAGATAGATTTTAAGATCCATCATTGGAGTGAATACATTTAAGAGATCAGAAATCCATTGGTGTATTAGAATTGTTATGGTTTCGAGATTATAGTATGTTTAAGTTCTGTCAGATACCTGTGAAATGAGCCAGTGACATAAATAAATGGTAATTTTTTGAGCAACAGGTCCTCAAATGTGAAAAGTTCAAATAAACATAGATTTTGATTCTAAGCCTCCCACAATCTCACAGAAGTAGCTCTCTGAAGATTTAGACAATAGGGAAGAACATGAATCTTGGGAACTCCCCCTTCCCTCCAAATGATTGTTTATTAAAACAAAGGATTAAAAAGTTACTATAATAGGCGTAATTATGAGAACTCTTGATTTTTTTTTTTTTGGAGTAAAACATTGTGCATGGTATTTATGTGTTCTAGACTATGCCTGAGGATGTATATCATTCTGGAAAGACACAAGGACCTTTTGTTGGTACCCAAATGAGAAGGGCCTGTCTCTAAATGACTGGCCACAGAGGGTCATGCCATTATAGAAGGAATTCAAAAGAGTAAGGTAGAGTTATTGCTTTTCAGCTTCTCTTATGGGCCCTAGGGAGGCGAGGTCCCTCTGACAAGAGACCAGTTCCCCTGACTTTCAGCTCTCAATCTTCTTTAAAATAATTTCCAATCAAGGGTCCAATTATGAGTTCTCTGCATCATTACATTGAGGCACATGTCCCAAAAAGAGGTCAGAGCAAATGCCCAACTCCATGTTGATCACTTTTGCTATAAAAGTAAGTGGAAAATAGCTTTTTGAGTGTCTTATTAGAAGTACTGGAATGACTAATCCTCCGGCTACACAATGGTCTTGCTTCTGTGATGGACAAAATATAGATCGGATGTTGTAAACTTAGAAGATTAAGCTAGCAGATGGATTCACGGCTTTGATTGCAGCACAAAGCTACTTCTTGACATGACTCAGTGGTACATATAGCACCCTTTTATTGGATGAAGGTGTCTGGCTTCTTGATGGCAATTTGTCTTCACAACTTGGGACTATTGCTTGTGTTGAGCAAAGAATCTCTGTGATTACTTCCAATCAATTATATTATCTCCCTGTCACCTTTTGATCAGATTCTCAGAGATGCTTGTGTGCTTATGGAAAGGTTTTAGGAAACTTCCATCAATGTTTAACCTACTTAATATTTTTTTCTGTTACTTTCAGAGATGTTTAGTAAGAAGGATGAAAACAATGGGCTAGCCTTTAAATGCAAAGTATGACTATGAAGTAATGAATGGTGGGAGTGTGGAATCAGTTATAGGATCACCCAGTATTAGAACTGGAAAAAACCTTAAAGACTATATAAATATTATGCATACACACATACATACATATACAATCTACATTATATAATATATGTTGTCTGTATATGTATTTTTGCTTTTCTTTCTATCTCTAGGACTTAACATCATGACTGGTACATAATGAATGCTTGATAAATGCTTATTGACTTACTGACTGACTAAAATGACATGTATAGTTGAAAAAATGCTGGACTTGGTATCAGGTAGACTTGGGTTTGAAAATGCATCTGATACTATCTGTGTGACCATCTGTAAATCATTTAACTTCTTGGCATCTCGGTTTCCTCATCTTTACAAGGATATCATCCCTGTAGTACTTATTTTACAAGGTTGTTATGGGCATCAAATTATATAATATGTGTAAAGCATTTTGTACTTCTTAAAACGCTCTATAAATATCAGTTATTACTATTGTCCATATTAACAAAACTAGGTTCTTCAACTCCCAATCAATCCAGTGCACTTTGTTTTTTAGAGTTGAATTCAAATAAAGATGATAAATCACTCCTTGCTCTGTGCCCTAGTCCCTCTGAGAACCAATAGGACATAGTTACAAGATGTCTAAGGTGTAGCTTACAACCATAGAAAAGAATGTAGCTCTAATTTACATGGAACTATTAAGCAGATAGCCTTTGCTTTCCTTCCAGCCCAAAAGATGATATTCCTTGTGCAGTCTGACAGCTGTGTTGGAAATGTGATAAAGACACATGGCTCTTACACAGGCATCTCAGATAATGCGCATTCCAGGCACTGCATGGATGATACTGGCCAGAGGGTTGTTTGATTTTGGATGTTCAATGATTAGATTAGTATAAAAACTACCCTTTTTAAAATGAGCAGCACTTTATCAACATATTCCTGTTGTTCTGAGTCTGCCAGAAACATCTCAATGGAAAACAGAGAGGTGAGGTACAATCAAATGTTTAGGGTCTGTGGGAAAAACCAGCCCTTGCTTGAGAATAGGTTATTATAAACATCAACTTAAAAAGTCCAGCTTGATCACACAGTGTTGTAGTGGGTCCAGAATGCTGTAGGGCCTGAAATAAAGATTGGAGAAAGGAAGGCGTTTAGCATCAGATTCTTCTCTTTCGCAATCCCACGAAATGAAGGGGAAAGAAAAACACGTTACTACTTTGGGAATCTGTGAGAATCTTGAGTTGGAGAGAATTGTTTTCTCATCCACATTTTTAGGGGGATTATCAGCTGCAGATGGGCATTTTTCCCTAACTGTAGGAGCAGGAGATTGCATCCCAAGATTTCCATATTAAACTTGCATCCCACTATTAGCTTGTGATAGACCCTGATATAAATTCTCAGTGCCAAACTTGTCTAGTCTATAAAATGGGAATGGAGGAACATCATTAGTGGTGTGTTACCTTCTTTGTCCATATTGATGATATCCATTAGAGGATAGCATTCCTTTCCTGACCATTTCTAAAGCATGTCACCTGTACTTTGGCTATTCTCCTCATCCCCTCATCCCCTCACCTCCATCTATCACAGAACTTGGACTCTTCCCCAAAATCTTTGGCTCCAATAAGAGAGCTTTGGATTTATTTTTACTGGAACAAGTCTACTGTATAATTTCTCAGACATTTTCAAACCATGTTGCCATGTGTATATCATCCCTGACATCCAGCTTCCTCCTTTTAACATCTTTATTTATTGTTATCCTCCATTAGATTATAAGCTCTTTGTGGGAAAGGACTGTCTTCCTTGTGTATCTGTATCTTCTATGCTTAGCACAATGTCTATTATGTAATAATTCCTTAATACTATTCTTCATTCATTCATTCATTCATTCATTCATTCATCTACTTGCTTCTGCCCACAGGTTTCCAGAGGGAATCTGAGCTTAGAGTTCCTTGTCTCTGTTTTGAGTTTCCCTTTGTTTCTCCATTGACCATCTACTGGGGCTTACATAAAAACAGCCTTTACCCTGTCCCTGGATTTACCTAAACAAAGAAAGTCAATGAACCCTTTTCTTTCCTCAGAATAATTCACTAAGACTAATGTCCTCAGCCCTATTTGTTGCATAATTATTAAATCATAGATTTTGAGTTAGAAGTCAACTTTGCGGTCATCTACTCTAAACTCCTCATTTTATAGTTGACAAACTGAGCCCCAGAGTGGTTGTGACTTCCCCAAGGTGAAATTGGTAGTAAGTGACTAAGTCAGGATTTGAACCTAGTTCCTCTGATTGCAAATCTAGTGCTCTTTTCTTCTCCTTGAATCTCTGAGTGTCCTTGAGTGCTGGCCTCATGGTCTCTCTATTTTTGGGGGCAGCGTAGAGGGAAAGTAGTAGCTGGAAGTCCCAAGATATCTTGGGGATATCTACTATTTTCCTAGGCTCTTAGTTGATTTTATCATACTTCTTTTGGTGTCTTGCTTGGATCTAATCAGGGTAATGATTGGTGTCCTCATGGTCTCTCTCTTTAGCATGCAGATCCTATATCCTAGTCTTTCAAGTGCTGTAGGGCCTGAAAGAAAAAGGGCCTAAAAGAAAAAAAAAGTACTGAAGTAAGAATCAGGGGAGATCTGAGGATTTTGCCTCTGAGAGAAATGATTATTTATCTCCTATTAATAGCTAATTATTAAAATTGGGGAAATCTCAGTTTTTTTCCCTGTCATATTTCCTTGTCCAATCTCTCTAGGACAGGGCTAATGAAGATGGGACCAACGTTCTTCTTATTCTGAGTATTGTTGTTACTCTATCCAACCAACTCAGGCTTGGGCAGAGGATATAGATTCTTTGTCTAGATCGCCCAAGGCTGGGGGTGGCCTGGGTATAGGGATAGTCTCTCTGTCCAAGAGTGACATCATGTCACTCTCAGCCCCTCATGGGAGTGAACTCACTTCTTTTTGTAAAGTCCACTTTTCATTAATTGTTAACCAATTAGAGTTGATTGCCACCCTCAGGAATACTCCTCTTCCAAGGGCATATAAACTGTGAGCCTGCGACCATGAGGGTCTTTGGCATTTGACAGTGTCACTGACCTTTTATTAAGGATGTTAACATCATTAATAAAATGATTAAATTACTCAGAAATTATGTCTTGAACTTTTTAAACACCCCTGACTCTGACTGGGTTAGCCTGGCTGGGCAGGTGGCTTTTTGAACCACTGTTATCTTACAGATTTTTATTTGTTTTGAATTTTTTTGGCTTTAAAATTGGTGATTAATATATAAAAATATTTTAATGCCATAAAAATGGTGATACTAATACTTGTAGTACATGTGGTCACTGGTGTATGAGCACTGTCTTGGCTGAGGGTGAGTTCTGATCCTCTATTAACAACAACAATGACAACTAGCATTCATATAATGCTCTAAGATTTGCAATGTGCTTTACACATTTTATCTCATTTGATCCTCACAACAACCCTGTGAGGTTTGTGCTATTATTATTCTCATTTTACAGAAGATGAAACTGAGGCACAAAGAGATTAAGTGGCTTAACCAAGATCACACAGCTAATCAGTATCCAATAAAGTATTTGAACTCAGGGTTTCCTGATTCTAAGCCCAGGGCTCTATGCTCTGTGCTTCCTAGCTGCCTAAATAGTAGGTACCTGGCAAAGGTTTGCCCTTTTTTTATGATTCATTTGATGCCATTGCATGCAGAGCACTAAGATGCTGCTAATAATAATAACTCACATTTATACAACATGTGAAGATTTACAAATTTATTTTCTTACAATTCTGTGAGGTAGTTAATATGATTCCCATTTAACATCACAGAGATGGAATGACTTGGCTAGAATCTCACAAGCAAGTAAGTACTAGAATAAAGACCAAACCTCAGATTTCACTTTGTCAAGATGAGGGTTTTTTTTTTTTGTGAGGCAATTGGAGTTAAGTGACTTGCCTAGGGTCACCCAGCTAGTGTCAAGTGTCTGAGGCTGGATTTGAACTCAGGTCGCCTGACTCCAGGACTGGTACTCTATCCACTGTGCCACCTAGCTGCTACGATGAGTTATGTTTAACAACAACTTAAGGTTTACCAAGTGCTTTGTATATATTATCTTCTTTCATCCCTGCAAAAACCCTGTCAGGTAAGTACTACAGGTGTTGTACTTCATAGATGAATTGGGGCTCAGAGAGGTTCAGCAACTTGTCTGTGGTCACAAAGCTAATGAAAACCAACCCATATTTTCCTGATTCCAAATCCAATACTCAGTTCACTATGCTGTGATGCATCTCATATATAACGATGATCATAGAATCCTAGATTCAGAATCAGAAGAGATTTTAGCAGTCATGTAGGCCAACTCTTGCATTTTATAGATGAGGAAAAATGAGGCCCAATAAGATTAAATGATTTACCCAAGGTCATTCAGATTGTATTGACAGAGGCAGCACTCAAACCCAGGCTATTGACTCCAAATCCAGAGCACTTACCTCAGCACCATGCTGAAGATGTTGAGCTAGGGTTATCAAAATCAAAATTATAGAAAGACCAAAATTAGGCATAATATGATACAATCAATAAGACACATCTGCTTCTGTAATAAAATATTGTCCAAGGCAATGAGATATTGGCTTCTTGACAAACTTAGGCTGAATCCATTGCTCCCTTCTGTCAGTCTTCAAGCCCAGGTATCCAAGAAAACTTGGCAATGATCCAAAATTCTTCTTCATGTGGTTCCTATAGTACGCAGGGGCACATTGATTTATAAACGAAGCCCCAGGAAGAACTCGGAGTATATGACAACTTCTAAGGCAACTAAGCAAATTTAGGCCTGGTAAAACCCCTGGGTTACAGTTGTTAGCTCCCATGAACATGCCAAAGGTTCTTATTATTTGCAGAATGTGGAAGGAATATGTTTCTTGGAGCCAAAATTGTCCCACAAAGATTGCTGACATAACTTCCCAATTGCTCTCAGCTCCTCCCAACCTCTATCTTGCAACACTCAACTCAATATTTCCAGATGTACCAAGTTTCATGGTTCATAGGCTCAAGACCTAGGAGCCAGAATCCCCATTCTCCACACTCCTGGGATGCCTCCTGCTAAACCTGGAACTTTCTTTCTGAAAATTTTAGAGCCAAAAAAATTCAAAGCAAAAAATACAAAACATAAGCCTTAAAGACATATTGACACGGGATGTTTTTCTCATCACAACTCTCCATTGCATTTAACATCCTGAAACTAGAGACTAAAGTTTTAAGAAGCAGGTGCCATTATGGCCTTGAGGTGGGTGGGGGGGAAATAATGAAATAGAAGGGGGTATAAGGTTGTGGGAGGGGCAGTGTTTTTGAGCTGGCAAGTTTCGAACTCCCATGACTCAAAAGCCAAAGCATATCTGTTTGTTTTTGTTGAATTTTCCAAGTCTTATATAGAGTTCCCATAAATAAAACATTGTGCTTTGAGAATGTAAGCGTGAGAAAACAAATATAGTTTAGCTACAGCAGTACCTAATATTATTCTCATTTTTTGGATACATTCTTAGGCACTGTGCCTTTTTACGTTAGAAAATTATTCTGGGGGTACCCACATGTTCATAAATTAAAAGTATCTTGACATTTCCATGTTTTTTTCATATGTAAAGGTAGTTATTTTTTGGTGTGAAATGTCTTTGTTTTAGACTTTCATCATCAAAAGAGAGAAAGAAAAGAGAAAGGAGAGAGGGAGAGAGAGGGAGGGAGGGAGAGGAAGAGAGAGAGAGACAGAGACAGAGAGAGAGTGCCAATGACAATTCCTACAATAAATAACAGAATTTCAGAACTGGAAGGGACATAAGAGGCAATCTAGTCTCAGTCTATACTTGAGTAAAAATCTCATTGATCATTTCCAAACAATGATCATCCACCTAGTGCTTGAAGACTCCCAGTGATAAGGAACTCACAACTTTCTGAGACAACCTTCCTCTTTTGTACAGTTCTAATTGTTGGAAAATTTTTCCTTACATCAAGCTGAAATATACACTTTTCATTCATTTAATTCAGTTTAATTCAGTTCATTTGAAAATTCAATTTAATCCAACAATCAAGTGCCTAATATGTATCAGACAGTGTCCCAAAACACAACACCCCCAAAAAACCACCACTGCCACCACCATGACAACAATCTCTTCTTTCAAGGAGTTAGTTCTGCTTTTTTTGGTGCCAAGCAGAGCAATACAATTTCTACTCCACATAAGAGTTCCTTCAAAATCTGAAGACATCCATAATGTTCCTTCTTCCCCACTTCTTTCCTCCTCCCCCTGATCCAGGTGACTTTTCTACATGCTACACATTTCAAGTATTTCAATTGATCCTTATATGAAAAGGTCTCCAGTGTTTTCCTTTCTCTACCTGCCTGCCTCTGGATATACTCCAGCTTGTAGTCCCCTCTCTAAAATATGCAACATCCTGGTATGATTTAATATTTTTATCCTTCTGGCCTGTGTGAAAGCATCGATGTGTTGTCTGAGCAACAGAGGCTGGGGCAAATGTTTCATCTTCATAATAATGTTACAGT
Source organism: Vombatus ursinus (assembly GCF_900497805.2). Classification (NCBI taxonomy): domain Eukaryota; kingdom Metazoa; phylum Chordata; class Mammalia; order Diprotodontia; family Vombatidae; genus Vombatus; species Vombatus ursinus. The sequence goes on from NW_020954619.1 coordinate 33,675,375, forward strand.
GTTGTCAGAAGTTGGTTATGAAGCACCACTAAGATGAATTCCTTGACCCTTATGTATAACTGGCTGAGTTTTTCTCCCTCTAGGATATGTGTGCCCACTGACATTCCCAGATTCTGAGATGCAAATAACTTGATACATCTAGTTATTCAGATGTTTAGTATACTGTGAACAAGACATGTGGAAGATTGGGTGAATTGTTCACTTTTCATCTGAATATTTTGTTTTCTGCTTAATCAATCAGTAAACATTTATTAAAAGCCAAATATGTGCTAGGTACTAGGGATACAAAGAGAGATGAAGAAACAAAATACTTAGACACAGGATTTATTTCCTAAAGGGTATAGATTGCTGGGGAAATTCCTAAAGAATCAGTAGGGTATACTATATATAGTAATGGGAAGTGGAGATCCTTCTATACATGAGGGAAAGGTTAGGGTAAGGAGTGGATTCTATAGACCATATACAAAAAGAAGCTGAGATAAAGCTTACTGAAATCGAAAGACTTGGTCAGGTAGAAGATTTGGGATAATCCAAGGGATGGTGCAGGCAACTGAAGATGGGCAGAGGGCCATGAACTGAAATATAAATAGTATAAATCTTCTACTGAGATTCATGGTGAGTCAAAGGAAGGTTTTTGAGAGAGGCATGAAATGGTCAAAGTGTCAGGAAAGCAAGCATCTGGACTGAATTAGGAAGGAGGGGCCAGAGGCAGGGCTCTTAACGGAAGGGGAACTAAGATTAGTTCAGTCACGAAGATGAGATGAAGTAGGAGGAAGAAAAAAGAATATCAGAGATGATATAAAGGAAGAAGTAGTGGGAAATATATCCTAATGCAAAGATGGAATTCTCCCTATATAAAATGATTAATAAGAGTATATACTTGTGTCCACCCTCATCAATTCCCATTTCACATACACATACTCCCTCCCCTACCTCTAAGACTCTGAAACAACCTAGGGAAGAAAATAAGTTTAGGTTGTTTTGTAGGCAAGAAAACGAAACTTTGATAATTTAAAGATAGGCAGAAACAATGAATACCTCAATTCCAACAGTGTCAGTGAGTTAAGTAGATAAGAGGAAACATACTCTTTTGAGTTACTTCATTATGTCTTTTTTTTTTTTAACTTCATTACGTCTTAATCCTCACCTGGAAGAGCATACTTTGTAAAAGACCTGCAGAAACCTGAGTGAGCTCATCCATTTAGCTTTGGAATTCTGTCCTGAGTTTGAGCTCTCTTCACTGTTGAGTAGGTGACTGCAAATTTACCTATTCACCTAACCCATTAAAATTTTCTAATCAAAGACAATGTTTTACATCCATCTACTTCATATGCCTTACCATCTACCCTGTCACTAAGCATTCTGCACCCTCCCCTGGGTCACTACTCCAGTTTGTGTCAGATATAGAACTTGAATTCAGGTTTTCTCAACTCTTGAGACCAGCTCTCTATTCGCTATGTGACTCTACTTTGCATGCCATTGAAAGTATCACTTTACCTGATCTACAAAAAAAGAAACTGAGGATCCAAGTCATGGTTGTTAATTGGAAGAGCTGGAATATAACCTAAACCTCTGGACTACAAGTCAACTGCTCTTTCAACTCCACTAAGATGGACAATATGACAATCCTATCTGTATTTGTGCATGGACCAGTACTAAAGATAACCAGGCTCTTGAGGTTAAACTCTAACCACTTATTTGGTAAAAGTTATTTTCATGGACCAATGCCAGGGAAAGTGCTACAGGTGCTTGAAAGTGAGACAAATATTGAACAAGTCTCAGGATAACAGATGGGGTCTCCAGATGGAAAATACTCTAATGGAGGGACAGAGCTGCTCCATCCATCTTTAAAGAGCTTTCTCCTTTTACTGAGGAAAGGAGTTGATTCTAATCCCTAAAACATTCATAGGAATCTTTATGTAATCTAAGACCCTAATATTACTGAAGAGAAACTTAAGTCCCAGAATGAATGAATGAATGAATGAATGAATTGAAAAACATTTATTAACTTACTACGTACTAGAATCAATGCCTATTTCATTTTGGGTTGACATATTGAATATTCAGGTTGAGAAACTTGTGGGGAGATCAGTCAGGTACTCCCACAGTCACTCTTTATAGTGAAAGTTCCTGAGGTTGTTTACGCTGACTGTTCCTGGTATGCAGACTATAATGGGGAGGGATGTTCTGGGAATTCTAAATATTTGAATTCTTTTAGGTTATTTTATGATTTAAAAAAATTCTTGCATGATATTTCTGTTTTCTCTTGTGCATTTCACATATTTGATACTTTTTTTGAGGTTTTGGAGTTTTCATATTTTTGCAGAAAACAGCTACTCTTCCATGATGCTTTTTGATGCAGCATTTCAGATAGCCATCTTTTATAATACAGACATATATATTTTGGGTATAAGCTTTTCTTCTGGTTAAATTTGTCATTCACTAAGTCATTAGAAAATCTGAGAATCTAAAGTAACTTCCTTTAACTCTTTTTGTTTTTGTATTCAAACTTTATTTTCTTTATATTAATCTTCCTTCCCTATTAATGACACTCCCCACCCCCAATAACACTCTTCCTTGTAACAACAAAGCAAAGTTAAGTGAAACAAACCAACACATTGACCATATCTGATAAAGAATATCTCATTCTATACCCATATTCTATCACCTCTCTGTCTGAAAGCTAGAAGCATGTTTTACCATCAGATTGTGATCAAAAGTCACAATCTATACCTCTACTTTTAGTCTGTTTATACATATGTTATGAAAGATGTCCATTATAAATTTAAAAACTTGAAAAACTTTAGTCTAAGTCTTAGTCCTAGTTATCTAGCCTAATGATTTCATTTTACAGATAAAGAAAATGGAAAGTCACTTGCTCAAAAATCACCAAGTCAACTCATGTCACATCTGGGATGAGAACTCAGCTTCTGACTCTGAGGCCAGTAATTAGCCTTCCTAGAATACTATCACCTTCCTCAAGGAAGTCTTTTACTGATATGATTTCTCTGGGGATAAACCTTGTTGAAATCTTCCCTTCATTTCCTACTCAGGATTCATCCCAGGAACATGTTCCAAATTTCAGTAGGAAATGAGTAGTGTGAGGAGGTAAGAAAATTGACTCATGGGCAAAAAAAAAAAAAAAAAGGTTTTGGCAATTATCCCAGGCCCTTGGATTTGGCAAGACTCCTGAGATTGATCTGAATTACAAAATCTTCTGTATCTCCAAATAGTTTTGTTTGTGCTTAGTGTTATCCTGACACTTTATGAGCCAGATTCTGCTGGGGAGTAAATCAGGCATGTCTGGAAGTTGCATGAACTTCTTTGGCCAGTCTCTGTATTTAATTCCTAAAGGCTCACATAAGTCACTGTGTAAGAAACTTTGATCAGCATAAGGAATATGGTATCAATAGTACAGAGTTAAGGTGAGGTGTAGAGGGAAATGGAGATTTAGTTCTATGAGTATGAACTACTTAGCCTGGCATTCAAAACCCCTTGAAATCTGGTCGCAATCTACTTTTTCTTCCAGAATTATCTCCACTCCTTCAACAATGTGAACCTAGAACTGTAGTCAGTGTGTTCTATTTAATGAAGTTATTTTGTTTATTCTTAAAATGATAAGAAATGAACCCAGATAACATTGATCCATAAAAGCTTAAGAATGTTTTAAATAATAATAATGAATAGTATCTAGCATGCATATAGAAATTTAAGGCATGCAAACTATGCTTTACATACATTGTATCATTTGATACTACAACCCCATGAGGTAAGTAATACAGATATTATTATGCTCATTTTACAGAAAAGGAAATAATGACTCAGACAAGTTGTTACCTTTGCTTAGGACATTCCACAACAATAATATCATGATGATAATTATCCACTAAAATCCTCATCATAGCACAGACATGAGCTTGAGTCCTCAAGGGTTTGTTTAAAAGAGCACAAGTCATGGCACATCCCATGAAGCAAGAGAGGATTTGAGTATGGGCTCAGTGACAGACTTTTGTGTCTGTCTCCCCAAGGGCTAGGCTAGGGGGGATTGTAAAAATTATCTCTGAGATGGCCACCAGTTGATTAGTTTTTTGGCCTTAGTAATTAGTTAAGACCACCTATCTGTAATACCTACTTCATAGGGTTGTTATGAGGATAAAGTGGGGGTAACATATCTTTAAGATTTTCTAAACTTTGAAGACGTATATACATGTTAGCTATTATTAATATTATTATTACTAATTCAATCATCTAACAAATATTTGTTAAGTGACTACAATGTCCCAAGTATTGTGCAAAGTATACAGGGTATAAAGAAAAATATAATAGTCCTTGACCTTAAGGAGCTTATAGTAGTATGTTTAGGAAAATAATGTGTATATATAAATGAACACAAAACACATACAGATTAAGTGCAAAATTATTAAGGATGAAGAGGTGGGATTTGAAATGAGCTTTAAAGAACTTAGGAATTATTTTTTTCTCAATTACATGTAAAATTTTTTTTACATTCATCTTTTAAAATTTTGAGTTCATATTTAATACCAAAGGGTCCATTAAGTTTTCCCTGAACAGTCCAGCCCTCAGTGGTGTGTTCTGACAACTACTGAGGCTTCTGAACCTTCAGTGAAGAGACAGAGGGCTCTGTCCAGAGTGTGAAATCAGTCTCTGTCACAGGGAGACAAAAAGGGTCCAAAAGGCTGGTAAAAAGAACTGTTGGGAGGTGGAGCCAAGATGGCAGAGTAAAAGCAGGGACTCACCTGAACTCTCCCCTGAATCTCTTTAAATACCTCTAAAAAGTGATTCTGAACAAATTCTAGAGTAGCAGAATCCACAAAGAGACAGAGCGAGGCAGATTTCCAGCCCAAGACAATCTGGAAGGTCGACAGAAAAGGTCTGTTGCACCAACTTGAAAGAGGAACGTCCAGCACGCAGGGCACAGAGGCAGACCTGGCCTAATCAAAGCCACTCCAAGGGACTGAATCACCAGCAGCAGTGGTGGGTTCCAGTCTTCTCAGCCCACAGATGCCAGAGACAACTTAGAAGGTCAGCAGGAGGGGTCTATCAGAACTGGGTAAGAGAGAAACACAGTCCAGCCCATGGCTGTAAGGCCTGTAATACTCTCCCAGCACCAGTAAACCAGGAACAGGCCTTGGGAGTGACTGAATAAGCAGCCATAGCAGATGCCAGTAGCAGTAGCAGCAGCAGCAGCAGCTGCTCTGGGAGCTATTAGCCCACAGACTGAATGTTTGAAAGTCACCTATTTCAACTTCCAGGAGCCAAGATGGCAGAATAAGCAGTAAGTCACTCTCACCCTCCCTTATTGACCTTAAAAAACCAAGAGAATATTGCCCCAGGAAAAATCCTAAAATAGTAGAGTCAGCAGAAAGACTAGATACAGAAGTCTTTTAGCTTGTGAGGCCAGGGGGATTAACAGGAAAGATACCTTTTGCTGTGGAAGAACAGGACCAATACAGGAAGGGAGGCATCCCAGCAAACCAGTGGCAAGCCCCACCTCAGCACAAATTCAGGGGAGGATAACATCATCAATATTCCCACATCCGAAAACTCAGAGGGGAATATGAACTGGTTTCACCCAAAAGCCTTCTTGGAAGAAGTGAAGAAGCATTTTAAAAGTCAAATAAGGGAGGTAGAAGAAAAATTGAACAATTCATTTAAAAAAAATGGAAAAAAGTACATTGAAGAAAACAAATCCCTAAAAAGTAAAATGGGCCAAATGGAAAAAGAAGTACAAAAACTAACCGAAGAAAAAAATTCATTAAAAATTAGAATTGGGCAATTGGAAGCTAATGACTGTGAGATATCAAAAATCAATAAAACAAAATTTAAAAAATGAAAAAAATAGAAGAAAAGGTCAAATTCTTCATTAAAAAAAAAAAAAAAAACAACTGACCTGGAAAATAGATCTAGGAGAGATAACTTAAGAATTATTGGTCTACCAGAAAGCCATGATGAAAAAAAGAGCCTGGACAGCATCTTTCAGGAGATCATCAAGGAAAACTGCCCTGAAGCCCTAAAACTGGAGGGTAAAATAATCATCGAAAGGATCCACCAATCACCTCCTGAAGGAAATCCCAAATTGGAAATGCCACAGAATATTGTAGCCAAATTCCAGAATTATCAGCTCAAGGAGAAAATTCTGCAAGCAGCCAGAAATAAACAATTCAAATATCGTGGAACCACAGACAAGTCTATGCAGGACCTTACAGCTTCTACATTAAAAGATTGGAAGGCTTGGAATATGATATTCCATAAGGCAAAGGAGCTTGTATTAAAAGGATCAACTACCCAGCAAAATTGAGCATAATCTTTCAGGGGAGGAGATGGACATTCAATTAAATAGGGGACTTCCAGACTTTTCTGATGAAAAGACCAGAGCTCAATGGAAAATTTGATCTTCAAATACAAGACTCAAGAGAGACATAAAAAGGTAAACAGGAAAGGGGAAAAACAAAACATGTTATTCAATAAGGGTAAATTGTTTATGTCCCTGCACGGGAAGATGATACTTATAACTCTTGAGAACTGTATCTTTATTATGACATTTAGAAGGGGACATATAGATGGAGGGGATGGGTTTAAGTTGACTTTGATGTGCTGACAAAAAAACTAATGAAGTGGTGAAAAGTAATGGTAATGGGAGAAGAGGAAAGGAGGAAGCAGAAAAAGATAAATTACATCACATGAAGAGGTACAAAGACATATTACAGTAGAGGGAAAGAAGGGAGGGAGATGAGCATTGTTTGAACTTTAATCTCATTGGATTTGGCTCAAGGAGAGAATAACATATTCAGTTAGGCATAGCAATTTAAGTTGCCATATAGGCAGTAGGAGGGGAAAGGGGATAGAAGAGAAGGAAAAAATAGTAAGGGAAAAGGGAAAGAAAAGGGAGGGGGCTGATAGAAGGGAAGGCAGATTGAGGGAAGTGATGGTCAAAAGCAAAACTCTAGTCAGGAGGGAAATGTAGAAAAGGAGAAAGAAAAGCATAAACAGGGGAAGGGGGAATAGGATGGAGAGAAAGATACAGATAGTAATCACAACCATGAATGTGAATGGGATGAACTCTCCCATAAAACAGAAGTGGATAGCAGAATGGTTAAAAACCAGAATCCTACAGTATGTTGTTTCCAAGAAACACATTTGAAACAAAGGGTTACATACAGGGTAAAGATAAAAGGTGGAGTAGAATATATTATGCTTCAGCTGAAGTATAAAAAGCAGGGGTAGCAATCCTGACCTCAGACAAAGCAAAAACAAAAATAGATCTTGTTAAAAGAGGTAAGGAAGGAAACTACATCCTTCTAAAAGACACCATAGACAATGAAATAATAACATTACTAAACATACATGCACCAAGTGATATGGCATCTAAATTCTTAGAGGAGAAGTTCAGAGAGTTCCAGGAGGAAATAAACAGCAAAACTACACTAGTTGGGGACCTCAACTTCCCCCTCTCTGAACTAGATAAATCTAATCACAAAATAAACAAGAAAGAAGTTAAGGAGATGAATAGAATTTTAGAAAATTTAGATATGGTAGACCTCTGGAGAAAATTGAATGGAGATAGAAAGGAATATACTTTTTATTCTCAGTGGTGCATGGCACATACACAAAAATTGACCATGTACTAGGGCATAAACACCTCACAATCCAGTGCAGAAAGGCAGAAAGGCTAAATGCATCCTTTTCAGATCATGATGCAATAAAATTATATGTAATAAAGGGCCATGGAAAGATAGACTAAACATTCATTGGAAAATAAATAATGTAATCCTAAAGAATGAGCGGGTCAAACGACAAATCATAGAAACAATCACTAACTTCATCCAAGAGAATGACAATAATTAGACAACATACCAACACTTATGGGATGTGGCAAAAGCAGTTCTTAGGGGAAGTTTTATATCTCTAAATGCTTACATGACTAAAATAGAGAAAGAGGAGATAAATTAATTGGGCCTGCAACTAAAAAAAAAACTAGAAAAAGAACTTAAAAATTGCCAATTAAATACCAAATTAGAAATACAGAAAACCAAAGGAGAGATTAATAAAATTGAAATTAAGAAAACTATTGAACTAATAAATAAAATTAAGAGCTGGTTTTATGAAAAAAAAAACCCAACAAAATAGGTAAACCTTTGGTTAATTTATACCGGTATCAAACACAAAAAGGGTGAATTCACCACCAATGAAGAGGAAATTAAAACAATAATTAGGAACTATTTTGCCCAACTGTATGCCAATAAATTTGACAATCTTAGTGAAATGGATGAATATTTACAAAAAATATAAATTGCCCAGATTAACAGAAGAGGAAGTAAAATACTTAACTCCATTTCAGAAAAAGAAATGGAACAAGCCATCAATAGACTCCCTAGGAAAAAATGTCCGGGGCCAGATGAATTTACAAGTGAATTCTATCAAACATTTAAAGAACAATTCCAATGCTACATAAATTATTCAGAAAAATAAGTGAAAAGGAGTTCTATTAAATTCTTTTTATTATAGAAATATAGTGCTGATACCCAAACCAGGAAGAGCCAAAACAGAGAAAGAAAATTATAGACCAATTTCCCTAATGGATATAGATGCAAAAATATTAAATAAAATATTAGCAAAAAAATTACAGCAACTTATCACAAGAATAATACACTATGACTAGGTAAGATTTATATCAGAAATGCAGGACTGGTTCAATATTAAGAAAACTATCAGTATAAACTGATCATATCAATAACAAAACTAACAGAAACCACATGGTTATCTCAACAAATGCAGAAAAAGCTTTTGACAAAATACAACACCCATTCCTATTGAACACACTAGAGAGCATAGGAATAAATGGAATCTTCCTTAAGATGATAAGTAGCATCTACCTAAAACCTTCAGCAAGCATTATATGTAATGGGGAAAAGCTAGAAGCATTTCCAATAAGATTGGGGATGAAACATGAATGTCCATTATCTCTGTTGGTACTAGAAACTTTGGCTTTAGCAATAAGAGAAGAAAAAGAAATTGAAGGTATTAGAATAGGCAAACAAGAAACAAAGCTATTACTCTTTGCAGATGATATGATGATATACTTAGAGAATCTGAGAGGATCAAGTAAAAAAAAACTACTTGAAATAATAAACAACTTTAGCAAAGTTGCAGAATATTAAATAAACCCACATAAATCATTGGCATTTCTATATATTACCAACAAAGCCCAATAGCAAGAGATAGAAAGAGAAATTCCATTTAAGGTTACTGCAGATATTATGAAATATTTATGAGTCTACTGGCTGAAATAAACCTAGGAACACATTTTATGAACACAATTACAAAATACTTTTCTCACAAATAAAATCAGATCTAAATAATTGGAAAAAATCAGTTGCTCATTGGTAGGCTGAGCTAATATAATAAAAATGACAATTCTACCTAAGCTAATTTACTTATTCAGTGCCATACCAATCAAACTACCAAAAATTATTTTATAGAGCTAGAAAAAATAATGGCTAGATTCATCTGGAAGAACAAAAGGTCCAAAATATCAAGGAAACTAATGAAAAGAAATGCTAGGGAAGGTGGCCTAGCCATACCAGATATTAAATTATATTATAAAGCAGCAATCATCAAAACTACTTGGTTCTGGTTAAGAAATAGAGTGGTAGATCAGTGGAATAGGTGGGATACACAAGACACAATAGTCAATGACTATAGTAATCTATTGTTTGATAAGAACTCACTGTTTGACAAAAACTGCTGGGAAAACTGGAAAAGAGTTTGACAGAAACTAGACATAGACAAAAATCTTACACCATATACCAAAATAAAGTCAAAATGGGTATACAATTTAGATATGAAGGCTGACTATAAGCAAGCTGGGAGAGCAAAGAATAGTTTACTTGTCAGATTTGTGGAGAACAGAAGAATTTATGACCAAACAGGAGATAGAGAACATTATGAAATGCAAAATGGATAACTTTGATTACATTAAATGGGAAAGTTTTTTGCACAAAAAAGCCAATGCAACCAAGATTAGGATGGAAGTAGAAAACTGGGAAAGAATTTTTACATCAGTGTCTCTGATAAGGGCCTCATTTCTAAAATATATAGAGAACTAAGTCAATTTATAAGAATAGAAATCATTCCCCAATTGATAAATGTTCAAAGAATATGAGCAGGCAGTTTTCAGATGAAGAAATTAAAGCTATCTATAGTCATATGAAAAAAATGCTTTAAATCACTATTGATTAGAGAAATGCAAATCAAAACAACTTTGAGGTACCACACCATACCTATCAGGTTGGCTAACATGACAAATGTTAAATTATAAATGTTGGAGAAGATGTGGGAAAATTGGAACATTAATGCATTGTTGGTGGAGTTGTGAAATAATCCAACCATTTTGGAGAGCAATTTGGAACTATGCCCAAAGGGCTATAAAAATGTCCATATCCCTTGACCCAGCAATAGCACTTTTAGGGCTGTATCCCAAAGAGATCATGAAAATGGGAAAAGGACTCACGTGTACAAAAATATTTATAGCAGCTCTTTCTGTGGTGGCAAAGAATTGGAAATTGAGGGGATGCCCATCAATTGGGGAATGGCTGAACAAGTTGCGGTATATGAATGCAATGGAATACTATTGTGCTATGAGAAATGAAGAGTAAGCGGACTTCAGAAAAAACCTGGAAAGACTTGGATGGACTGGTGCTGAGTGAAGTGAGCAGAACCAGGAGAACACTGTACACAGTAACAGCAACATTGTGTGATGACTAACTTTAATAGACTTAGCTCTTCTCAGAAATGCAAGGATCTAAGACAACTCTAAAAGACTCATGATGGAAAATGTTATTTACATCCAGAAAATGAACTATGGAGTCTGAATGCAGATCAAAGCATACTATTAGCTCTCTCTCTCCTTTGTTATGTTTTGTTTTTTTTTCTTGTGATTCCTCCTATTGGTTCTAATTCTTCTTTACAACATGACTAACATGAAAATATGTTTAATAGGAATATATATGCAGAGCCTATATCAGATTGCATGCTGCCTTGGGGAGGAGGGGGAGAAAATTTAAAACTCAAAAGCTTATGAAAGTGAATGTTGAATACTAAAAATAAATTAATATAAAAAAAGAACTGTTGCACTTTATTCTGTAGATGCTTTGATGGTAAGTAAAAGGGAATAGAACAAAATAAAACAAAAACTCCAGCCAATCAGGAACAAGGAAATTCATTAATTTCTTTGATAGGTTATCTGGAATATTCCTCGAAGACCAAGTCCACCTGCTACTACGAGACTGATGTTAGAATCAGATTTCCTGGAAATTCTTAACACTACTTATTTACTAGTTAAATCTACTCATCATGTGTGCATATGTTCACAATATATGTGTCAAGAAAAATTTAACAGACTTTGTCTTGAATCTCATGACAACTCATTTTTATCAAAGGAATGGTAAGGGAAGTGAACAAAAATTTATTAAGTACCTGTTATGAGCCAGGCACTGTGCTTAGTGATTTATTAATATCTATCTCATTTTATCCTCACAACAACCCTATGAGGTTGATGGTATTATTATCTTAATTTTACATTTGAGTAAAACTGAGGTAAATAGAAGTTAAGTGACTTGTCCAGGGTCACACAGCTAGTAAGTCTCTGAGGTAAAATTTGAACTCAGGTCTTACTGACTCAAGGCCCAGTGCTCATACTCAAAGGAGGTTGCTTGAATTGGTAGCCATGAACAACCTAAACAATATCTTGGATTTTGTGTGAACTGTATGTGTGCTTCTTTTTAGAAGTGATGACTAGAAGAGGATACCGAAGTGTCCTAATTCCATCCTCAGAGCTTTTGGGGATGGTAAGATTTAGTGTTGGATATGACCTCAATTATCATCTAATTGAACTTTTTCTTTTTACTGAATAGGACAATGTTGGGGGGGGGCGGTCAAAAGGAAAGTGACTTGCCAAAAGTAACATAGACAACAAGAAACAGACTTGAACTTAGGTCCTTTGCCTATAGATCTAGTGTTCATTCCACCACAACATACTATCTCTCAATTTCTGTCTCTAACATTGATCTAGCACTCAGCATTGCCTTATGCTATTAGTGATCTTTCCCCCTGCTTTTTAAAAAAAATTAATTTAAATGTAGTTTTCAACGTTCACTTCCATAAGATTTTGAGTTTTAAATTTTCTCCCCTCCCTTTCTTACCCTCTCCCCAAGATAGTGTGCAATCTGATATAGGCTCTACATGTACATTCATATTAAACATATTTTCACATTAGTCACATTTTAAAGAAGAATTAGAACCATAAAAAAGAAGAAATAAAACAAAACAAAAACAAAAAAGTGAACAAATAGTATGTTTCCACCTGCATTCAGACTCCATAGTTCTTTCTCTGGATGTGGATAGCATTTTCCATCATGAGTCTTCGTGAGTTGTCTTGGATCCTTACATTGCTGAGAAGAGCTAAGTCAATTAGAATTAGTCATCCCACAATGTGGCTGTTACTGTGTACAATGTTCTCCTGGTTCTGCTCACTTCACTAAGCATCAGTGTCTTTCCAGGTTTTTCTGAAATCTGCCTGCTCATCATTTCTTATAACACAATAGTATTCCATTACATTCATATATCACAACTTGTTCAGCCATTCCCCAATTGATGGGGAAAAAATGTTCCATTTTTTTGCCACCACAAAAAGAGTTGCTATAAATGTTTTTATACTTGTGGGTCCTTTACCCATTTTTGTGATGTCTTTGGGATACAGCCCTAGAAGTGCTATTGCTGGGTCAAAGGGTATGCACAGTTTTATAGCTCTTTGGGTGTAGTTCCAAATTGCTCTCCAGAATGATTGGGTCAGTTCACAACTCCACTAATGAGGCCTTTGTGTTCCAATTTTCCCATATCTTCTCCAACATTTATCATTTTCCTGTTTTGTCATGTTAGCCAATCTGATAGGTGTGATGTGGTACCTCAGAGTTATTTTGATTTGCATTTATTAGTGATCTTTTAATTTATAATTTTATATCTTTTTTTCCCCATTAGATTCTTACAGTTTCTTACAATGTATGTTATTTCTGTTACCCTTTTGTTCCACTCATTATTCCTGTGATTTTCTGGACCAACATTTCCATTTCCTTACCTCCAATTCCTTATAAGCATACTTGTACCTCTATCTAATTACAATGTAAGTTCTCTGTGGGCAGGGACTGTCTATATAATTTGTATTTCAAACACTCAGCACAGTGCGTCACACAAACATGTAATAAATGCTTCCACTCATGTACTCCTTGAGGGCAAACACTAAGTCTTAGATGACATTATATCACTTACAATGCTTAAATAGTCAAGCAGATAGCTGTAGATATTTGTGTACTTCTTGTCTGAGCTCCATTTTTGTTACTTTTCTTCCTTCATGCTATAGTATTAGCATGATAATACCAATCCTGTGGGAGAGAGAGAAAATGAGAGAGAGAGAGAGAAAGAGAGAGACACATACAGAGATATACACACAGAGACAGAGAAAAATAGAGACAGAAACACAGAGAGAAAGAGAGACATAGAGTTCATACTTTCTCATTTGTCATCTTTAACCTGGCCTATTTACATGCTCTTACTTGCTACAGAACCAGGCATTAAGTTATAGTGGGAGATGAAGGTAACAATGACAATAGCAGTGAAGGCAGAGGTGATGTGCTGAGTGACTATATTGAAGGGAGATAAGAAGTGTATATCTCACTTTTTTTTTGATTGGATCTGTTATATATCATTGCTATAGGGAACTCTGGGTAAGAGGAAACTTCCTCTACTAATGGAAATTGGCACCTGGTTTGGAATTTTAAATTTTATAGAGTTGGCTTGGGGCATTGAGAGGTTTTGATTTGCCCAATGTCATACATTGAGTGTCAGAAACATGACATGACACCAGGTCTCCCTTACTTGTTGCATTGTCTTGTCTGGGCCTGATTTTCTTGGAAATATCTCAAGCTCTGAAACTTTCCTGACTCTCTAATCACTCTCCTCCAAATAAAAACTTACACCTCTAGTTCACGTCCCACAGGGCCCTGAAAGTCAATTCTACAAGAATTTATTAAATGCCTTTTATGTTCAAAGCACCATATTAGTTCCTAAGGGAAGAGACCAAAAGCATAGTCCCTGTCCTGTTAAGAATTATAATCTGAACCAATTACTATTTTTATTACATTATGCTATGCAAAGGATGTATTTACTATTTCTACCTTTTTAAATTTGTTTGCAATATTTCTGTGTCCTAGTAGATGATCAATTTTTGTAAAAGTTCCATTTGGTTGAGAAATATTTATATTCTTTTGCAGTCACATTTAAAAGATACCATAAGTCTTTTCGCTCTAGTTTCTTCAACAATTTGTTCATTCATATTTTGTCTCTTGTTTATTGTCCTGTTAGACTTATCTAAAACTGAGAGAGGGACACTCAATTCACCTGTTACTATTATGTTATCATCTATAACTTTGTGTACCTTAGATAACATTTTTCTAATGAAATTGGATAGTAAGGCATTTGGAATATATAAGCTTATTACTGATGTTGGTTTGCTGTCTGATTTCTTTCAGCATAATGTAGTTTCCTTGTTTACCCCTTTTTTTTTTTTGAATGTTCTTTTTTTCCCCTGTATCAGATAGCATGATTGCAACTTCTATCTTTTTGGATTTATTTGCTTCATGTAATTTTTCCTCATCCCTACAGTTTTATTTGATGCATGTCTTTTTAAAAAATGTGTTTCTCATAAGCAACATATTGTAGGATTTTGTTTTGTTTTCTAATCTGTCACGTTTTTTTTTACATTTTACTGTATTGTTTAATACAGTATTTTCACATTTATAGTTATTAGTTGGGTTTATAGTCTCTCCAGCTTGATATATTTTTCAAGTTATGATTTTTCTCTTTTCCACTATAAAAACAATACTTTGTTCTTTCAGTTACTTTACCAAATATTTTTCTAAAGTATCTCTGTGTCCCTGTTCCCACTGGTTCTTTTTCTCTTACCCCAAACTGTCCCTCCATCTTTGTTACTCCTTTCTCTTTGGGGTTTTTCTTATTAGTTCCTTTTTCTTTCATGCTTTTTAAAATTATTTAATTCTCCCCTCCCTTTTTTCCCTCTCAGTAAAGTAATATTCTTTCTTCCTCTTCTCGCCTTTAAATAGTCCTGTGCATTAGTTTTAAAAAAATTCATTTTTGTGGCTCTTTTCAGAGAGGATTTCTCTTACTTTCTTTGTTATTTATCCTCTCTTATTGTCTACTTTAGACCCTCATTTTCTGGTCCATGACCCCTGTAATTATCTATTTTCACTCTATTATCTATATTTCCCATGTAATCAAAACTTCTGAGGTTTCCATTCTGTACTCTCCCCTCTAGAGAGTTTCTGCTAATGCTTTGTAGAGCTTGCCCCGCTAATTTCCCTTTTTCATTGTTTCACTCCTAGAATAATGCCAATTCCTGCAGTTGAAAGAGAGGACACTGTCTTGTGGTAGGACCCCTCTCCCCATCTCTGATTTATACTTTCCTCTTCTTTCCCCCATTTACTTCAAAATATCTTTTCTAAGTTCATGTCCCCACATTCTCCCAAGTTCCACTTGCCCCTAGGAAATTCCAATTCCCCCCTCCCTTAACATAAAATGAGTGGTCTTTCAAGCATCAAATCCCTCAGACAATACACAGCACAAGGTCTCCATCTCCCTTCACAGAATACCTCTCTTCACCCATAAGAGCATTCATTAGTAGAACCTCCTCTCATCATCAAAGCAAGACCTGTCACCTGTCAATCCTTCCGTCCTCCTCACCCATTCCCCTGATGGCTCTTATCTTTCTGAGAGACCACAGAGGTCACTTTTTCCTCATTGCTAGCGCTCAATTTGACCAAGGCACTTCAAAAATTCCCTTTTAGGGGCAGCTAGATGGCACAGTGGATAGAGGCACCAGCCCTGGATTCAGGAAGACCTGAGTTCAAATCCAACCTCAGACACATAACACTTACTAGCTGAGAGACCCTGAGCAAGTCACTTAACCCCATTGCCTAGCCCCCCAAAAAATAAATCAAAAAAATTCCTTTTTATTCCCCATGGTCATCTCCTCCTTTCATAGTTCTCCCATTTTGTAATGCAGTCCTACAAAAAACAATATCAACCTGTAGCTAGAATGTCACTAGATTTGTTCATAATGCCTTAAGCCTAACTCTTCAGTGTTACTGCCTTCTGACTTCTACCTTCATCTCTGTCTCTTTGTATACTTTTAGAAAAAAAGTCTCTTACTGTTCTCCCCTCTGTCAGTTGTTGTTGTTACTGTCCTTGGTTGTTTCATTTATTCTCCTAGTCTTCATTTCTATTGTCTGGGGTGTTCAAGAAAACAAATAATTTCTTCAGGTCTTATTTTCTTCCTAAGAATACTTCAAACATTTCTTTATTATTGAATGTCCATATTTTTTTCATTTATGGCTAAGCTCCAATTTTCAGGGTATGTTACCTCCTGAGTGCCATTGCTCTTCAGAACACATTATTCCATTTCTTCCTGCATTTTCTGGTAGGTGCAGAATAGTCTTGAGTTATTCAAATTTCCTTTCCTTTGTATTTGAAGATATTTCTCCTTATTGCTTATAGAATTTGTAGTTTCTGAAATGAATTGTTAAATCCAACCACTGTATCTTTTAGTTTGTAATCTATGAAAACTATGCTTTCTTTCAATTGTTATTTCATTTTTTTTAAAATTCAGAAGTCCTCAATAGTTCTTTTGCATTATTATTACATTACAGTGTTCAGGAGTTTTTTTTTCTCTTGTCATACTCTTTTGGGAAACATGATCCTTAAGTTGTCTGTACTATTCCTGTCTTTGAGATCACTTCTATGTATTGGCATTCCAAATCCATTGGTATCCTGTTTCTTTAGTGTGATTTGCTTTTACAGGCTATGGTTTTTCTATACTGTACACTATTCTTTCTGTGCAAGACATAAATTCTTGTCTCATAATTCTCATTTCTCCTTTTAACCACTGAGGACCAGCATGCTATTGTTTTATGTTCTCAAATTCTACAGGGTCCTCTGTCTCATCAAGTGTTGAATTGCTTTCCTTTATTTTGCAGTATTTACTTGTAGATTCTTGAACTTGTTATTAGATTGAGAAGCTGTATTTTCTTCTGTTGTTAATATTTTTCCCTGTTGATTTATTTGCTAATTTTCAGTCTTTGAGTTTTCTTTTTTCTTTTGCAATTTCAGGCCTAATTTTCAGTCTTTGACTTTTCCTTTTTCTTTTGTAATTTCAGGTCTTCCTTCCCTGCCACCTCACCTTCATTTTCCTCTATTGCTTATTCTTTGACTCCCTCCCCTCTGATAGTTTCCCTCAGAGCTGAATCTCAAAGCATCTCAGCTTCTTTAGACACTGCGCAATTCATAGTTCACCAGCCTAAATCTCTAATTTGGGGGTGCAGAACTGGCTTCATCCGGATAATGTGCTCTTTCTCTCAGGCTTAGTGAAGTGCCAGACAGACCTTTCCCACCCCCACACAGTGTCTTGTATTGGTATCCTATCCCACTTTCTCTATTCCTCAGTTTTTTGGCATGTCATCAGTGTTTCAGATAGCTGCTGTACTAATGCTATGGAGTTGATTTCTGTAGTTTGCATCTCCAAAACTCTGGGTAGGGTTTGGGGTTTGAGTTTTCATTCTGTTTTAATCCCAGACATGTGTCCTGCCCCTTTCTCTCTGTTCTTCCACTCTCCTGTGGAGATCTTTTGCAGCATAGAATGCTGCCTTGGTGCTACTCAGCCTGAAACCCAGATCTCCATGGCACTGGAAAGAGGGAGGGAGAATGAGATGTGGAGTTGGATTTTGTTGCAAGCCTGTGAATCATTTCCTTGTGACACCTAGTGTAGCCTTGCTGCTTGAAGCATGGTGGGTGGCAGGGGAATGGTACTGAGTGAATTCAGGGTAGGTGTTGGTTAATTTTTTTTTTTAGTTCCATTTGTCATAGAGCATGGAGATAGCTAAACTTGCTTTATCTCCAATGCATAATTTCTTTTGGAGAGCTTTGAAATGTAGGTAATCAGAAAAAAAGTCTAGTCCTCCATCTTGTTGGTCATATGATCCAGAAGACTCAAACCTTAAATCTAAAAGGAAGACATAGAATGCCCACTATAAGATGTGATAGGGACAAAGGACATCTAGGCAAGTGTTATGAGACATTTTATGAAGGTGGTCAGGAAAGACTTCATGGAAAACTAGCATATATGAGATGAGATTTGAAAGAAGGAAAATGCTTCAACCAAAGAAGATGAAGGGGAAGTCCACAATAAGCAAGCAGGACAGTGTGAACAAAGACATGGAGAAAAAGAAAGGGCAGGTCGAGAGTAAGGAATGAAGTTCTGGATGTGAGTGAAGGGGAAAAGTAAGAGATGAGACTAAA
Organism: Vombatus ursinus; assembly: GCF_900497805.2. Lineage (NCBI taxonomy): Eukaryota > Metazoa > Chordata > Mammalia > Diprotodontia > Vombatidae > Vombatus > Vombatus ursinus. The sequence goes on from NW_020954619.1 coordinate 33,693,816, forward strand.
ATGGTGGGTTGTTGCTAGATTGTTGAGGGCTTTTTATTCCCAGGGTCAGAAACATCTATTTTATTCCATAGAATATAATAAAGGTATTTGAGTACTGTGATGAAATGATCATGAAACTTCATTACTCAGGCAATAGTGCAGACAAAATATTAGAGATGATATAGACTGGGAGTAAGATCAATTAGGAGGTCATTGCAATAGAGTAGGTAAGAAGACTAAAGTTAACCTGATGAACCAATTTGAACTAAGTTGACAGTGACTGATACATTTCTCTTCTCAGATAAGATGAGTATGCATTAGATTTCCTGTGACCTATCCCAAGAGACTGGATGCTACAGGGATTTCAGGGCTATTTCAGAGGGAGAGATATATTTGGTTGGGCATTTAGGTGAAAACTGTAGAGTGAAATACCCTAAGTATATAGCCCCCTTTAGTCATATTCCTTTACTATACACCTCTCTACTTGCTGCAGCCTTAGAGAGAATTGCTCTGTTCTCTGTTCTACCCTAAGTACATCACCATTTTCCCATTCACCAGACCAGGAAAGGGACATCTTTCTCTCTTATTCCTTGTCAGCCCACAGAGGCCTTCTCTCCATGGGCATGTGAACTTTTGCTCCTTGATCCACCTTATGGAATATTGGAAAGAATGATTTGTCATGGTTTCTAAATTCAATAACCTGACAATGAAGATGGGAAAAAATGGTTAAAATACTCTTTGATTAGTGCAAATGAGAAAGGAAAATAAAAGGTTAAAAATAACTTTTGAACATGTTTAAAAATATAATTGCTTTGGATACACAAACTGTGGTTCTGCTGAACGCCAGAACTTTTGCACTCGAGGGCTCACATTCCTTCATTTGCATGAACTCCCAGCAAGGGGTAAATGCCTTTATTTCCAGTCCCCAGTCCCTCACCCAAAGACCTCTGTACTGCACAGATGAAGTTTTTTAGGATTAATCCCTGAGAAAATTCCTCTTGACTATGCATTTAAGCTACCTTAGGTATTTGCTTCTGTGTGTTTTAAGATGAATCAATCAATATGCATTTATTAAGTTCCTACTATGTTCGAGGCATGTGTTAGGCACAGAGCATACAAATACAGAGAAAGAAAACTCTACTCCAGTCAAGCAGTATCTTATTTTGTTTCTCATGTAACTCAGCAATCTTCAAAATTTGCTCCTCAGCTGAGAAGTTTGCCTATTTGATCATTCATTCCAGATGCTGCTCTGAGAATGCTGATGAGGGGCTGGGCAGTACAGTGACCAGAAGTTTGTCTCCAGCCTCCCCTTCCTGTGACCTTTCTCATTTTAGTAGAGATAGCTTAATTATAGATTTTTAGAGTTGGAAAGAACCTTGGGAATAATTTAGTTCAATCCACTTCACTTAGATTGAGGCCCAAAGAAATGGTGTATGTGCCAAGGGTCACATAGTGACTGTAGGAGCTTGGACTCCAAGGTTTCATGACTCTTAGTCCCTTGCTTTTCCAATAATAGGCAGACTGTTGTAGTAGGTACAGTGCTAGATTTGGATTTAGGAAAATCTCGGTTGAAATATTACCTCTGATATTTACTAGCTGTGTGAACATGAACATTCTACTGCCAATTTGTGAAACGGGGGTAATAATATCTTTTGTAGCTATGCAGGGTTATTATGAGGCTTCCTTTAGGTAAGATATGTAAAATATTTTGTATATTTCCAAGATTTATATATTATTATATCATGTTGTTCTGCCTGAGTCATGGTCACTATGGGCCTAAGGGTATAGGTAACTGATATAACCTGCTTTTGGGCTCTTCTTGGAAAGAACATTTAGTATGGCTAAGAATTCTTTTTTTTTTTAAAGCCCTAAGTTGTGGCTGCTAGGATTGCCCAGGTTGACTTTCTTCTACCAAGGAAGGTACTAAACATTCTGTCTTCCTTCTGTGTTATTCAGAAATCATTGTGGCAGAAGAGCCATTCAAAAGAAACTAAAAGGCTCAAATGCAAATCTATAAATAACTTTACCACAGATTTAGTAGGAAAATGTAAATGGCATGTTGCAATTGTAAAAGGCCTTATAGTTTTGATAACATGTTTGAATCTTGGGTTTGATACTAGTTGAATGTGTGTACAAATAATCCAACCTCTCTGAGTCTCAGCTTCCTCATACTTAATAATTAATGAATATATTTAACATTTACTCTGTAAAATAGGCACAATGCTCCTTTTACCACCTACCTCACATGGTTGTGAAGAAAAGTGCCAATACTCTCTTCAGGTGCTCATTTTTCTCATGGTATCACTCCCCTTTTCTTCCCTGTCAGACTTCTTTTTAAGAAAGGATCTGTATCTTTTTAGTCATTTATACCTTACTTTGAATTTGTTAATGTTCTCTTTCTTCCAATGCTATTTGCTTGTTTATCCTCAGCTTTAATTAATCAAAAATTACATTTTTATTAACTATCTGGTTTATACTATTAACTATGCTAGGCTCGGTAGATACAAAGACAAAAATGAAATAGTACCTGCCTTCAAGGAACTTATATTCTACTAGGGAGACAATATGTACATAAACAAATATACACAGAATGTACACACAATAAATAAAGGGAACATTTGGAGGGGGCACCAGCAACTGGAGGATTAGGAAACATTTTGTGTAGAAGGTGGTGCATTAGCAGAGTTTTGAAGGATTAATCAGATGAGTGGATTTCAGGTATGAGAGACATATAATGCCAAGGTGAGGAGATCAGAGATGGAATGCTGTATGTTGGGAATAGCAATTAAACCATTTTGGCTCGATTATGGAGGGAGGGAAGGTGAGTAATACATAATATGTTTGGAAAGGTAGTTTGAGGGCAAGATGTAAAGGGCTTTAAAAGCCAAGCAATGGAGTTTATATTTTATCCTATGGAAAATAGGGAGTCATAGTTTATTAACCATACCTAATGGTCAAACATGTACTTTTGGAAAGTAAATTTTGCAGCTGTGTATAGATTAGGGAGAGATTTGAGTCAGGGAGACCAATTAGGATTTTTTACTTTGGAATGAGAGAATGAGTTTTATTTTTCCCCTACTAAAGGAATTTCAGGCATCAGGGGACAGATGGGGAAGGAATTTTCATAACTGTGAGGGAAGAGGGATTCCCAATGTCCCTGAAACTATAGCCCAAAGGCACCTTCATACTCCATCAACCAGGGGCTAGGTGTTAAGTCAAGTCTCAGTCTGTAAGGAACCCTGAAGCAGTCCCAAGAGCATGCTTAACTGAGGATCTAAGAGCCACCTGTGTGCTGGGTATTTGGATGCCATGGGAACCCCAGAGTTCCCATGTCATCACATGTCAGGCCACTGGTTTTATATATCATAATCAAGCTGCCAAAATTCTCCATCCTTTTTGAGTTTGGGCCATATAATCTTCTTCCTTACACCTAAACATTAAATATGGCCCTCATCAATAATATTCTGACTTTCAGGACTAAGTATTGCCCTATCATTTCTAATTTCTAGAAGAAAAGGTAAAGGGACTTGAGGAACACCTCTCCATACTCTCAGTTATTAAAATCAATAAAGTATTCCTTAAAAAAGGAAGTGTGGTTTCAGTGATGAAAAAAATATAAAAATCTGAATTGACTTTTTCTCAGAAGTTGGAGAGTGGAAAAATGTTCTACAATAGAGGAGGGGAAGAAGAATTATACACCTGGAACTCAACAACAACTAAAATCACAACAGCAAAATTCAGGTTCTTGAAGAAGATGGGGCATGGAGCTCTGAGGCAGAAACAACAATTTTTTTTTTCTAAGGCCAGGGTTCTTAATTGGGATTTTTTTTTTTTTGTATCATTGCCCCATCCTCCCAACCCTTGAAAGTCTGGTAAAGCTTCTGTACCCTTCTCAGAATAATATTTGTTGACATCTATGATTGAAAGAAATAATAAATTTCAGTTTGAGGTTAGTAAAAATATAGATGTAATTTTGTTTCCATTCAAGTTCACCCTCCCACTCTCCAGATAAAGAACACTTCAGGTAAGGATAAATTTGAGCCACAGGAACTATTAGGTGAGAGATCATCCAGTAAGGAAGAAAATAAGATGAGTGGTGGTTGGTGATTCCTACTTAGGTATACTGAGGCAACTATTTCATAGCAATAATGAAGAAGCCTGTTGTTTTTCCAGAGCATTATCCAAGACATAATAGAGAATTTCATGACACTTATCAAAATGGATGATGACTACCAACTTCTGGTGATTTTCCCAGGCAAAAATGAGACTGAAAAAGGAACAGAGGACAAATTCACAAATAAGATGAAGCCTTGGGCAAGAAACTAAAGACAATAGAAGCACAAGAGGCATTTTTCTCAATGCTGACTATTGAAGAGATACATAAGAAAAAAATTGACCTGAAAATTGAGAAGTTAGCTAACAAGATTGTATCTGAGAAAGGAATTTGAGTTTCTGGGCCAAAGCTTATAACAGAGGGATGGCGGGATCCTGGCTAAGGATGACATAAACCTAGGGAAGTCTATTTTCATAAATCTAATAAAAATGTCTTTAAACTAAAGATAGTGAAGAAGAAGATTGTCTTTCTACATACACCGTGTGAAATACCATTGCATATCTACAATGAAGGATGAAGGATAGCAGTTGAGATACCCAGAAATTCATGAGATTAAATCTAAGAAAGGACACACACACACACAGACACACACACACACACACACACACACACACACACAAAGTTTATGGCTTCAAATGCATGTGAACAAATATTCAAATTTTAGGTAAAAAAGAAAGGTGTACTAGAAGCCCTAACGCAATGAGGAACATGACTATGTAATTGTAACTAAGACTTAGTGAAACAAAACCTAAGACTAGACTATGGCTCTGAAAGAAGGTGTTAATAAAAAGAAACAAGGCCAATTAAAAAAGGCAGAATAACATACAAACATGTATATATTCAGACATCTAAATTAAATTCTATTTTATTCTCAAACAAAAATCTGTCTTCTTTCCCTCCCTTCCCCCATGGAGAAAGCAAGAAAAACAAAACCATTGTTATGAATATGTATAGTCAAGCAAAGCAAATTCCTGCATTAACCATATATAAAAAAATCTCAATTTGAACTCTGAGTCCATTGACTTTCTATCAGAAAATGGGTAGAATGTTCCATTGAACCCTCTGGAGTCATGGTTGGTCATTGCATTGATCAGAGTTCCTAAGTCTTTCAAAGTTGTTTTTCTTTATAGTATTGTTACTATTGTATAAAAATATTCTCTTGGTTTGGCTAACTTCAAACTGTATCAGTTCATGTAAGTTTTCTCAGGTTTTTCTGAATCCATATCCTCCATCATTTCTTTGTAGCTCAATAGTATTTCATCACATTCATATACCATAACTTGTCAGCTATTTCCTAATTGACATGCACTACTTCAATTTCAAGTTCTTTGCCACAAAAAAGAGATGACAGAAATATTTTCCTACATATGGGTCATTGTCCTCTTTCTTTGATATCTTTAAGGATATAGGCCTAGTAATGTTATTGATGTTTAATGTGTGCCATTTAATAAGTTTTGGGGCATTGTTTCAAATTGCTTTCCAGAAGGGAGAGACCAATTCACTGCTTCACCTTCACTATACAAATGGACCCATTTTCTCACACCCTATCCAACATTTGTGATTTTCCTTGTTTGTTAACTTTGTCAACCTGATGAATGTAAGGTAAAAACTCAAAGTTGTTTTAATTTGCATTTCTGTAATTAGTAGTGATTCTAAGCATTTTTATATGGTTATTGATAGCTTGGATTTCTTCCTCTGAAAAATGCCTTTTCCTGTCCTTTGACCATTCATAAATTGGGGAATGGCTTTTATTCTTATAAATTTGAATCAATTCCATATATCATATTATATTATTATATACATTTGAATTAGTTCTTTAAAAATTATTCCTTTATAAAAGGAAGTTGCTGCAACATGTTTTCCCATTCTCCTGATTTTCTTCTATTTATCTGCATTAATTTTATTTGTGTAAATTTAAAAAAAGATATGTAATTAAAATAGTTTATTTTTTTTTTTACCTCCTGGGATACTTTCTATCACTTGTCTTGTCATGAACTTTTCCCCACCCATAAATCTGACAGGTAATTGCTCACCCTTTCATCCTTCTTAGTAAAAAATAGTTTTGCAAGATGGTGGAGAAAAGTCAGGAAGCTGCCTGAGCTCTTCCCAGTTTCCCTTGAAACAACATTAAACCAAGCCTCTAAATGGATTCTGGAACAACAGAACTTACAAAAATATGGAATGAAACAATTTTCCACCTTAAGATAACTTGGAGAGACTTCAGGAAAGGTCTGTCTCACTTGAGTAGAAGGAGAGTACAGTGCAGCACAGACAGTGTCCTGGCAAGCCAGTGGGAGGTGCTTAGCTACAGCACAGATCAGCAACCGAGGACCCCCAGTTCTGGCTTAGCAGACCAGTGGCACAAAAGGCCAGCTCTAGCCCTAGTGAAGAAAGCAAATTGCCAGCCCCAGAACCCAAGACACAACAGGCATGAGTAGGCCAGGCCACCGCAGTGCAATGGTAAAGCCATGAGCCTTGGAGCCCCCAGCACAGAAAGTGAGGGACCAGGCTCCTGGCCCCCCACACGAGAAGCTTGGGACAGTACCCCCTGTGCCCTAGGAGCAGAGCTCCACTTTAAAAGCCATGAAATAGGCAAAAATAACCAAGAAACAGAAAAGAGCCTTGACCATAGAAAGCTATATGGCAAACAAAGAAGATCAAAACACAAACTCAGAAGAGGACAACAATGTCAAAATGCTTACATGCAAAATCTCAAAGGTAAATAAGAATTGAATTAAAAAGCCTGTTTAGAAGAGCTCAAAAAGGATTTTAAAAATCAAATGAGATGATGAGTGGGCAGACTTCAAAGAAACCCAGAAAGACTTGTGTGGACTGATATTGAGTGAGGTGGGCAGACAGGAGAATATTGTACACAGTAACAGTCACATTGTGCAATGGCTAACTTTGATAGACTTAGCTCTTCTCAGTAATGCAAGGATCTAAGGCATCTCCAAAAGTCTCATGATGGAAAATGCTATCCTCATCTAGAGAGAGAAGTATGGAGTCTGAATGCAGATTGAAGTACACTACTTGCTCTTTTTTTCTTCTGTTTTGTTTTGTTTCTTCTTTTTCGTGATTCCTCCTATTGGTTCTAATTCTTCTTTACAACATGACTAATGTGAAAATATGTTTAATATGAATGAGTATGTAGAGCCTATATCAGATTGCACATATGGGGAGGGAGGTGGGGAGGGAGGAGGAGAAAATTTAAAACTCAAAAGCTTATGGAAGTGAATGTTGAAAACTAAAAATAAATAAATTAATTTAAAAATCAAATAAGAAAGGTAGAAGGAAAATTGGGAAAAGAAATGAGAGGTGTGCAAGACAGAGTCAATAGCTTGGAAAGGAAGGACAAAATTGACTGAATAAAATTCCTTTAAAAATACAATTGACCAAATGGGAAAAAATCCACTGAGGGAAAAAAAAACTCCTTAAAAATAGAATTGGCGAAATGGAAAAGGTTGTACAAAAGCTAACAGAATAAAATCATTCCTTAAAAATTAGAATTGGACAAGTGGAAGCTAATGATTATGAGACATCAAGAATCAGTTCAATAAAATCAAATGAATGAAAAAATAGAAGAAAATGCAAAATACCTCAATGAAAAACAACAACAATTGACCTGGAAAATAGATCCAGGAGAGATTATTTAAGAATTATTGGACTATCTGAAAGTCAGGATCAAAAGAAGAGTCTAGACAGTATCTTTCAAGAAATTATCAAGGAAAACTTTCCTGATGTCCTAGAACCAGAGGTTAAAATAGTCATTGAAAGAATCCACTGATTGCCTCCTGAAACAGATCCCAAAATGAAAACTCCAAGGAATATTGTAGCCAAATTCCAGAATTATCAGGTCAAAGAGAAAATACTGCAAGAAAGAAACAATTTAAATGTTGTGGAGCCACAGTCAGTATTATATAAGACTTAGCAGCTTCTACGTTAAAGGATCAGAGGGCTTGGAATTTGATATTTCAGAAGGCAAAAAAGCTTGGATTACAACCAAGAATCATTTACCCAGCAAAGCTGAGTATAATATTTCAGATAAAAAGATTGATATTCAATGAAATAGGAGACTTTCAGACTTTCCTGATGAAAAGACCAGAGCTGAATGGAAAATTTGTTCTTCCAATACAAGACTCAAGAGAAGCATAAAAAGGTAAACAGGAAAGAAAAAAAAAACATATTATTCAATTAGGTAAAACTGTTTGCATCCTACATGGGAAGATGATACCTATAATTCTTGAGAACTGTACCTCTATTAGGACAGTTAGAAGGAGTATACCTAGATAGAGGGTGTGGATATAGGTTGACTTTGATGTGATGATATAAAAAACAATTAAAGGATGAAAAAAACATTACTGGGAGAAAAAGAAAGGGGGAGGCAGAATATGGTACATTACATCACATGAAGAGGCACAGAAGACCTATTACTGTAGAGGGAAAGGGGTAAGCATTGTTTGAATCTCATTCTCATCTGAATTGGCTCAAAGAAGAGATAGCATACACACTCAGGTGGGTATGGAAATTTATCTTACCCTATAGGGAAGTAGGAGGGGAAAGGGAAAAGAAAAAGGAGGGGGGCTGATAATAGGGAGAGAAGACTGAGGGAGGCAGTTGTCAGAAGCACAACATGGTGAGGAGGGACAGGGTGAAAGGAGAGAGAAAAGTATAAATGGGGGAAAAATAGGATGTAGGGAAATACACAGTTAGTAGTCATAACTGTGAATGCGAATGGGATAAATTCTCCCATAAAGCAGAAGTGGATAGCAGAGTGGATTAGAAAGCAGACTCCTACAATTTATTATTTACAAGGAACAGAAGCAGAGAGAGATACACACAGAGTAAAGGTAAAAGGCTGGAGTAGAATATATTATGCTTCAGCTGAAGTAAAAAAAAAACAGCAGGGGTAGCAATCCTGATCTCAGACAAAGCAAAATCAAAAATAGATCTAATTAAAAGAGAAAAGAAAGGAAACTACATCTTGTTAAAAGGTACCGTAGATAATGAAGTAATATCAATACTAAACATAGATACACCAAGTGGTATAGCCCCCAGATTCTTAGAGGAGAAGTTAAATGAGTTATAGGAAGAAATAGACAGTAAAACTATGCTACTGAGGTACCTCAACCTCCTCCTCTCATAACTAGATAAATCTAACCCCAAAATAAATAAAAAAAGGAGTTAAGGAGGTGAATAAAATTATAGAAAAGTTAAATATGGAGCCAGAAGTTACACTTCCAGGAGCCAAGATGGCGGAGTAGAAAGTAAGTTGCTCTCACCCTCCCATATCAACCTCTGAAAGCCCAGAAAATATCACCCCAAGAAAAACTCTGGAACAGCTGAACCAGAAGAAGGATGGTTTGCAGCAGTCCTGTAGCCCAGGTAGCTTGAGGGATTAATGGGAAAGGCCCCTCTTGCCCTGGGGGAAGGGGAGCAGTACAAAACCAGAGGCATCCCAGCAAGCTAGTGGAAAGCCCCACCTCAGTATACCAGGAGGAGATCCTGAAACCCAGGTGGTGGAGAAGGCAAACCCTAACACCTGGACCCCTGAGTACCTCAGTGAGGGCATGAAAACTGGTGGAAACCAGTGTGGAAAACCACCAGGTTCCTTGGTATTCTACAGCAAATGGGTCTCCCAATGGCTCAGCAAAAATAAAGGAAGCAGCACTACAAAGGGCCCCAGGTGGATAAACACCCTGCAACATCCATCTCAAAGGAGCTGAAGAAAGTGAAAGGAAAGGAAAAGTAGTCAACCTAGAGTTACCCTAGAGTTCCAGCCTTTCTGATTCCAGCCCAACACCAGGTAAGCTGCCAGAACTCTACAGCCTCCATTTGCCAACATTGGAGGCCCCAGCACACAGAGCCCTAGGCTCCCAACACAAGAAGCTTGGGTCAGTGCCTTCTGCTCCCCAGGAGGAGAGCTCAGTCTCTTTAAAGGCCAGAAAATAAGCAAACACCATGAGCAAAAAGAAACATACCATAGATTCATATTATAAGAACAGTGAAGATCAAGGCAGAAATTCTGAAGAGGACAACATTGTCAACAAACCCACATCTGGAACCTCAGAAGGGAATATGAACTGGTCTGAAGCCCAAAAAGTCTTCTTAGAAGAGCTCAAGAAGGATTTTAAAAGTTGAATGAGAGAGATAGAAGAGTCCTTAAAAAATACAATTGGCCAACTGGAAAAAAAGGACACTGAAGAAAACAAATCCCTAAAAAATACAATTGGCCAAATGGGGAAGGAGCCTGCTGATGATTTATATGGGTTTATTTTCTGACCTGCAATTTTGCTAAAGTTGTTAATTATTTCAAGTAGTTTTTTTTAGTTGATTCATCTTCCCTTGTAGAGATGTAAACAGTTTGCCCTTATTAACAACATATTGTATCTTTCTTGTTTATTTTGTGGTTAGATTATTATTATTATTAATTATTATTTATATATAATTATTTTACAAAGTCACTATTTGCTATTTCACCCATTCTGATTTTCAAGAAATTTGTTACTTTGGAAATGATTTTTTATATTTCCACAGCCCTTATTTCTTTTCCATCTTTTTTTTCAAGAGCTCTCATTTCATTTATTATTTTTTAATTCTTAAAAAAGTCCTTGCTTCATCTCTTCCAGGAATTCTAGTTGAAGTTTTGCCCATGATTTTTTTTCCTTTTTTTGGAAGCTTTATTTGTAGATGGTTTGGAGTAATTTTCTTTTTCTGGGTTTATGTCTTGAATGCTCCTGTCACCACAATAGCTTTTTTATGGTGAGGTTCTTTTTTTTTTTTCCTTTTTTCTTTTCTCTATCTTTTCCTTTTCTCATTCTTGTAGCCTCCTTTTTGATTTCATATTTTGTGTTAGGTCTAGACTCAGTACTATTTTGCAAAGAATGTCTGCACTGGTTCTGCTGCTGCTTTCTTGGAGTATTGAGTGTTGGGTTACTTTAGAACTTTAGGAACAGGTCAATATGGGGACCTGAAATGTTACATCTCCCAAAGTGGTCTGATCCAGGGCAAAGTCTGAGTTCTGTAAATTTCTGATTTGGTTTGGAGCTGAGCAGTAGGCAAGTGGACTTGCCCTAGTTGGAGTTCCAGTAGATTAATTCTGGCCTCAGCCATTATAAACCATTGGAAATCTATGCTAGTTCAGTGATAGAACTGCAGGCCCCTATTCATTTTTGTATTCCTGTCCTTGCTTTTTTTTTATTACAGGCTTCAAATTGTGCTGGAATCTGAAACTGAGATCCAGCTCTGCTCCTGAGGTCAGAGCCACATAGCTACTGATTCCTTCTGAATTGTTCCTTTTTCAATACACAGCCTAGTATCCATGATATTTCCTCATCATGGAATGCCACTCCTAGGTACAAATCCACTCCTCAGTCTATCCTGTATCTGTGACCCAGATCCAGGTAGTGAGCAACAGTGTTGTGTATTAATGCCTGTTCTTATACCTTGAACAAAGTAAGGTACCCTTTTGTTAAATCTGGGACCTCTTCTTACCATGGCATACAGTAGTGTCTCTCTGTGCTGGAATGTTCCACGTAAGGTTACTCCTAGCTAGATTTAGTCCCTATTTTCTGCAGCTTTCTCTTGTCTTCTTATGGCAACCTACACTGGAAAAATGACTCACTATGATTTTGTCATGGATTTTTTGATTAATACTTAGCCTGGTACATTTTTTAGATCTCAATCTACTTCTTCCTGCTACTCCTTCATCTTGACTCTATCTTATTAGTGTTGTATATTAAGGATATATACTCATTTAGAGAAATTCAGGAAATTTAAGAGAAAAGAATGGTAGAAAACAGTTTTATGAAGATCAATGGAAGCAGAAACAAAAAAGTAATTATGTCATTAGAGTATATAATGGACCAACTGGACAGAAAGGAAATAGATAAGAGTTCTGGAAAATAGATGGTAAATACAGCACAAACATGTGATATAGCAGTGTTGAAGAACTTCAATTATTCATAAATCTTCTAGACTTCCCTCTTGATAAATCGGAATAGCTAATAAGCTCTCTTTAAAGATAATTTCATTATTTCAAAGGTGGACAAACTAAGAAAAGGGAATGCCATCCTCTATTTGATTGCTCGTATAGAAATAATAGGAACCTTGAGAAAAAAGTAATCCTTCCTCAGTTTTGTGCAGAAACTGGGAGTAAATACGGACATAATCACACTCACACACACACACACACACACACACACACACACACTCACAGTTGGAAAAGAGCATTTTTATTTTTTTTTCAAAGTGTTCAGAATAGGGATAGTTAGGGACCCATGAAAATTCAGCTAGAGGACTCAGCCCTGGAGGGATAGGGAACTATCATGAATGAAATTCTGAAGAAGTCAAAGAATTATAATTAGGAGAAGTAAGAAGATTTGTCTAAAGAAGATTGATATGGATATATAGAGAATTCATCTTACTAATTAAGAATTAAAATAGATATATGGCCTATGATAATGTCACAATGTTAAAGCTCAGAATGAGCTGAGCCTGATAAAGAATAATCAGGACATTTAAATTTTTTTAGTTAAAATAAATTTAGCTAAATAAATGCCCCTGGAAGAGGGGAGACTCATAGAAGAATTAGGACTACTCCTTAGTATGTACAGTGTCATGATAATAAGCAGAAGAGAGCTATTTAATTTCAATTTTGCTTCTGGTTTCTTTTTCCAAGAAGAATGAACTTTTTTTTTTGTTTTTTAGGTAATTGGGGTTAAGTGACTTGCCCAGGGTCACACAGCTAGTAAGTGTCAAGTGTTTAGTCTGAGGCTGGATTTGAACTCAGGTACTCCTGACTTCAGGGCTGTTGCTCTATCCACTGTGCCACCTAGCTGCCTCCCCAAGGAGAATGAACTTTGAACTGGAAATGACAGTACAAAAATACCTAACAGGCACTGGGTACGTAAGATAAGTAAGGTGTTAGTAAGATAGATCCTGATTGCCCTTGATGAATTCAAGTCATCTGAATCAGGTGAACTCCATCCTCGGGGTGTGAAAGAGGTGGTTGATGTGGTTGATGAGGCAGTGGCAGTAGATTTGGAAGATCATGGAGGCCAGGATAACTACCTTGGGGCAGCAGGAGGACAAATACCTTTTAAAAAGGTTTTCAAAAAGCCTGCAAACTGTAAGCCAGTGAACTTTATTTCAATTCTTGGAAAAATTCTAGAATGGATAATTATAAAGATGGCTAGTGGGGCTAGAAAAAGAAACAGTGATTACCTAGAGCCATAGTGGCTTTTTCAAGAACAAATCCATCCCCCCCTTTTTTACATGGATACTAAACTAGTACATTGGAACCATTGTATAGATATCATTCACATAAATTTTAGAAAAACATTTTAGGAAAACTATTGTGCTATTTGTGGGAAGAAGATGAAGAAATGAGTTAGATGATAATACAGTTACAAGGAATTGGAGTTCAATGAATATCTTGATTCAAAGAGAAGATAGAACCTGAACTAGGCCTTGCAAGAAGAGATGCATTTTGATGGGCAGAGGATAGAATACATTCCAAACATGATGGATGACCTGTGTCAATTCATTGGGTTGAGAAAGATGATGCATATGAAAGTGGTTTGTAATCAGAAAGCAGGGGAAAGGAATAAGCATTTATTGAGGGTCTGCTATGTGCCAGACACTGGGTTAAGCACTTTATGAATATTACTTCATTTGATCTTGACAGAAATCCTGTGAGGTATGTGCTATTACATGCTTTTTATAGTTGAGGAAACTGAGGCAGATAGCAATTAAGTTACTTGCCTAGGTCACACAGCTGGTAAGTATCTCAACTTGAATTTGAACTCATGTCTTCTTGAATCCAGGCACAGTACTCTATCCATGGCACTACCTAATAACACTTGTACAAATTTTTGTTAATATTATATATGATCCAAGAATCCTGTTTTTTTCTAAAGATACACCAAATACATCTAAAGCTATAAAAATCAACCAACAAATTCTAATATATAGAGACTTCCTACTATTTGACTTTAAAAGAAAGAAAAGAAAAAAGAACAATCCAAAACATATTTTCCACTGTGTCAGTTTCCAGTAGAGTCTCAAGGACCTCTGTGGGAAAAATTGACCCACATATACACCTATATGTAACTCTGGCAGAAGAAGTAAGGCAAGACTGGAACCATGGCACACTAAAGGAGAATCTATTAGTTCAGTGGCTGTGTTGGTTTCAAATACCTTGGCTTGTCCCCCCCCACCTTTTTTAGAACTTTAAAAATTTGTGTATCACCAGGAAATTTCTATTCCAGGAATAAGGCTTTGTAATATTCTTGGTCAATAGCACCTTGCTCTATTATAATGACTTCATGTCAGATTCATCTAAGTTTTAAAAAAATAAAATAAGGTTGATGCAACTATGTCATAATGTGCCAGCTTGCTACTACATGCAGTATATTAAAAAAAAGGGTTTCATCAAAGCTCAATATATTCTTTTCTAAAAGGGTTTTAGAATTAATTACATTTTGAAGGATTAGTACTCATAGTCAACGTTTGCCTTAAAATTGTTTGGCCACATTATTGTTTGGTGCATTTTTCAGGCAGTTCAATCGCTCATGTGTTTTCCTGGTAATAATGCCTCTAGCTACTGTCTTAATTTCCCCTTTTGGACTAGTGCCTGCCTCTCATTTGAGTTACCAAGGTAATGATTTTCCACATTTATTTCCTTGTTCATCTGTTATAACATGTTGTTAGGACTTCTTGATACATTTGCTATCTTTCCACAAGTCATTTTTTTCCAATACATACGTAAGCACTGGGTTTTCTTTCCTTTTTTTTTTTTTTTTTTTTGGTCTACTATTCTAGAAGAAGGATGAGGGTGAGGCTTTCCTCTTTAAGATTCTATGGAGATTTATTTTTCCAAATGCATTGGTTAAGAAATGCCTTGAAGTTGAATATATGAGATAGAACTTTGAAGTTCTATGTAATTAGAAATTTCAATGTCTATATGCTATATTAAAAAAAATAGATGCAGCATGATTCGGTGGAAATGCTGTACTTCGAGTCAAGAAGACCTGGGTTCAAATTCTACTTCTGACACTTACTAGGGACTGTGTGATCCTAAGTCATTTTTGCCTCTGTGAGTTTTAGGTAACTCTTTAGGGCTTGTCGAGTTATGCAGGAGTTGAGATCTCTGAGAGTGGAGGAGTGCTACCATACTGACCTATTCTGATGTAATAAATATTCTTTGAAAAAAATAGGATCGCCCCACCTATAATTAAAATATATAAAAGAGCCAGAAGGTGTTAACAGAAAGATATTAATAAAGTAGCCTAAAGTAGCAACTTCATATTTCCAACCTATCCAGATAGAATAGCTTAATATGGGCCTTGTACCATCTGCTCAAGTTCTAGCAGCTCATTCTGCTAGATTCAAGCAAGGAGGGATTTATTTATCCCTATGGATAACAACTTGCTGAGAGCTCCAGATAATTGATTAACACATACAATTTTGTTGTATCCATATAATTGTTTATGTGCAGCATCTAGCCAACCATATACAGAGAGGAGAAATTCTTAAAATTTCTGATTAATGGCAACTCACAATTATTTAGCTTTCAGGTTTGTAAAGTACTTTACTCACAACATCCTTTTGAATCTGAGTTTTTCATATTCTCTTTACAGCTCAGAAAATAGAGGGTCAGTGAATTCAAATGATGTGTAAGATCATGCAGTTAGTAAGTACTTGATCTGAGAATAAAAATTCAATCTTCCTACTTCCAGTCCAGCATTTTCCCTACTGCACCATGATGGTACCAATGATTTAGTTTCTGCATAGGAAATATCTATTTTCTTTCCAAGGGCAACTGAAAGGCTACCTCCTATACTAAACCTTTCCTGATCCCTCAGCAACTAGTAATGACTCCCACCCTTTCCATGGAATTAGGATTTACTTATATGTGGACTCTGCCCCTTCCCCACTCCCATTAGTATGTAAACTACTTAAGGGCAGGGATTGTTTCATTTTTCCTTGTATGAACCAGAATCTTGTATCACTAGCACCAAGCATATGCCTGGCACCTAGATGGAGCTGAATAAGTGTGTGTTTATTGATGAATAATGTAGCTATGACATTTTAGCAAGTTGTAGATGGAAAAAAGCACTTCAGTATACCAGAGGGTATTTAGAAAAAGTCAAACAGAACTTGTGTTATGGAAGTGAACTCTCAGATAGAACTATCAGACTTCCAGCCAGGCTGTGACTATCTTTTCTTGGGTTAGCAATATCACCGGAGTCTTTTCAGGTTGAGTTGATGTTTACTTCATCCAAGGCATTTCCTTCAGTTATCAAGGTATCCAGCGCACTGCTATTTGACAACTTAAACATATCTGAGTCATGCACACTTGAACTGCAAAAGCTCCCTGATATCTAGGAAACCTGATTTTTCACAGGTTGCTTTCTTAGAAGCAGGAAGTCCCATTTGCCAAATGTAAATTAATCTAAACCTCAAAAGGCTAGAATTCATTTTGAAAGTTCAAGGTAAGTTGTGTGTTAAACTTGGCTCCACTTGTCCCACCCCAGCTACTCACTTCCTCTAAGAGCTTAGATGTTATTTTTTCTGGTGCAAGTTACCAGACTTATAGAATAGCAAACAATTTCTATGTTCATTGAATTATATTCTGTTTACTTTGTTCTTCAATTTTAATTCAAAATGACAAACATTTATTTAGTAGATACTGTGAATAAGGCACCACACCAAATATGTGGGACAAGAAAAAAAATTTCAGTGACACAGTAACTGTCCTCAAGAAGCTGATAATCTACTGAAAGGTATATATAACTTGTATACGTATGAGTTTGATACAAGATATAGTATCATGGAAACAAAGGAGAGAATCTGACAAAGTAAGGCAAGAAAAGATTGAGGAGGGAGAAATCACTTTCAGGTGGAAATACAGTGAAAGACTTCATGGGGAAGTTGGTGCCTGTTCAAGGCATTAAAAAACTATAAAGGGGCAGCTAGGTGGCATAGTGGATAGAGTACTGGCCCTGAAGTCAGGAGGATCTGAGTTCAAATTTGGCCTCAGACCAAACATTTGACACTTACTAGCTGTGTGACTCTGGGCAAGTCACTTGACCCCAATTGCCTAAGAAAAAATAAAGAGATTAACAGGTGGATATGAGAGTATGCATTCTAATCAAGGAAACCAGAAAATATTAAGAAACAGCCTGCAATCCAATTTGGCTAGACCATAGTGTGTGTAGGATGGCAGCAGTATCATTGAAAAGTAGGGAAATTGGGAAGTTGGGTAGGTTTAGGGAAGAATGAATTTAGGTGAATTTAGTTTTCAACATGTTGAATTTTAGGTATCTAAGAAGAGAGATCTATTAGATAGTTTGAAATATGGAACTGGAGCTCTATGGAAAGATTGGATTGAAGATTGCTTTTTATCTATCTATCTATCTATCTATCTATCTATCTATCTATCTATCTAT
>NW_020954619.1:33711369-33767499 GCF_900497805.2 Vombatus ursinus
TATCTATCTATCTATCTATCTATCTATCTATCTATCTATCTATCTATCTATCTATCTGCAATCAGCTAGAGGGGATGGGATGGAATGGAAACAAAGGTATATGTAGAGAAGGAAGACCTGGTAAAGAAAAATGTCACTTATTCATTCAAAATGGGATTGAAAGAGAAAATAATGGGTAAAGATGTCTGAGTAAAGGGAGATGAAGATGAGTGAAGAAAAAGGAGCTCTCAGAAAATGAACTTATTTGAAGTATAAGATAAGGTCCTCAGCTGAGATGGAGGCAAAAAGAGTATGTTAGAGGGGAGGAAGCTTTCAGAGGAGTGAAAAAATTTGGAATAGCTATTGTGAAGGAATGGATAATAAATCTATTAGGAAAGTATAAAAGAATTCCCCTATTGCAGAGAATACTCATTTGGAATTATGTGAATAAGTTTTAGTAGACTCAATCAGCATGTTTTCATGGTTAGCTATCTATCTGTTATCTACTTACCCTACTTTGTCTTTCTGTCTATTTTTCAGTGACTAAAAATGATTGCCTCTCAGTCACCATCTTTAATTTTTCTGCAGAATTTGATTCTGATGGTTTTTTCCTCTGTTTTTTTCTTTTTCAGATATTTTGTTCTTCCTCAGTTTTCATGATAGTGTTATTTCCTAGTCATCACACTCCCTGTCTGTCTCTATTACTGTTAAGGGGACCTCAATCTTCCCAGTGTCTTAGGCATGCAACCCGGGTGTCATCCTTGACTCTACTATTTCTCACCACCCATATCCAATCTGTTGCCAAGGGTTGTTAGCTCACCTTTGTACTGTCTCTTTAATTGCCCCCTTCTCTCTTCTGATATTGTCATCACCCTGGTGTAGAACCTCATCTTCTCATATTTGGACTATTTAAATAACCTTCTGGTTGGTCTGTCTGCCACAAATATATCGCCATGCCAGTCCATCCTCCATTCAGCCACCAAAGGGAGAAAACACACTTCCAACTATGTACCTACTTTCGTTCTCCTTATTCACTAACCTCCAGTGGCTGCCTATTACCTCCAGGATAAATACAAAACCATGTTTGATGTTCAAAGTGTTTCATAACTTATTTTTCCCACCCCACATATTTCCAATATTCTTACACCTTACACCCCTTCTTTCCACATATATTTTGAATCAGTAACACTGACCTCCTGGAAAAAGACACTTCGTATCCAAGCTCTGGCCATTTTCACTGGCTGTCTCCCATGCCTGGAATGTTAGCCTTCCTTATCTACACTTCCTGGCTTCCTTCAAGTCCCAGCTAAAAATCTCACCTTTTACAGGAATCTTTTTCTAATCCCTTTTAATTCTGATACCTTCCCTCTTAATGATTTCTTATTTTCCCATATGTAGCTTGTTTGTACATATTTGTTTGCTTGCTGTTCCTCCCATTAATTTGTGAGCTCCTTGAGAGCATAGACTGGATTTTTATTTTTATTTTTGCTTTTCTTTGAATCTCCTGTGTTTAGGCTGGCACATAGTCGGTGTTTAATAAATGGTTATTGACTGACTTTCCTTATCATTTCCCTTAAAAACACACACATGTATAGCAAAGCACTTAATCTTTTTAGTCTAGGTGTTCTTAACTTTTTATATGTCATGGAATCCTTTGGCATTCTGATAAATCCTGTGGACCCCTGGTCAGAATAACTTTTTTTTTTCTCATTCATTCATGCATCTATCTATTTTTAACATTCTTTTTTACATATTGAGTTCCAAATTCTTTCCTTTCCTCTACTCACTGCCCCATCCATTGAGAAAATAAGCAATATAATATCAATTACACATGAGAAATCGTACAAAATATTTCCATTAACCTTATTGAAAAAAAAAGAAAAGAAAGAAAGTGAAATAGTGTGCTTCAATCTGCTCCTAAAGAGTTTATCAATTCTTTCTTTGGAGATGGATAGCATTTTTCATTATGGGTCCTTTGGAATTTTATTGGATCATTGTATTAATAGAATAGCCACATCTTTTACAGTTGATCATCATTACAATAGTTCTGTTACTGTGTACAATGATCTCTTTGTTCTGCTCACTTTATTCTGAATCAATTCACATAGGTCTTCTGAAGCTATTCTGAAACCATCCTGCTCATCATTTCTTATAGCACAATAGTATTCCATCACAATCATATGCCACAATTTGTTTATCCATTTCCAAATTGATGAACATCCCATCAATTTCCAATTCTTTGCCACCAAAAAAAAAAGAGCTGCTATAAATATTTTTGTGTATATAGATACTTTCCCTTTTCCTTTAGTCTCTTTGGTTTACAGACCCTCTAGTGGTATTGCTGGGTCAAAGGGTATACAGAGTTTTATAACCCTTTAGGTGTAGTTCCAAATTGTCCTTCAGAGTGTTTGGACCAGTTCACAATTTTACCAAGAGTGTATCAGTGTACCTATTTTTCTATACCTTCTCCAGCCTTTTTCCTTCCTTTTTTTTGTCATGTTAGCCAATTTGATAGGTGTGAGCTAGTACCTAAGAGTTGTTGTAATTTGCATTGCTCTAATCAATAGTGATTTAGAACATTTTTTCACATGCCTATAGTTAAGTTTGGTTTAATCTTCTGAAAACTGTCTTTTCATATCCTTTGAGCATTTCTCAATTGGAAAATGGCTCTTTTTTTTTTTTAACAAATTTGACTGAGTTTCCTATATATTTGAGAAATGAGGTCTTTATCAGATAAACTTGTTTTAAATTTCCACCCTCCCCTACTTTCATGCTTTCTTTATAATTCTAGTGCAAAACCTTTTTAATTTTGTGTAATCAAAATCATTTGTTTTAATTCCTGTGATCTTTTCTATCTCTTCTTTGGTTATAAATTCTTCCTTTATCCATAGATCTGACAAGTAAAAATGTCCATACTCCTCTAATTTGCTTATAACTTCACCTCTTAGAGTTACATCATGTACCCATTTTGACCTTATCTTTATTGGTACAGTGTGAGATGTTGGTCTATGCCTAGTTTCTACAAAATGGCTTTCTAGTTTTCCTAGCAATTTTTGCTGAATGATGAGTTCTTGTCTCAAAAACTTGGATTCTTTGGGTTATCAAACGCTAGATTGCTATGGTCATTTACTGCTGTGTATTGTGTACCTCATTTATTCCACTTATCTACCACTCTATTTCTTAGTGCCAGACTAATTTTGATAATTACTGCTTTGTAATATAGTATGAAATCTGGTACTGCTAGGCTGCCTTCCTTCACGTTTTATTTCATTGATATTCTTGATCTTTTGTTCTTTCAGATGAATTTTGCTATTTTTTTTGTAGCTCTATAAAATAATTGTCAGGTAGTTTGATTGGCATGACATTGAACAAGTAAATTAATTTCAGTAGAATTGTCATTTTTGTCATATTGGCTCAACCTATGAACAATTAATATTTTTCCAATTGTTTAGATCTGTCTTTATTTTTGTGAAAAATGTTTTGTAATTGTGTTCATATGATCCCTGGGTTTGTCTTGGCAGGGAGACTGCCAAGTCTTCATTTATTTTTAAATGGAATTTCTCTTTCTATTTTGGGGGTGGTTTTTGTTGGTAATATATAGAAATGTTAGGTTTATTTTATGTAGGTTTATTTTATATCCTGCTCCTTTGTAAAATTGTTAATTGTTTCAAGTAGCTTTTTAGTTGATTCTTAAGGATTGTCTAAGTATACCATTGTATTGGCTGCAGAGAGTGACAGTTTTGTTTCCTCATTGCCTATTCTTATTCCTTCAACTTCTTTTTATTGTCTTTTGCTCTAGCTAGCATTTCTAATACAGTATTAAATAGTAATGATGATAATGGATATACTTGCTTCACTCCTGATCTTATTAAGAAGGCTTCTAGTTTATCCCCATTACAGATAACTTTTCCTCTTGGCTTTAGATAGATGCTATTTATAATTTTAAGAAAGGGTCCATCTATTCCTATGCTTTCCAGTGTTTTTTTTTTTAATAGGAATGGGTGTTATACTTTGTCAAAAGTTTTTTCTGTATCTATTGATATAATCATATGATTTCTGTTTTTGTTATTGATATAGTCAAGTTTGCTTATAGTTTCCCTAATATTAAACTGGCTCTGCATTCTTGGTATAAATCCCACCTGGTCATACATTTGTGATATATTTCTGTAATCTCCTTGCTAGTTTTTTATTTAAAAATTTTGCATTAATATTCATTAGGGAAATTGGCCTATTCTCTGTTTTGTTTTTGTCTTCATGGTTTAGTTATTAATACCATAATTGTGTCATAAAAGGAATTTAGTAAGATTTCTTCTTTACTTAAAAAAATGTTTACACAGTATTGGAACTAATTGAGAATAACATTTTAAAATGCATAAAATAAAATGCACAGGATCACAAAAGAAGCCAATTATATTAAAATGTAATCATCAAAATAAAAAAAAATACAACCTCTCTGTCTCTTTTTTCTCTCTCTGTTTGTCTGTTTCCCTGTATGTCTCTCTCTCATCTGTTATACCTATGGTGGTTGGTTAGGGTGGTTCTCAAAACTAGTGCAGTCATGATACTGCAACTCACTCTTGAGATGCTGAGAGTAACAAGCATAGAAGAGCTTTATGTCTACTTCTCAAATTGTAGCTTCTGATCTGCTATAGGAGTCATTTCTCATTTAAACAAATCCGTCAAGATGATAGCATTGACACTTAATCATGAATCATTTACTGAACAAGAAAGAAAAAGCAAGAATAATCATAATGTAACAGGCCATCCTTAAACCTGAATTTTATTTTCCTATTAATGCATCTAGTGTTTGTGGGTGAGAGATGGTACAACTTTTAAAAACCAAGCAGTGAGAGACATGAGTAGGAAAATCTAAGTGCTTTGGTAAGCTCACAATTCTGCACTACAGGTCTGGATGTCCTTGGTTTCCCTAATAAATAGTCTATACCTCATGTTTCCTGTTAGGCAAATAATCTTTTTTTTTCAGGATTCTTTTGTATCTTGCTGGTTGGAGCCATTTCTCTTCTGCTTGCTACTGCTGAGAGAATTATGAGCACTTTCATTGAAAGCAGACTCTAAACCTGTGATCTGCTGAGCTATTCAATTCTGCTTCCTTGACTGGGCTCTTAGGCAGCATTCTCTCTTCCATTAAAAGTTCCCCTAAGTCTAGAATGGGCAGCTAGATGCCTCAGCAAATAGAGAGCTGAGCCTGGAGTCAGGAAGACCTGAGTTTAAATCTGACCTCAGAAACCTAGTGGTTGTGTGACCTTGGGCAAGTCATTTACCCTCTTTGCCTAGAAGATAGCTAGGTGAGTCAGTGGATAGATTGCTGGGCCTGGAGTCAGGAAGACCCCAGTTCAAATCTAACTTCAGACACTTACTAGCAATGTTTGTTAATGCAAACTGTTTGCATTAATCCATTAGAGAAAGGAAATGGTAAACCACCAAAATCACTAGACCCTGAGGTATCTGCTTCTCAAAAATGTTGGTTATAGCCCCAACTCTTGTTTTCAAATGGTAGAGGATTCTTCTTTCCTCCAATTAGCTTTTTCAAGTATCAACAAATTCTTCCAATCAGGTTATTTCCCAGTGGTAACTACCAAATTGGTTTCTTTCACTCAGCTGGAAGTAGCTCAACTTGAACCAAAGCACTTGATCTCTCCTTATCCACTATTCTGATTCTCTTCCTACTTCACTTCCATTTCTCTCTTGCACTTCGTATCTAGCTCTGGTTGCTGACCAATTCTTGCCTCAAAGGCAGGTCTCCTTGTGTGAAATGACTAACCAAAGCCTTGGAATGAGAAACTAAAATGTAAATTTCTGTTAGACCTACTACAGATAAGCAATGCACAATTGTTCCATAGTAACCAAAAACATAGATAGTTATCAATATTGTGACCTATCACCCTCAAAACAGTTTTCAAAAGAAGGTAGACTGCTAGAAAATAAATATTTTGACCATTTTTTTTTGTCTTTAATAAGTCCTTTTTTTCTGAGGAGATGCTTTTTTTCCTCTCAGATTCTTACCATCCTCCTGGTTACCTAGGTTTGCAAGATAGGTGTTATTCTAGATTCCTTAGGTTCACTCTCATCCCTTTATCCAATTTCTTGACTACTATTAATCAATAGTAATATTAATTAATATTAATCAATAGTAATCTACTTTCAAAGCATCTATTAAATATATCTACTTCTTTACTCTGACAATGCTATAAACCTATTTCATACCCTTATCAATTCTCATCTGGATAATTTCAGTAGGTTTTTGGTTACTCACCCTGCCTCAAGACATCTCACTCCAGTCCATCTTCCATTCACCTATCAAAATATTATTCCTAAAAACATCGCTTCAACCATGTCACACTCTTGTTCAATAAGCACCAGTGACTTTCTGGACTTCTAAGACCAAATGTAAAATTCTCTGGCTTTTAAAACCCTTTATAACCTGACCTCTTCCTAATTTTCCACTCATACCTTATTCTCCTGCACATTCTCTCAGGTCCAGTGATTGGCCACTTTGATGTTTCTTGAACATGATATTTCATTTCTTAGCTTCATGCATTTTCATTGGCTGTCCTCCATGTCTGGAATTCCTTTCTTCTTCATCTCTGCTTCCTCATTTCCATGACTTCCTTCAAGTCTTAGATAAAACCCCACTTCATGCATGATGTCTTTCCTGTTCCTTCTTAAGTCAAATGCCCTGCCTTTGAGGTTATCTCAAATTTGTCCTGTACATACCTTGTGTATAACACAGTTATTTGAATGTTTTCCCCCATTGGAGTGTGAGCTTATTGAAGGTGGGGCTTTTTTCCTCCTGGTACTTAGAACAGTTCTTGTCACATAGCAGGCACTTAGTAAATTTGTGTTGACTTGTTGATTTGAAGGGTTGTCTGTATTGCTGTCCAAGTAATGAGAGACTGCTTTTTTCATTTTTTTCTCACATGAATGTCTTTTTTTTGCCACTTTCAAAAATTAAAATGTTCAAATAAGAAAGAGGCATCACCTTATTTGTTATGTACTTAGTGTTTTCTCTCTCTCTCTCTCTTTCTCTCTCCCTCCCTCCCTTCCTCTCTCACTCCTCTCTCCCTCCCTCTTTCATCTGTATAAAAGTGATAATGACTTTTGAGACACTGTATATATGCACTGAATGGCATACCATCTGAATACCTAAAAGAAAATTTAATCAGAATGCAAAGATGACTTACTAGTAGCACAGTAATTGCTAATAACTTCAACATTCCCATTTCAGAACTAGATAAATTTAGCAGAAAGATAAACAAGAAAGAATTCATGGGCCTCAACAGAATTTTAGAAATAATTATGTATCATAGGCTTTATGCAATTCTAACTTCAGATAGTTCCTTTAAAAATTTGTCTACATGCTGTGCCATAAAATACTATACATAAACAAATATTAAAACATACTTTATAGGTAATAACAGCAAAAACTACAATCAATAATGAAAATGTAGAGAAAGGATTTAGATTTGAATGGAGACTAATGTCCACCTAAGAATATGGCAGTGGTAATCAAAGAACAGTTAAAAAATGAACAATTTTACCAAACTATAATAATGAGACAACATATTAAAACCTTGGAATGTACCTTACACATTCTTAGGGGAAATGCTTATCTGTAAATGCTTTAAAAATAGAAGAAACAAAAAATGAATTAATATTGTCTTAAGTGGCTTTTATTCACCCATCAGTATCTTATTTCAACTATTGTGACACAATACATAGTTTGATGTATGAATTTCTACCTGAAAAAGTGAGACTAAGTGATATAATAAATCTTTATTGTATTAGACCTCTGATTTTATCCATGTCGGAAGCCTTAGTTACTTAAACAGTGTAGATGAGCAACCATTCTGCAATTTATTGGTTTAAAGAGTTTCCTTGAATCACTGAGACATTAACTGACATGATCACTATTAAACATCCAGCATGTTTCAGAGGTAAAATCTCAACCCAAGTCTTCTTGGCATCAAGGTTGGATCTCTATTCATTCTGCCACTCTCCCTCTCAGAAATAGTTAAGGGAAACAAGGACTCTGAGGGAATTTAAGAGGAAGGAGAAATGGGTTAAGAAACTCCAATTGAAGGAACATTTTAACCACAGTTTTTGATGATTTTATAAAATAATTTCTGATTCAGAAGTATTATTTTCCTTTAATTTCTACTTTAAAAAATTTTCTTTAGATTCTGGACCTTTTATTCCTCCTTTTCAATTTTGTTGTTGTTTTTGTCTAGCTATTCTCTTGGAAATTTAATAAATGTGACAACAAATCTATAAATTAGGTGATATTATGGTTTCTACCAACATATCCCAAACATGAATAATGAATTTCCTTCAATTACTTAAGTCATTAAAAAAATTTTAAGTTGTTAGATGGGTTCCTTATGTATCATACCAATATCTTTAGATAACTCTCTGCTTTCCTCAAAATTATTTTTGTATCTTCAAAGTTTTAATCTTCTCATCTTTCCTATGCTGATGTGTAGAACTTTGTTTTAAAGGGTTTTATCAGTTCTTTCTTTGAACCCTTTGTTTGTTTGTTTGTTTGTTTTTGGGTTTTTTTTTTAGGCAATTGGGGTTAAGTGACTTGCCCAGGGTCACACAGTTAGTAAGTGTCAAGTGTTTGGTCTGAGGCCAGATTTGAACTCAGGTCCTCCTGACTTCAGGGCCAGTGCTCTATCCACTGCGCCACCTAGCTGCCCCCTTTTTGAACCCTTTGAAAAAGCATTCCTCCAATCTTAGAGTACACACCAGAATATGACTCTATATTCTTTTCCTCTGTTTGAAATGCTAGATAAAATGGCTGCTCCCCACAAAGGTTTCCATCACTTATCCTCCAGCAAATCAGTTTCTCCTTATTAGTTAATCCTCATATTGGTGGGGTATAGGCCTTGGAAACCCTACCCCCAACTTCCTAGAACTTTCCCACATGATCAAGCCTTTGGCAATCACCTTACGCATCAACCCATCCTAATTGATCTTTCATTGTGGCTGTGCTCAATTTTCCAATTCTGTTACCTCTAACCTAGCCCAGTCCTCCACTGTCTGTTACCTCCCCATTGTCTGGACCACTTCCCACCCTTAATCCTATCTAGACTCCATTCTCCCTTGGCCACATGGTCCAGGTCCCTGGCATTCTCTGTTACCTCCCAGTCATGCCAGACTACTTGGACACTCCTAGATCCCACCCCTAAGATCCATCTTGGCCTCCATTAAATTGCTCAGATTCTTAAAATCTGGCCAATAACGCAGACTCAGTAGGAATCTAACTCACTCCAATCGGTGTTTTAATAAACCTTGTCTTTGGCTGGAAAACAAAATAAAAATGATAGTGTGTGAAGAGGAGAGAGCCAAAGATGAAATTTGAAGTGACAATAACTCTTTTAAAATGCTTTTTTAAACCCATTCTTTTTTTAAATTTTAAGTTCTAATTTCTCTCTTTTCCTCCTGCCTCTCCCCTGCCCACTGAGAAGGAAAGCAACATGATATCGGTTATAGAAGTGAAGTCATGCAAAACATATTTCCATATAAGCCATATCACAGAAAAGCAAGAAAAATAAAGAAATAAGAAAATTATACTTCAATTTATGCTCAGAGTTCATCAGTTCTCTCTCTGGAGGTGGATAGCATTTTTCATTGAGTCCTTCGGAGTTGTCATTGATTAGTGTATTGTTCACAGTAGCTAAGTCTTTCACAATTGATCATCATTAAGATATTGTTGTTACTGTGTAAAATGATCTCCTAATTCTGTTAACTTCATTCTGCCTTGGTTCATACAGATCTTCCCATGTCCATCTGAAATCATTTTCCTCATAATTTCTTATAGCACAACAGTATTCCATCACAATCATATATCACAACTTATCTAGCCATTACACATTTTTGATGGATATCCCTTCAGTTTCCAATTCTTTGCCTCCACAAAAAGAGTTACTATCAATATTTATGTACATATAAGTTCTTTTCCTTTTTCTTTATTCTCTCCAGGGTATAGACCTAGTAGTGGTATTGCTAGGGCGAAAGGTATGCATAGTTTTATAGTCCTTTAGGCATAGTCCCAAATTGTTCTCCAGAATGGTTGTTCAGTTCATAATCCCCCCAACAGTTCATTAGTGTACCTATTTTCCTAGTGTACCTATTTCCTTTCTGGCATTTGTCATTTCTGATAGGAGTGAGGTGGTACCTTAGAGTTGTTTTAACTAGCATTTCTATAACCAATAGAGATTTAAAGCATTTTTTTCATATGATTATAGATAGCTTTGATTTCTTCTTCTGAAAACTGCATGTTTATATCTTTTGACCATTTGTCATTCAGAGAATGGGTCTATTTTCATAAATTTGACTCATATCCCTATATATTTGAAAAAATGAAGTCTATATTAGAGAAAACTTGTAACATTTTTAAAAAAATTACTCCATTGTCTATGGTACCTTTTAGCAAAATGTAGTTTCCCTGTTTATCTTTTTAAATTAGGTCTATTTTTGCTTTTGTTTTGTCTGAGATCAAGATTGCTAATCCTTCCTTTTTTACTTCAGCTGAAGCACAACAGATTCTATTCTAGTCCTTTATTTTAACTCTGTGTGTTTCTGTTTTCACATGCATTTCTTGTAAACAATATATTGTTGGATTCTTGTTTCTAATCGATTTTACTGCCCACTTCCATTTTATGGGTGAGCTCATTCACATTCACAGTTATGATAACTAACTACATATTCCCTTTCATCCTATTTTCTTCTGCTTATCTTTCTCTCTGCTTATCCTGTCCCTCCTCTAAAGTCTGTTTTTCTTCTGACCTCTGCCTCCTTTAATCTGTCCTCCCTTTTATGATCCCCACCTTTCTCTAATATTTTCCCCTCCTATTTCCCTACTGGGTAAGAGATTTCTATACCCAATTGTATATGTTTATGTCTGTGTGTATTCTTACCTTTCAGAACCAATTGTAACAGGAGTGAAGTTCAAGAACTGCCTACTCTTTCCCTCAATTCTCCACTCCATTGAAAAAGATCTTCCTTGTGTGCCTTTTTTAAGTGAAATAATTTTCCCTATTCTATCTTTCTTTTTCTCCTCCCAATGCATCCCTCTTTCACACCCCTTCTTTTTTTTTGAGATCATCCCAACATAATTGACTCACAACTGTACCTTCCATCTATGTAGATTGCTTCTAACTACCCCCAAAATGATAAAGTTCTTAGGAATTACATGTATTATCTTCCCATAAAGGAATGTAAACTGTATAATTTTACTGAATCTCTTTTCTTTTCTCTTTCATGTTTACCTTTTTATGCTTCTCTTGAAGCTTGGGTTTGAATGTCAAATTTTCTTTCCAGCTCTGGTCTTTTCAATAGGAGTCCTTGAAAGTCCTCTATTTCATTAAATATCCATTTTCTCCCAGAAGGATTATACTCAATTTTGTTGGGTAGGTTACTTTTGGTTGTAATCCCAGCTCCTTTGTCTTACAGGGTATCATATTCCAAGTCTTGCACTCCCTTAATGAGGAAGCTGCTATATCTTGTGTGATCCTGACTGTGGCTCCATAATATCTGAATGGTCTCTTTCTGACTGCTTACAATATTTTCTTCTTGGCATCAGAATTCTGGAATTTGGGTATAATATTCCTAGGAGTTACCATTTTGGGACCTCTTTCAGGAGGTGATCAGTTGGTACTTTAAATTCTATTTTACCTTTTGGATTTATTATATCAGGGCAGTTTTCCTTTATAATTTCTTGAAATATGATGTCTAGGCAATTATTTAATCATGGCTTTCAGGTAGTCCAATAAATCTTAAACTCTTTCTCCTCAATCTCTTTTCTATGTCAGTTATTTTCCTGATGAAATATTTCATATTTTCTTCTCTTTTTTCATTCTTCTGACTTTTTTTTCTAGATGTCACATGGTGTCATTAGCTTCCACTTGCTCAATTTTAATTTTTAATTAATTATTTTCTTCTGTGATCTTTGGTACCTCCCCCACCCCCCAATTTGGCCAATTCTTCTTTTTAAGGAATTCTTTTCTTCAGCAAAATTTTGTAACCACCTTTCCATTTGGTCAGAATAGACCAGACAGAGTAGTTTTTTAAGGAGTCCTTTTCTTCAGTGACTTTTTGTATCTCTTTTACCATTTGGCCAATTCTATTTTTATAGTGTCATTTTCTTCAGTATTTTTTTTTTTGTGCCTCTTTTGTTGTTCAGTTGTTTCAGTTGTGTCCAACTTTGTGACCCCAAAGTGTTTTGATATTTCCTTCTCCAGTTCATTTTACAGATGAGGAAACTGAAGCAAATAGGTTTAAGTAACTTGCCCAGGGTCATACATTTAGCAAGTGTCTGGAGCTGAATATTAACTCAGGTCTTCCTGATTCCAGGCCATGTATTCTATGCACTGTACCACCAACCTGCCTCTTTTACCAAGCTATTAATTCTCTTTTCATAATTTTCTTGCATCACTCTCATTTCTTTTCCTATTCTTTTCTTTTGCCCCTTATCTCTCTCTTTAACTCCTCTTGTCCAATTAGCATTTTTGTTTGAGGCTTTGATTCTAGTAGTTTTCACACTGTTATCTTCTTCTGAGTTTGTGTCTTAGTCTTCCTTGCCAGTGTAGTAGATTTTTATGATCAAGTTTTTTTTTATTGTTGTTGTTGTTGTTGTTTGCTCATTTTCTCTAGCCTATTTCTTTACTTTGAATTTTATAAAGTTGGGCTCTGCTTCCTTGGGGGTAGGGAGGCACTGACCCAAGCTTCAGGCCTTTTTTGTTGGGGCTATTTTCAGAGCTAGTTCTGGAGGTCTGAAAATTTTCAGTGCTTCCAAGCTAGTGTGATTTGGGGAGAGGTGTGGCCACTACTCTCCTGGTTTGTGCTCTGGTCCTTACCCAGGAAGGATCCTTGAACCTCTGCAGCTGCAAACACTAGTGCTCCTCTTAGCCCTAGAACTGTGATGAGAGCCTCTGTTTTCCTTCAGCCATAAGCACTAGTGTTCCTCTCTGCCTTGGAACTTTGACCAGGGTCCTTCTTGTAACCAATCACAGGTGCTCCTCTCTGCCCTGGAATTGCAAACCAGAACTCATATGGACAATAGAGTTGCCAGTCATTCCCAGTGCCACATAATGCCAGCAAAGGATCCCTGTAAACTTTTACTGACCAATCACTGTCTCTGGGCCAAGAACTTCTGAAGCTGCTGTTGCTGCTGCACCTCCGAGCCCCACTGCTGGTGCCGTTGAGGGTATGTGTTCTGACCTGGCCCCCATTCTCCAGTGTGGCAGACTTCTCCTGCTGACCTCCTAAGTTGTTTTAGGCTGGAAAAGTATCCCACCCTCACCTTTAGTCTGCCACTTCAAAATTTGATTTGAAGCATTATTTTAAAGTTGTTTAGAAGGGAATGTTGGCAAATTTGGTCCAGTTGCTGCCTCTAATCTACCATCTTGGCCCCACTCTTGACAATAACTCTTAGGTGGTAAAAGAAGGAACAGGAAACAGTGAAGAAGAATGAGAAAAAAAGTCAAATGAGCCTGGAGAAAACAAGGAAATAGCATTGTTACAAAGGCTGAGTGCAGACAAAATCTAAAGATGGATTGGCATAACCAATATTGTGAAATGTAGCAGAAAGTTCAAAGAGGATGAGAAGTAAGAAAAGGACGTATTATTTAGTTACTGAAAGATCACCAGTAATCTTTGAAAGAACAATTTCAATAGAGTAGTGAGGATTGAAGCCAGATCACAAGAGATTTGAGGGATGAGTGGGTGATGAGGAGGTGGAGGCAGCTGTTATACACTAATTGATATAGAAGTTTAGCTGTGAATGGGAGGAGAGATACAGAATGATAGGTTGAGGAGGTAGTGGTTTTTTCTTTAATTGGGGAGATATGAACATGTTTTTAGGCATCAGAGGAGTTAGCAGACAGAAAGATTGAAGTTGGGAGACAAAGAAGAATGACTGATGAAGCAACATCTTGGGAAAAAACAGGTTGGAATTCAGGAAACAGGTAAAATGGTTCACTTTGGCATGTCATGTCTGAGAATAGAGGAAGAGAACAAAGAATGAATAAGAGCATTCAGAAGTTTGGAGATTTGGAGGTGCAGAGGAGATGAAATAATGTAGCTCACACAGACTTCAATTTTCTTCAAAAAACAGGAGTAAAAAAAACAGGTTATTGTTAAAAGGAGAGGATTTAGATGGAGTTAGGACCCTTCTCAAAAACAGGGAATTTGAAAACAAACATTGTCAGATGTTACAAGATCCAGTTATAAGAATG
Source organism: Vombatus ursinus (assembly GCF_900497805.2). Taxonomy (NCBI): domain Eukaryota; kingdom Metazoa; phylum Chordata; class Mammalia; order Diprotodontia; family Vombatidae; genus Vombatus; species Vombatus ursinus. The sequence continues at coordinate 33,725,607 of NW_020954619.1, forward strand.
GTAAATGCATTTTTTTCTGGGAGCAATTGGGGTTAAGTGACTTGCCCAGGGTCACACAGCTAGTAAATGTCAAGTGTTTGGTCTGAGGCTAGATTTGAATTCAGGTCCTCCTGACTTCAGGGCCTGTGCTCTATCCACTGCACTACCTAGCTGCCCCAGTAAATGTATTTTGAAGAGAGAGAGATAAGAAGAGAGGGAAACACAGAGAGACAGAGACAGAGAGAGACAGAAATACAGAGAGATACAGAGATAGACATAGACAGACACAGCTAGGCAGAAAGGAAGACAGAAAGATGTAGAAAGACAGAGAGAGAGAGAGAGAGAGAACATGAACATTGAAGAAAGGACAGAAAGAAACTCTTGTTCCCTAAAGGTCTAGACTTGGTACCAATAGACCCAGGTTCAAATCTGAGGTTTTGTACTTAACCCTGGGTAAGTCATTTACTTCTCTGAGCCTTTATTCTCATCTGCAAAATAGAGATAATAATACTTATGTTATCTACTTCAAAGATATGTTGTAAGGAAAACTTACAGAAGTGTATATTGTAGAGTTTATACACTATATAAATTTGTTGCTGTTATTATTATGGAAATTATCAAATATAATCATACTCATAAATGTAATAAATGAAATGTAGTAACTCTAGTAAATGGATATAAGGAATTTTTTTTTTTTTAGTAATAACAGCTAACCTTTATATGGCAAGGTTTAAAGTTTGCAAAGCACTTTACTTGTGCTATGTTATTTGATCCTCATAATAGTCCTTTGAGGTAGGCCTTACAAATAAGGAAACTGAGAGAGTTTTAAATAACTTGCCTAAGGTCACACAGGTAATAAAATATTCAAGGTAGGACATCAAGTCAGATCCTTCTGCCTCCAAGTCTAGGGTACTATTTACTATATCAACTGGTTGCTGGGTAGAAGTCATTTATTAGAAAATGGTAAATAATATGTGGATTATAAATAAATTGAAAAGAGTGACATATATTTATTCCTTTAAATATGCAGGATATGCATCTTCACCAAGAAAAGTGTGTAAAAATGTTCTAGAATTTTTATTGGATTGAAAGTTTTATATGGCTATGACATGACTGCTATAACCATTATTCTACCCAACCTTTTAAACATATTAACTTTTATTTCAATTAACAAATATATATTTTCTGGTCCTCTCATCTTCCCTTGACTTCCTACCGCAAAATAAAAAAGAACTTATACATGGTCAAGCAAAACAAACTATTTTATTGGCCATGCCCAAAAACTTATATTCTGCATATTGAATCCATTACTCCCTATCAGTAGTGGGCAGCACTATTCTTCATCTGACCTTTGGGAACATGGTTGGTCATTAAGCTAATCAGAGATCTTCAGTCTTTCAAAGTTCATCTTTATAATGTTGTTATTCTATAAGTTCTCCTGATCCTGTTCAGTTTTCTCTTCATCAGTTATGTTTTCCTTAATTTCTCTTAAATTGTCCTTTTTAGTAATTCCTTAAAGCATATTATTTCATTACATTCATATGCCATATTTTTATTAAAACATTTTCTAATTGATGGATATTCCCTTAGTTTCCAGTTTTCTACTACAAAAAACCCTGCTAAAATATTATTGTAAATATAAGTAATTTTCTTCCCCATTAATTGGTGTTTAGGCCTCACAGTAGGATTGCTGTATCAAAGGGTATGTACAGTTAAGTGACTTTTTGGGTAAAGTTCAAAATTATTTCCTAGAAGGTTAGAGCAATTCACAGTTCCATGTATTAAGGTACCTATTTTCTTCTAGCTCCTCCAACATTTCTAATTTCCCTTTTTTGTCAACTTTGTCAATCTGGGCGTGAGGTAGAACCTCAGACTAGTTTTAACTTTAATTTTTCTTTTTTTTTGTGGAAATATAGTTTTATTCATATTCATTTTTAGAGCTGGCAAGGATATTAAAGATAATTTACTGTAAGCTTAGCAAGATTAAGTGATACAGTCAATGTGTAGGTTTCTTTTATATTTTAATTGGTATGTAGATATATTTTGAGTTTACTATCATGAAAATAGCTTAATGTATTTTTTATCAGGTCTGAAATTGGAAGGAAAGACTTTAGTTAACTCAGTTTAGAGAAACTGTAGGAACTAGACTCTCTAATTTTATTTATATTTTTCTCTCTCTTTTTTTCTGGTTTCACAACCAGTATATATCTCCTTTATTTCTGCTTCTGGTTTTCTGTGACTTTCTGTCCATCTTTTGGGAATGAGCTCTTAGCAGTATAATGATTCCATCTGGTGAGATGGAATCAATGGTGATGTTAGTTGATGTTTCTACAAGATCCAATCTGAACATATTGGATAATCAATAATCATTTCATAAATTTTATATTCATCATTGTATCTCCACATATGTGTACTAGAAAAAAAGATAACATATTGTAAAAATCATTCAAGCAAAGAGGGATTTAAAGTATATGAAGCATTTAAATAAATATGCTAATTATTTAAGTTTCATAGTGATTTAATGGAAAGAACACAGTGTTAGTGTTGAGGTTTAGGGGTCCTAGTACCCCAAAATCATGACACAGGGATCCTGCCCAAATGAATTTGACCTATGCTTTTTTTTAGCTAAAGACAAGATTTATTATGGATCTGCCATATTGGCCAGACTCTTAAGGAATTCAAACATTTGTGATCTATTGGCTAGATTATAAAAATGTGAGCCCTTGGCTAAATTCTTAAGGAATCTCAGCACCTTAATGGAGACAAGACGGACCTTATATACAGAAAGACTATGGGAGAGATCTAGGGAAGATCTTGATGGGAGTGGCCAGTAGGCTGGGGTGAACAGAACACCAGGGACCTGGACCTCCATGGCCAAGGGAAAATGAAGTCTAGATAGGATTAAGGGTGGATAGTGGCCTGGAGCCATAGGGAGATAAGATAATGGATGGCTAGGCTAGGTTAAGGGTAACTGAGAATTGGGAGATTGGGCATAGGTGATAATGGAAGGCTTGTTGATAGGATTATAGCCTTCTTCAAGGAGAATGGCATGGACAAATGAGACCCAAATTCTTTTTGGGGTAAGGGGCACAGGTCTCAGCTTTGGCCCATACCCCATCATTCCCCCCTTAAACAAATGGGTAATTTTCATTTTTCCTATTAATAAATGATTTGTAATTACTAATCACGAAGTGCTTACTAAGCGTTTTTCCATATGCTAATTGATAACATGAACTTTCGCCATTGAAAATTATTTATATACTTTTGACATTTTATCATAATAATAACTCATAAATTTTGATCAGTTTATTATATATCTGGAAAATGGAATCTTATCAGAGAAACTTGCTTCAAAGATTTTGTCCAGCTGTTTCCCTTCTAATCTTAGATACATTTTTAATAAAGCTTTCAATTTTTATATAATTAAAATTGTCCATTTTTAATGATCCTATCACTATTTTAGTCAGAAAATTTTCATCCTTTTCTATCTATACATTTGAAAAGTAACTTTTCCCTTTTTTCTTTAATGTTTTTTTATGATATGATATATCTGTCATATATCCATTTGGATTATCTTGGCACATGGTATGAAGTGTTGGTCTAAACCTAATTTTTGCAGATTGATTTCCAGTTTTTCTAGTAGTTTTTGTCCCATAGTCAGTCATTACTCCAGGACTTTGGGTTTATAGAACACTTGATTATTAGGTTCATTTCCTTCCATACGTTGTATGTCAAATCTCTTCCACTGATTAGATGATTTCTTAACTAGTACCACTCCATTTTTGCCAATTCCTAATTTGTAGTATAGTTTGAAGATTAGTACTGTTAGGCCTTATTCTTTTGCTCATTTTTCATTATTTTTCTTAATATTCTTTTAGAATTAAAAAAACCCAATTTATCAGTATTCATTTTTTTTTTCCTTCCTCTACTTTCTCCCACTGTCAGGGCAGGGAAAAGAGCTAGATAACAAGAAAGAAATTAAAAAAAAAATCCTCTATCACATAAGCATAGTTAAACAAAACAAATTCCCTTTCTGGTCATGTTGGGAAATATATATATATATATATATATATACACACATATGTACATATGTATATATATGTGTACATATATGTATATATGTGTGTTTATGTGTGGTGTACACACTGCATATTATTATTTCATTTCTCTGTCATGTGGTGGGTAGTGTCTGCCCTGAAAAAGCTTATTGAATTAAATGTCCTTTAAATCTCCCAGTTTCATTATTTTTGTATAACTGCATCTGCATAGTTATTCAGGTTTTCATTCTTGGAATCATTGTGAGTCCATGAAAACTGGCATAACTTAAATGTTCCTAAACCCCAGAATACATCTAACCTAAAATTCAATGACCCAGAGACCTGGGATTATATCCTTCCCCAGCCAGTTGCTTGAAGTGGAACAATTAGAATTAAATTTCTTGAATCCCTGACCTTTGTTTCTCAATATAAGTGTAAGCCCTGAGTGCTTGGAACTGAGGATTGGGGTTCACAACTTGTTTCATGTTTGAGTCACTAGTCATCCTGTGGAGATGGGAACAGAGGTTGTATGTGTATAAATACTTTTCTATGTGGTTCCCCAATGACATCTGTCCTCCTCTCATGGATACTGTGTGGCAGTATCACTTTTTAGGAACAATTCTCTCCTCTTTTGCCCTGTCATAATTTGTCATTCTCCCTCCTCTCTCATTCTTTTTCTTTGGGCACTTGCCAAGACTTGTCCATTCTACTTTTATTTCTATTAACATTGGTACCATCCTAGTTCAGGCCTTTGGTACCTCTTACCCACAATGTTGTAACAGCATCTTAATTGCTCTGTTTTCAATTTCTCCTCTCTTTGATCCATCCTCCACATACCTGACACAATCTCTTCCTGCATTAATGACACAATCTCACTGCATTAATGATTCTCTTCAGCCTGGGTTTTATGGCTCTCCACGATCTGATTTTGATCTACCTTCCCATACTCATTTCCCATTATTGCCCTTTATGAACTCTATGTTCTGGCTAAATTAGAATACTAACTGTTCTTTAGACCCAGCATTCCACCTCCCATTTCAATGCTTTTTCATGGACTATTATCCATGGCTGGAAGATGCCACCTCCTTACCACCACTTTTCAGAAACTTTACCTTTACTCACAGCTGAATCCAAATGTTGTCTTCTACATGAAGTCAATCATGCCATTTACCCCATCTGCCAGTAATCTCTCCCTCTTAAAATACCCATTCTTGAACATATAACCTTCAAGTAGAGTGCAAGCTTCTTGACGGTAGGGACTATTTTTCATGTTGTCTTTGAATCTCCAGTGCCTAATATCTTACATACACAAGGATTTAATAAGTGTTTGAACTGTATTAAATTGATTGTCATGGTAGAGAGGCAGCCATAGTGGGATAGACTTAATCACAAAACCTCAGTTTTGTGAGTTCTACTTCTTACTATGTAATCTTGAGTAAGACACTGACTTCCTAAGCCACAGTTTCATCATCTGTTAGACAGGGACAATATTGCCTGGCAATTCCTAACTTTAGAAGCAACTGGTGGATAGAGTGCTAGGTCTGATACTTACTAGCTGTGTGGCCCATAGCAGTTCCTTTGACTTCGGTTTGCCTTAGTTTCCTCAAATGTAAAATGGGGATAATAATAGCACTTACTTCCTGGGGTTGATACAATTCATAAACGTGTTTAGCACAGTGCCTGGCACATAGTAGGTAGTTAATAAATACTTATCCCTTTCTCTCCCCTTGCTATGAAGCTCAAGTGAGAAAGAATCTGCAAAAGATTTTTAAACTGTCAAATTCCTTGCAAAGTGAGCTCTCATTCTGCAGAATCATCCTAACTGACCCACTACCATGTCATAGAAGTATTTTCTTTAACTTAAGTTTTAGCATTGCTTTGTTTACATAAAACCAGAATTCACATTGTATAACTATGAAAGGATCACTCAGTAGCTATTTCTAGCTGATAGAAACCAGGTAAAGAAGCTTTTACTGAATAGTCTTTAGGATGGGTGTACTGTTTGAAGATTGTTTTTTTAACAGTTGATTTGAACTTAAGGGAAAATGTGAGATTAATCCAATATGAGACCTGGAATACTACTGAGTCAACAAATCCCAGAAATTTAGAGTTGGAAGGGATCTCAGTGCCTACCTAGGCCAACCCATACCTGCAAAATAATCCCCACTACTGTGTGCCCACCAAGGGATTGTCCACCCTTTGCTTTAAGTCCTCTAGTGAGGGAAAAACCATTGCCTCTAGAGGTAGATCATTCAACTCAGGGCTAGTTCTAATTATTATGTTTTTTTCATACCTTGTGTTTAAATTTGCTTCTTTACAATTTCCACTTATTGCTAGTCCAAATGAAGTAAATCTAACCTCCAGCTATCAAGTCTCTGCTCCACCCCATCCCCCAACTCCTACACTGTCCCTGGGACTACTCTTCTCTGGCTAAAATATCCCAAATTCCTTCAACAGGTCCTTATATGGTATGGAATCATGTTCTCTCACCATCCTTCTCAGGAGTGTCTCCAGCTTATCAATATCTTTTATCAGCATAAATCACAGTAGCATTTTGAAAGGTGTGTCCTATGACATAGACCTTCCAGAAATTTAATTTGGTTTCTGAGTTGTACATGGAAAATAAACAAGACTCCAGACTTATTGTTTTTAGAGTTTAAAATTAAATCCTTCTGGTGAGTAAATAATTGCAGAAAAGTCATTTTCTCTTCTACTTTCTTTTCTAGTTCTTAGGAAACACAATGTGGTCTTCATTAAAATAAAAAAAGTGATGTCCTTTTAAACCAGTTCAATGGGACTATTCTCATTAATTTTTCACTAAAAGTTAGTTTTGGGGATGGTTAGAGAGAAGCTCAAAAATTCTTGTTTAGTAGTGAAGCCCTCAGAAGACAGTGAATGAGGTATAATGGCAAAGGTACTCCACTGGGATTCAGAAGACTTGGGTTCTGGGATTAGTCATTAGTTTGAGATGTTGCCATCATCAAATCACTTCACATTACTGGGCTTCCCTTTGCTCATCCTTAAAATGATGAGCTTGGTCTTGATGACTTATAAGTCTGTTTATAATTCTGTGATTCAAAGAAGACCATTTTTTAGATTACATATTAGGAATGAGAATGAAATTTAGAGTTCATGTAGTCTAGGGAGTCTTAACTTTTCTTGTGTCACAGGCCCCTTTGGCAGTGTGAAGCCCATGGACTACAATTCAAAATAGTGTTTTAAATGCATGAAAAAAAAAAGATTACAGAAGAAACCCATTATATTGAAATATAGTTATTAAACTGTTTTTCATATGCAAGTTCATGGACCCCAATTTAAGAAACTCTCATTTACTACAACCCCTTTATTTTGCAAATAAAGAAACTGAGGTTCAGAGAGGTTAAATTACTTATCCATGGATATATAGATAGTAAATAGAAGTGTATGGTTTCAAACCCAGTTTCTCTGACTCACAATTCATTGTTCTAGTTGCTCCTAATAGTATCTTTCTAGTCTGGATTTGATAGTATCAGAGAATGACAGAATCTCAGCCTTGGAAGAAGGCTCAGAGGCCATCTAGTCCAACTGATGCTTGAAAAATGAATCCCCATTACCATATATCTTATAAGTGGTTATGCAGTTTTTGCTTGAATTCCTGCAATAGGGGAACCATTACATGCCCATAAAGCCCATTCCAGCTTTCAATAAATCTAATTGTTAAGAAGTTTTTCATTACATCAAGACTAAAATTTCTTCTTTATGACTTTCCATCATTGTTCCTGAATCTGCCCAAAGGGACCAATTAGAGCATGTTCTATCCCTCTTCCACATGGCAGCATTTTTTTTAAGGACTTGAAGAAAGCTACCATGCCCCCTCTGAGACTTCCCTTCCCCAAGCTAAATATCACCAATTCCTTAAATATGGCATGTATTCAAAGCCCATCATCCTTTTGGTTGTCCTTCCCTGAAACCTGTCCAGCTTTTTAATTTTCTTCTTAAAATGTGGTTCCCAGATCTGAACATATTCCAGATGTATTCTGACCAAGAGAGAATATAGAGGGGCTATTGCATCCTTATTTCTTGAAGAGTAACCTTGTTCCACGCAGCCCAACATTGCAAAAACTTTTTTGATTCTCATATCACTATGCTGACACATATAAGCTTGCTTAGTAGTTCCCTGAAATCTAGATCTTTTTCAGAGAAAGTATGATCTAACCACACCCCCCTCATCTGGTACCTATGAAGTTGATTTATTGAACTCAAATATAAGACTTTACATTTTTCACTGTACAATTTCTTTCTATTAGATTCAGTCCCAATGTTCTAGACTAAGATTTTTTTGGTGTCCTGCCTCTGTCATCCATTGTATTGTCTATCCCTGAAAGTTTAGTGGTGTTTGAAAATTTAAAAGGATCCAATCTATGCCTTTATCTAAGTCATTGATAAAATGTTAAGCCATAGGAGACCCAGTACAGATGTAGTGTGCATCGATCAAATTATCAAGAATTTATTTATCAAATGTGTGTGTGTGTGTGTGTGTGTGTGTGTGTGTGTGTGTACAGTATGTGTGCTTGGCCCTGGAGATACAAATACAAAAAAATGATGTAGCCCTTACTCTCTAGGAGGTTATGTTCTAATGGGGGAAAAGCAAGTAAAAATCTAAATATATAAAAAAAGAATATATATAATATAGTTCAATACAAGGTGGTTGGAGAACTAGGGAAAGTCAAACTCTTCCTGGTTTTCCTCTCCTCTCTATCAAAAAATCTAGGAAGGAGTAATCATTTCTCCATGAGATTTCCACTGTTCTACCTATAGTGACCAGTCCCTCCCTGTTGGTGTGACTCAGATTCATGATAGAAAATGCCCTTGTTAGTTACTTGTCAGTTTTGGAAGATGAAGTAATCATTATTCAAAATAAAAAAAAAAAGTTGTTACCTGCTTTGATTTTAAAAAGTGAAGTAGAAGAGCTTCAGCTGATATCTGAATAGGTGAATTTTCCCATCACTGCAATATCATACCTCTTCTGCCCACTTGGTTTGTGGTATGCTCTGATCACAAAATCATGTCTGTTTCTGCTTTCACTCATTTTCACTTAAATTTTCTCTACTATGCTTCCCCATTCTGATTCCTAGAGTTTCTCGAATAAATATAACTTCTTAATACATACTGCTACTCCACATTCCCTTTTAAACTATTTTTAATAATTTTAAATAAAGTATCCCATTCAAAGCCATAATCCTCTAATTGGTATCATCCCACCCAGTCTCAGTGATAACTATGAGGCCAGTTTTCTCTATTATATTAGGATCTATTTCATGTTGCTGGTTGCTTAAATTTTGGGCATTTGTGTAAAGAGATGTCTGGCACTTATTAAGTACTTAATAAATGTTTATTGACTAACGGAGACATTTCAGGCTGTGAATTTTACTTCTCAATCCTTCATGGATTATTTCTCCTATGAGCCTATTGATGTCTCTGTAGGTATTTTTCCCCCCATAAATCACATCTGTGACTAAGTAGATAAGTCTTAGGTTATTGCCTGAGATATTTAGTGGTTAAGCAACTTGATTAGGGTCATAAAGACAGTCAGTATCAGATTCTGGAACTGAACCTAGATCTTCTTGACTCTACATTCAGCACTCTAAGCCACTAAGTCACACTGCCTCTCATTTTTCCTTATGTCTTGGAATTATTTTGTTATTCTTTCTTTTGGAACAATAATAACTAACAATATACTTTCCCCTCTTTTGTCTTTTCATGAAATATTCCTTTGATAATTATTGCATACCATCCTACTTCTCATAGAATGTGAAAGTTGGAGGGATATTGGAGATTTATTCATTTGATGGATATGTATTAAGTAACTGTTTCCTATGTAGAAAACATTGTTCTAGGCACTAGATAGAGGCCACTGAATCCAGTCCTTAGATTTTACAGGTAAGACAGCTAAAAGAGGAAAAGTGACCCTAGAGGTACTTTTTGGAGGATCAGCATTAGGAGCCAGGTCTTCTTACTTCTTACTCTCAGACCAAACTTCTTTTACCCACACCATGATTACTGCCATATAATATGGGAAAAATGAGTAGAGAATAGTATTCAATTACTCCCTCTATTTTGATTTACTGTTTTCAAGATATGTCAAGTCAACAAGCATTTATTAAGTTCTTAGTATATGTCAAGTCAACAAGCATTTATTAAGTTCTTAGTATATGCCAGGCACTATTCTAAGCACTGAGAATATAAATACAAAAGCAGGCAGTTCCTGCCCAAAGGAGATTACATTCTAATGAGAGAAGAGAATACATAAAAGGGAGCTAAAAAGCAGATATGAAAAATAAGTAATATTTCTATAGCATTTATAAAAGACTTTCATAGGGTCCTAAATAACATTGGAAAGAACCTTATATGCAAACTCAAAAATAAAAAAGGAAGAGATTTTAAGTGATTACATACCTTTAATCTATACTTGTTTTAATCCCACATAAAAATATGAATATTTACTTTATTAGTAGTATCCATGTCATCTTTAATTTCATAATTTTTTTTACCTTTCTGCTGTGCATAACATATATTTATTGCTACTATTATTGTCTTTAGTCTTTAACTACAAAGTTTTAATCATTGAGTATATTGTCTTCATTGCCTGCTTGTTTTTTTCTTAATTCCATATCACTTCATATGATTCTTCTTATAATATAATTTGGGAAGATATGAGATTTAATTATCATGAGGAACTCCCAGTGAAGGATTTTTTACTAAAACAGATCAAAACCCATCCATGTCTGAGAGGACAAGTCCTATGGAGTTTCTTAAGTCATTTATGAGTGATTTGTCCAGGGTCACATGGCTAAAAAGTGTCAGGGAAGGAAATTGAACCCAGTTTTTCCTGATCCTGTGGATAAAACACTTTCTTAATTATGTCTCACTGTATCTCAAGTTATCCCATATTTCTTTGAATTCTTCATATTCATACTTTATTATAGCAAAATAGTATTTCACTGCATGTAAATACCATAATTCTTTTCAGTGAGTCCAATTAATGGGACACCTAGTTTGTTGTCAATCATTTGCTCCTATGAATAGTTCTCCAAGGAGTATATATAGATAGGCCCTCCCCCCTCTCCCAATTACCATTAACCATCTAAGGTATGAGGGCAGCTCTTTTCACAGTGGATAGAGTGCCATGCCTGGAGTCAGAAATACTCATCTTCCCAAGTTCAAATCTGGCCTCAGACACTTATTACTTGTATGACGGTGGGCAAATCATTTAGCCCTGTTTGCCTCAGTTTCCTCATCTGTATAATGAGCTGGGGAAAAACATAGCAAATCATTCCAGTATCTTTGCCAAGAAAACTCCAAATGGGGTCATAAAGAATCAGGCATGACTGAACAATAACATCTAGGCTATGTGTAATCTCAATAGTAGGACCACTAGGCTGAAGATCATAAACATTTAAAAATTATTTTTTTATAATTCCATATGCTTTCCACAAAAGGTTAGACTACTTTATAACTATATCAGCAGTATCAGGATAGTTTTCCTGGTTGCCAATTTCCTGCCAGGATTAATTTTTTTTTCTTATCTTTACCAATTTATTGGGTATAATTGCTTCAGTCTTCTTTCGCTCTGTATTTTTTTGATTATTAGACATTTTTCAACATTTTTTCCATGTCAATTATTTGTGTTCCTTAATGAAAAAACTACTAGTTTATATTCTTTGACTGTATGTTAGGGAATGGCTTTTATTCTTATGCATGCAAATCAATTATTTTTTTTTAATATTAAAATTAAGACCAAAGTGTAAGAAAAAAACAGCTGCCTCTCTAATGTGGTGGTCATTTTAGGCTATATTTTCCTATAATCAGTCAATAATTTGGAAACTCAGAGTTAAGAAGCAGAAACCTTGGTTTTCTAGGTTCTTGTCTAATCATCTACTTCCACATTCACCAAATCAAGCTTTGGGATTCAGAGTTTGCATAGAAAGTATATGAACAATTATGAGTGATCTCAAATAGCATTCATTCAAATCTATTTCTAGTTAAACAAATCAGATATAATGAGAATGAGTAGAATAGGCACACTTTTGGTAGAACTGTAAATTGGTCCAGACCTTCCATTTACCCATTTGGGATTATCTGAGCATAACCTAGACTACATAGGACATATAAAAATATTCCCTGCATAATTCCTGTAAATGATGTGAGAACTTTTTTTGGGAGGGGTGAGTGGGTAGGTGTTGGCTATCAGACAATTTTTACTTATCAATGAGTTACCTAATTGGTTGCTGAACCACAACACCATGTGTATGAATAAAAAGGGAACTTCTCCACCATTACTCTCTTCCTTTTGGCTTCAAAAAGTGAAGACTTCTTCGAGTAGCCTCCTGAGAACTGGGCTGGGAGTAATGGGTTAGCCAAGAGTCAGATATGCTAAAATACTGGATACCACCAGAGTCACAAAAGGTCATTAGATTGACAGAGAGTAGCAAAGGTTCAGCTTTTGCTCTCTTCAGGGCCTTAGAGTCAAAGAACTTGGAATTATCTGACGGTTTGTTAGCAAAATCCAGACACATTTTTATTCCATTTGCCTTCGAACATGCTCACATCTCCCCCAAGATTCCACAAGGAGCATATACTACATTTATCTTCTTAACTGAGAAAATTGAGAACTTTCAATGTGAATGTTCTTTTTTTTTTTTTTACCATTCTCTTTAACTTAAAGTCCCTTGACATCATTTGCCACTCTCTAATCCTTTTCCCCAGCATCTGAAAAAAAGCTGGCTTTTGTCTTCGCCAAAGCCAGCCTCTTTAGATGTGCAACTGATGCTATTTCATTCCATCTTCTCCAACAGATTGTATCCAAATACAATTCTCCCTCTCAAATCTTCATTATCATTATTAATAATGATTACAATAAAATAGCATTATTGTAGCAGCTAATTGGCATAGTGAATAGAATGTTGGACCTGGAGTCAGGAAGACCTGAGTTCAAATCCTGCCTCAGATACTTATTAGCTGTGTGACCTTAAGCAAGTCACTTAACCACTGTTGGTGTCAGGGTCCTCATCTGTAAAATAGGGATAATAATAGTACATATCTCCCAAGGTTGTTGTGAGGATCAAATGAGATAATAATTGTAAAGCACTTAGCACAGTGCTTGACACATAGTAAGTACTATATAAATGTTACTATTGTTATCACTGTTATTATTAATGCTATTATTATCTTTGACTTTTTTGGGTTATGTGTCTGGCAATGGGATTGGCATGTTAAAGGATATGGACAGTTTAGTTTTTCTTGAATAATTCCAAGTTTTGCACCATTTTACACCTCTACCACTAGAATATTATTGGGCCTATATTCCCACAACAATGGGCAGTTAGGTGGTACAGTGGATAGAATGCCAGACCTGGAGTAAGGAAGACTTATCTTCCTGAGTTAAAATCTGGACTCAGTCACTTACTAGCTGGGTGATCCTGAACAAGTTACTTAATCCTGCTTGCATCAATTCCTCATCTGTAAAATGAGCTGGAGAAGAAATGGCAAACCACTCCAATATCTTTGCAAAGAAAACCCTAAATAGAGTCACAAAGCATAAGACTCGAACTGAAAACCAACTGAACAAACAACAAATTCCTGCAACTTCTCCAACACTGACCATTCTCATTTATTGTCACCTTTGCCAGTTTTCAGGATGTGAGAAAATCTCAGTTTTTTAATTCATATTTTATCTTATATTAGTGATTTGGATTGTATAATAAATGACAATTATAGCTTGTAGTAATCCTTTTGAAAACTATTTGTTTATATTCTTTGACTGTAGAATGACCTATGATACTATATAATTGTTAATTTTCTATAATTTAAATATTAAACTTCTATTGGTGATATTTTATGAAAATAGGTTCCTGCTCTAGCATTTCCCTTGCAATTCTGTTTCAATCAATTTTATTCACATAGATGTTTTTAAAATGGTGTCTAGTCACAGTAGTCTATTATAGCATAGCTCATCATTTTTGGGATTTAGATGAAGTGAAATGTGAGGGGCAGCATGGCTTAGTGTATAAAGAACTACCCTTGGAGCCAGGAAACCTTGGGTTCAGCTCCTGCTGCTAACTCATATTGACTTTGTGAACCTGGTAAAGTCACTTAACCTCTTAATACTCCCAAACATCTCTTTAAAAACACAAGATATAGAGCAACTGATGATTTGTATTGATAAAGTATCCTCACCAGGAGTTCCTTATATCTATGAAATTAAATGAACTAATATAATGTGGAAAAAGTAGTAGGCCAGGAGCCAAAAGTCTTGAGTTTGTATAATTTTTCCCTCTATTAGAGGAAGATTTTTGAAGATAGATACTGTATAACTTTAGATCTTTTTCTTTTTTTTTGGCTAGGCAATGGGGTTAAGTGACTTGCCCAGGGTCACACAGCTAGCTAAGTGTCAAGTGTCTGAGGCCAGATTTTAACTCAGGTCCTCCTGACTCCAGGGATGATACTCTATCCACTGCACCACCTAGCTACCCCTAGATCTTTCTTTCTTTATCCCAATACATAGTGTGCCACACATAGTTGGTGTTTGATAAGTGTATGTTGAATTGAATTGGATTATTATTTAATTTCTAATTTGGTCACTTAGGAGGTGATGAAAATCTCTCTCTATGTTAATGTTTTCCTCAATAAAATGTGAGTGCTAATACCAAAAGAGACTAAAAACTAAAGAGAACGATAATACCAAAGAGACTATTTCTCCACCCAGACCAACCCCATCTTTGGGCAATCAGACAAAGAATCTATGTCCCCCACCCACGCTTGAGCAGAAGACAATGGCCTGGGAGTTTCATCTTATATTAAATTCCTTGTAAGGTTGGGTGGTGTAACAATACTTAGATTGAGGATAATGTTAATCCTATCTGCTATCATCTGTCCTGTCCTCCAGAGGCTTGAAATGAGAACTTTAGAAAAAGGAGAAGAACTCTGGATCTCCCTAAATCATTAGTTATTAATAATCATTTGTCTCAGCACTTGTTAGTTGTATGATGCTGAACAAGTCACTTAACTTATCATTGTCCCTGGATAACTTTCTAAGTCTATAAATTGTAGAATAGTTGCTGATCTGCATAGGTAGATGGGGTTTCCTCATTGGGAATACCCTACAAAGATTAATGATATAAATACAGTAATTTGTGGGAACAAAGCACTAGCAACTGGGGGAATCAGGAAAAACCTCATGTAGAAGGAGGCATATCATCTGAGTCATAAAGCTGAATAGGAATTCTAGGAGACAGAGGTGGAGGGAGGGAATTTTAGACACAAGGGAATAGGTTGAGAAAAGTCATGGAGATGGGAAATGGGGCTCCAGTTATGAGGAATGGTAAGAAATGGTTTGAATGGACCATTAGGTAATGTGATACAAGCATGCAAAGATAGGTTGGGGCCAGGTTTTGAAGGGCTTTAAATGCCAAGCAGAGAAGCTTATATTTGATCTCGCAGGTAATAAAGAACCATTGAAATTTCTTGAGCAGGGAAGTAACATGGTTATGCTTTAGGAAAATTCCTTTGGTAGCTGTATAGAGAATAAACTAGAGTGTGAAGAGAGTTGAGGCAGGGAGGTCAATTAGAAGGCTATTTAATTAGTCCATGCAAAAGGTCATAAAGACCTGAAATAGAGTGGTAGCTTTGTGAGTGGAGAAGAAATATATTGTACAGGGAGAAACAATGAGATTTGGCAACTGAATGGATATGTGGTTGGAGGAGCTGAACATGTCACAGCGATTGTGAACTTAGTTGTCTGGAAAGTTGGTAGTATCTGTGAAAGAAATAGTAAAGTTCAAAAGAGGAGCATGGTGTGTGTGTGTGTGTGTGTGTGTGTGTGTGTGTGTGTGTGATGAGGGAGTTGAGTGAGGTGAAAAGACCAGGGCTGAATATATATATCTGGGAGTTATCTGCATAGAAATGATAATGAAATCCCACACCTAGAATGCTCTCCCCTCCTTATCTCTGCCTATAGGCTTCTTTGGCTCCCTTTAAGTCTCAACTAAAATCCCATATCCTACAGGAAGTCTTTCATAAGAGTTTTCCCTCTTTTAATTCCTTCCTATTTATCCAGTGTACGTAGCTTGTTTATACATATTTGTTTGTTTGTTATCTCTACCATTAGATTGTGAGGTCCTTAAGGGTAGGTACTTAATAAATGAATTTTGATTGATTGACTGAAATCTAATTACATTCAACCTTAGGAAGGTCTTTTTGCTTATGTTCATCACAAGACTACAAGATGATAGGTCTAAATGTTTTGGGAAATGACATTTCTTGTTACCTTTCAGTTCAGGTGTTATTAAATTCTATCAACTTCTTTATTTTGCCTTTCTGAGAAGAACTTAAGTCTTATCCATCTATCTAGATGAAATAACTAGTTTTTTTGTTTTGTTTTGTTTTGTTTCAAGCATAGTAGAGATGTCAAATATAAATGTGATCAATTTGTCCAATATCACTTTGTTGATCATTGGACACAGATTCCACATTAATAGTACCAGAAGTAAAATTAATGTTTGTAGATTGTCTAGCTATTGTGTAATTAATAACGTCTTTTGACTGCTTTCCTATTATCCTTTCATTGTGACTTTTGAATCAGAAATTTAAAAAATCAAAAGGAATTAATTTTGTTCTTTTGTGCATTTTGTGGTTCAATGTGGATAATGAATCCATGGTTTCCAGTAAAAATACATTGTGGAAATATATCCAAGACAAATAATAAGAACTTACTATATCAGTGGATATTGCTGTAGTAGATGTCATGTGCAATCTCTTTAGGGTATGGGTTAGACTAGATGGTCATTGAGGTCCCTTCTAACTGAAATTCTACAATTCTGTGTGTGAGATAATGGACTGAGTACCAAACTTGGATTCAAGAAGACACAGATTTGATTTTGATTCAGGCACTAACTAGCTGTGTGACACTGGATGAAGCATAACCTCTATGGGTGTCCATTTCCTTATTTTTAAAATAAAGGGTTAGACTTGATGCATCTAGCTCTTAATCTATGATGCTCTCACTTTGGAATAATTTGGATTTTTTTTCTGAGATTTCAGAGAAGATAACTTTCTAGTCACATCTGCCATTTTTAGCACATCTCTTCCCACAATGTTATGTGGACTTTTAACCAAGATGGCTTTTCATTAGCACACAGACCTGAGAAGCTTTATTCTCATTGTAGCTCTGTTTCCTTTCTGCTTCTCTCAGGGTCTCTTGGCTAGTAGGTGTAAAGGTATGGAGTGATCTAACAGATATCGTGTTAGGTAGAAATCAGGTCAATGAAAGGAAATTGCAGAAAAACAGGTGTAGCTCACATATGAGGGAAGACTTTCTAACCACTAGAACTATCAAGAAAATTGAAAAAATTACCTAGTGAGGTAGTGATTTTCCTGTCACTGGAACTTTTCAAGAGAGAGTGTGATACAGTGTTAGAGATATTGTAGAGGAGATTTTAAATCAGGAGTAATTACCATAAAAACTTACTCCTTAGCTAAAGCATAGTCTGATTTGAAATCATTGAATTGTGAGAAATCTTTGCAATAAATCTGACCTACATTCTAGATATATGGAGAAATATTATTTAATTAATTATTTAAGGTTATTATAATATAACCCGATTTTGAAAAGTAGGGGTTTATGTTGGATTCACTAACTTCTGAAGACATTGGTATTCAATTTACTTTTGCATTTTTCTTAATTCTCTTTCCTATTCTGCACTACATGTTTCTTTCATTTACTTCTTTCCCTTCTAGATATTTTGCTGTCAAATGCTAATTATTTTCAAGTATCTGAATTATAGTTTCCCTAATTCTGTCCTAAATTTCTTCTGGACTGTGTTCATGTACTCCCTACTAATGTATTTGACACTTAGCTTTAAGGTTATTCAATCATTTAGTTGTTTCTGTATGACCTTTTTCAAATCTATTTTTGTACGATGTTTAAAAAGTGGGACCTTTGTTAAAGGAAAAGTTTGAAGTTATTAAAAAATTTACAATTTTCCAAAGGCAATATTCCTCCTATTTAATTCTGAGCCTCGAATTCATCCATCTGCAGTTTTTATCCAAAATAAATACACACATATAATAGTAATAAATAGTAATAATAAATAAATGACATTTATATAGTGTTTACTATGCACCAGACACTGTGTTAAGTGTTTCACAATTTTTATCTCATTTGATCCTTACAATAATCCAGGGATATAGATGCTATTATTATCTTTATTTGACAGACAAGGAAACTGAGGCAAAAGAGGTCATTTCCAGGGTCAGCTAGTAAGTAACTGAGAATGAATTTGAACTCAGGTCTTCCTAACTACAGGTTTGGCACTCTTGTGAATTTTGACACCTTGCTGCATATAATTGTTGCATCTACTAATGCAGGAGACCTGTAGATTTCCATTCAACTGCAATTCTATGCGGGATCTCCTCCATGTCAATAGCAAAGGTCAGTGTTTTTAATACCAATCAATTTAACACCAGTGTTTTTAATACCAATAATACAATGTTATTGTATAGCCAAGGGCAAAGGAACACTGTCATCTTCAAAAAATTAAAAATGAAGGTTGTATAGTGGGTATAAGCTGGCTGTAACACATTAAACAGGAGATTATTAATGAGAATTAAAGACATGGATGACAAAAATATATTAGTAAAAAAGGTTACCTGATCACATTGTTAGATCATAGAATAGATCATAGAATAGACAATAGAATTACATGAATAGACTTTATATGCCATTGGGATCCTCATAATATGATGAGAATCTGAGGAAACTCCACCTGGACCATGTGAGGACCCCCATGACAAACATGAGATGAGAGAAACCCAGCAAGCATGGATGGGATGTGTTCTGCATCATTGAAAGGAACACCCACATCCTTCCACTGAAACTTCTCTGTCCAAAGTTACTAATGATCTCTTATTTGCCAAATGCAATCATTTTCCTTAACTTCTCTGCATTCTTTTTTGGGCAAACAAATACATACAAAGCAAACTATACATGGGATAAATAGAAGGATGAGATTTTAATTGACAATTAAAGGAAACATGGGAGGTCAGTAGTTTGGATGGAAGAGGGAGAACATTCCAAGCATGAGGGACAACTAGAGAAAATTTGCTAAACCAAATCTCATCTGTGGAACAACCAGGAGGCTAGAATAAAGTGTAAGAAGTCTGGAAAAGTAAAAGGAGCAAGGTTATGAAGGACATTGAACATGAGGGACTGTGAGGATGATGATGTTCTCTACAGTAATAGGTACAATAATGTTTAAGGGGGAAGGTTTAGGGAAAGATAATAGTTTGATTTTGAACATATTGAATTTAAAATGTTTACTGGACATCCAGTTTGAGATATCTAGAAAGTAGTTGGAAATACAGGATTGGCAATCAGGAGAGACACTGGCCTAGGAAAGATAGATTTGAGAACCATCAGCATAAAGATAGTAACTAAATCCATAGGAGCTGATAAGGGAAGTAGTGAAAGGGAGAAGAGAACAGGGCCCAGGATAGAACCCTGAGGGATGTCTATGGATATAGGGTGTGGTCTGGAGAAAGATCCAGCAAAAGGGACAGTGAAGGAGTGGTGAGATATGTAGGAGGAAAATTTGGAGAGAGTGGGGTCCTGAAAACCTAGAGAGGAGAATATTAAAGAAGAGAGAGTGATCAGTAGTGTCAAAGGCTGCAGAGTAGTCAAGGAGAATAAAGATTGAGAAAAGATATAACAATTAGTAACTTCGGAGAAAGCAACTTAGGTGGAATGATAAGATCAGAAACCATATGACAATAGGTTAAGAGAGAGAAAAGACATACAATGGGGAGTATAAAATAGTAATAAAAAAAGAAAAGAAAGTGGAGACAACTATTTCAGGCAGCATTTTCAAGGAGTTCAGCTAAAAAGGGCAGAAGAGAAATAGGACAATAGTTAGCAGGGATGGAAAGATCAGCTGAGGATTTTTTAGGATAGGGGAGACATAGACATGTTTATAGGCAATAAGAAAGGTGCCAGTAAAAAGGGAGATATTGAAAATAAGTGAAAGAGTGGAGATGATGGAAAAAGTCTGTTGGAGGAGATGGGGGTGGAATGGGAACACTTGAAGAACAAGATTTTTTTTCAATCCTCAGCACTTATCATAGGGCCTGGCTCTTAGTAGGCACTTAATAGGTGTTTACATATTTATCGATTGATTTCACTGACTGTCCCTTATGCCTGGAATCTTCTCCCTCCCCTTCTCTGCCTCTTGGCTTCCCTGGGTTTTCTCAAAACTTATCTCAAATACTATGTTTTGTAGGAAGGCATTTCCACTCTTCTCTCCCCCAAATGCCTTACTTCTGAGATTACCTCCAATTTATGCTATGTATATCTTATATGTAGATAGTAGTTTATATATTTCATCCCTATCATTTACATGTTATGTACATGTTATCTCCTCTTGCCCTTGAGAGCAAGTGATTTTTTTTTTGCCTTTCTTTGTACGTCAGGCAATTAATAATGCTTCATACCTAATAAGCATTTAATAAATAACTGATCTGACTTGACTTCTTCACCTGTTATCACTTCTCCTTTCATTTTTGGTGCTAGTAATTTAGTTTTCCTATTTTAAAAATCAAATTTGCTAATGATTTATCTACTTAATTTATAAAAAATCTCAGTTTTACCTATTAATTAATGACTTAAATTTTCTTTATGTTTTCAATTTTAAAAATCTCTTCATTCATTTTAAATATGTCTATTTTGGTGTTAATTTAGGGTTTAAAAACTTGTTAATTTTTAAAAGAATTTTCAAAATTACTTGCTTAGTTCATTGATTGGTTCTTTCTATGTTTCATTCGTAAAAGGGTTTAGAAATATAATTTCCTCCAAAGGACTGTATTGCTCCAACCCTTAAATTTTGGTTTGTTTTCTCATTATTGTTATTTTCTTGGATGAAATTATCTATTGTTTCTCTGATTTATACTTTGACCAACTAAATATTTTGGATATACTTAATTTAGTTTCTAATCAATTTTTTTTATCCTTTCTTCAATGATACTTTATTCAATATATTATATTTTATTAATCTCAGGAGAGATTGTGTTTAATATATCTAGTTTTTCAGTTTTGCTGATAAGGATTTTATACCTAATAAATGATCAGGATTTATTAAAGTGTCATGCAGTGCTAAGACATACATATACATATATATATATATATACACACACACACACACACAGACACACACACACATATATACAATATACTTATATACATACATATACACACATATATACATACATTTATACATACATACAAACATATACATATATATATAAAATATATGTGTATACACACATATCTATCTATCTATTTTTCTATTTCTATTAAGTAATCACCAGAGATCTATCATTTCTCACTTTTAAAAAAATATATTCAGGTCATTAACAGTTTTCTTTTTTTCTTTCTTCATGAACACCTTGAAATTTCCCAATAGGGGTTTCATGGACCTAAAGAACACTTGATCTGATACAACCTCTTACTCTTGTAGATGTGAACATTAAGGTCCAGAGAATTGAACAATTTGCCAAGATCACACATCCAGGTGATGTTCTATGCCTAAGCTATTCTTGATAATCAAAGTTTGTATGTTGTTCCTAACATGGCAGTAATATAAAAGAATATTTAGCATTTACTAGTTACTATTAATATACTAAGCATCAAAACAAACATAATTTTGAACTCTATTCAATTATATATCAACTTAATCACAGAGGGCAAACTACAGCCTGAAAGAAGGATGTAGCTTTTACTCAAAGAAAAATGGGAAACAAAACTCAATGGAAAGGTATTCAGTGACAGCTCATTCATTACTTTTTGTTGAAGGTTGTGTGTTGCTATGTGAAACACTTTCTTGAAGCAGCAACTCTTGAGAAGCAATTTAAAGGAGGTGTCATATGGGTAGTGGGAGGCTAACAGACTCTGCCAGACAGCATTTTTCTATTACTGGGATTGTGGCATACACTGAATTGCAGTCAGTCCTGAATAGGGGTGTTCATATGAGTAACTAGGCATTTTGAAGAATGATGCTATGTCATATAAAATAGATGAATAATGGGGAGAACCAGTCATGCCAGAGACAGAGAACAAACCAAGACATTGTGATGGGAAAGTGCATAATTTACCAGATGTACCAGATGCTGCTCAGTCTTTCCTTTGAGGTTTTGCCCAAAGGAAAATATTGATTTTTTTCAGTTCCACAATATTTTTGCCATCTGCCCTTTCCTTTCCACTTTGAGCATGCCCATTCTAGTTCAAACGTTTACTACCCCTCACCTAGACTATTGCAATGGCCTTCCAATTTGGTACCCTGACGGCCCCCTGCCTATTACTTCTTCCAACCATTCATTGTCCCTATTCTTTCTAACTGTTGAGGACATCTCCATCCTTCTGATCACAAAGGTTCAAAATCTCAGTCTTTCTTATCTCCTCATTTTCCCTCACCCCTTCCTGCATATCCAATTAGTTGCTATGTACTATGTCCATAAGACCTTTTGCCTCTTTCTTCTTCTCTCCATTCATGTAGCCACTACTCTAGCTCAAGTTCTCATCACTTCTCAGCTGGACTACTGAAACAACTTTCTTATTAGTCCCCTTGCCTTAAATGCCTTCCCTCCCCAATACAGCTTCATAGTACTGCCAAGGTAATATTCCTAAAGTATGTGTCTGATCATCTCACTGCTATGTTCAACAAGCTCCAGAGCCACTCTCTTGATGCTAAGATTGAATCCAAACTCCTCTGTTTGGCATTTAAAATCCTTCACAACTTGACCATAGCCTATTCTTCCAGGATTGTCACATATTAATCTTCACGTAATCTATGACCCAAGTGAAATTGCCCTACTTGGTACTCCCCTTTCATAGTATTTTACTCCCTGTGCCTTTGCAGAGTTTGTTTCACAAGTTTCTCCTCACCCCCACCTGTAGTATTCTTGTGCTCCTTTAAAGCTCACCTCCTACATGAGGCCTTTTGTAATTCCTTTAGTTTTTAGTGCCCCTATTCCAAAATTATTGCGAACTTAGTTTTTATTCATATTTATAAATGTTATCTTTCATGATAAAATGGTCCTTGAAAGCAGAGACCATTTCTTTTTTGTCTTTGTATCACAATACCTACCATAATGAATTTAGTAAGTTCTCCTTGATTGATTGTTTGACAGATTATTCTTCTAAAAATATCTTAATCTTTCTGATACGTGGATTTCATTATGTAATGCATACAGAGGTTCCCAAGGTGGGTGATACTGCTTTCTGGGGGGGTGCTAGAAAGATTGGGGGGGTGGTGCTGGTAGTAACCTTGGATATAATTGAGGGGCATTGAATTAAAATAAGGGAGTGGTGGAAGCATATGGAAAGAAAAGAATATAAGAAAATTTTGAAAAACCATTTGTACATGTTTCATCTGTTGTGTAACAGAGTTAAAGTCATAGTGATTACATTATTTTCTAAATCAACACACAAAATGCAAGTTAGAACTGATCAGTGGTCAAATCCAGAGATAGTTCTTAACAAGCAAGTATTGGCAGGCCAGCATGTCGTGCATAGTCGGAAAGTACAGCGTGCATTGGCAGGAATATGCATGTGTAATAACTTGTTTACAATATGATAATATATGGTTACATGATGCAATATTATGTCATCAAAATTTCAATGCAGAGAAAACTCCACAAATTTACAATAAATTATTAAATTTAAGATGCATCATTTAAAATATTTTATATATTTTTTGAAATGATGCAAATTAAAAAAAACATTAAAGGATTAAAGAAAGTAGATTTCCAGGGGAGTACTGAGTAATTTTTTTTGAAAAGGCCTGTTTGTTATTCAAGGAAATTCAAGTCTACCTTGCTAGTTTTCCTACTCTTTCCCTTGAAAACTGTCTACTACAGCAGAACTGATCTATTCCGAATTCATCAAATACACCTTCTGTTTTCCTGACTCTTTGTATGTGCTTGTGCCATTCTCCATTATTGAAATACCTGCATTCTCCATCTGACAAAATCCTGCCCATCCTTTAATATCTGTCTGAGATAACCTCCCATTGACATTGTAGCTATCTTGTACATACATATTTGTTTGCATATTGTCTCCCCTGTTGGAATATAAGTTCCTTGAAGACAAAGACTATGTTTTTGCCTTTCTTTTGACTTTCTTACTACTATCCTCAATCCTTAGCACATTGACTAACAGTAAATCCTTAATAAATGTCTGTTGATTGACATTCATCTTTAAATTCCTCTTCTCCAAGGTAGCCTTCTTAGGTCAGATGACTGGTCACTCTGAACTTTCCCTCTGAACTAATACTATTCATTATCAGTTGGTAAGCAATTGTCTTTGATACCCATAATAGTTATTATGACAAGGCTGTATATTGTCACTTTATTTATTTATATCATGCAAAATGCCAGGCTGGCTGAATCAAAATTCAGAATTAAGGTCGCCAGGAGAAATTTCACCAATCTCAGATATGCAGATGATACTCTGATAGCAGAAAGTGAAGAAAAATTAAAAAGCTTCTTGATGAGAGTGAAAGAGGAACGTATAAAAGCTGGCTTGAAGCTTAACATAACAATAACAACAACAACTCAGTTCTTGACAACTGATTATGATAAATAGAGACAGAAGAAATTGAAGCAGATTTTATATTCTTGGGCTCAAAAATCACTGCAGACATTGACTACAGCCATAAAATTAAAAGACATTTGCTCCTTAGAAGGAAAGCTATGTCAAATCTGGACAGAGTACTAAAAAGCAGAGACATGACCTTACTGACTAAAGTCCATATAGTTAAAACTATAGTTTTTCCAGTAGCAATATATGACTGTAAGAGTTGGACTCTAAGGAAAGCTGAGGGTGCAGAATCAACACTTTCAAATTGTAGTGATGGAGAAGACTTTTGAGAGTCCTTTGGAAAGCAAGGGGATCAAGTCAGTCAATATTTAAAGAAATTAATTCAGGCTATTCTTTGGAAGGAAACTGAAACTGAAACTGGAAACTGAAGCTTAAATACTTTGGTTACATAGTGAGAAAGTGGGACTCTTTGGAAAAGACTCTGATGTTGGGAAAGATTGAAAGCAAAAGGAAAAGGGGAAGGCAGAGGATGATGTGAATAATATCATGAAAACAACAAACATGAACTTGAACAGACTTTGAGAGATAGTTGAGGATAGAAGGGTCTGGTATGCTATGGTCCATGGGAGTCATGAAGTGTTGGGCACAATTGAATGACTGAACAACAACAACAACAACTACAACCATTTCTATAAAATATTCGGGTTTTCAAGGTGCTTTACATATATTATATCATTTGATTCTCATAATAATCCTGTGAAGTAGATGCTATTATTATCTACATTTTATAGACATAGAAATTGAGACTCACTAGTAAAGTGACTTGTCTAGAGTCACTCTACTAGTAAGAATCTGAAAGGGGAGTTAAATCCAGTTCTTCCTGCTTTCTAATCCACACATCACTGGCCAACGTGATGATTATTTTGCCTTTTTTTTTGTTGCTGTTGTTACAAGGGAGGGCTCCTAATTAGGTTATGATAGAGAGGGAAAACTTTTTTTTGGGGGGGTGAGGCAATTGGGGTTAAATGACTTGCCCAGAGTCACACAGCTAATGAGTTTTTAATGTGTCTGAGGCTGGATTTGAACTCAGGTCCTACTGACTCCATAGCTGGTGATCTATCCACTGCGCCACCTACCCGCCCCAAAAACTTTTTTAAAAGACAGAAAAGAGCATCAATAAAACCTTAATATATGGAAGAAAACAACAACAACAACAACAAATTCAGAGGGAAATACAAATGAGGCAATTTAACTAAATTTAATACAGATTAAAATTAATACAAATTTATAAAAGCAATCTATATAACAGAAGTTCACAGAATTTCCTATGTAATCCTCTTTTTTTATTCTCCTCTGTATATTGATATATTTATTTTTGTCAATGATTAAATTCATCATCATCAAAAAAAGAAAAGAAAGACATTCATAATTTTATTATATCTCTTGTATATTCATATTGCTGAAACAATGAAATACATAACAATGAAAAAACAACTGAAATACCATTGCAAGTGGGCAGTTGCCTCATAGGAACAGTGTTTTCAATGGGTAATTGACTGAGTAATGTTACAGTGAGATTTTATAATCTCATGGTGGTTTGGGGTGCAATGCATTAGTGGTGTTACTACGAAGCAAGAAGCTTTTTTTTTTTGTGGAGGGCAACCACATTACTGGCATGCCATATGTTCTTTATACTTAACTCTTCTGTAGCTATGCAAGTAAAACATTGCATCCTATTTTCCTAATTTGTCTGTGAACTCTAAGGGTAGAGCTATATCTTACTCTTTTTGAGGCTAAAATGACAGGATGGCATAGTAAAGTGCTATCTAAGGTTAGCTAGTATTATTTTCACATCTTTTACAAATCATATTTATTTTTCATTATCATCATCATCAATTACTATCATTATCATCGAAACTATAGCACAGTGAATAGAGAGCTGGCTTCAAAGAATGATCTAGGTTGAAGTCCTACTTTGTACAAATACTGCCTGTGGTAGTATCTGAACCTGAACAAGTTACTTCTGATTGCTGTAGGCTATCCCTAAGACTGCAAGTTGCTTAGAAGACATTGATTTGTGTTGGTAACAGTTTTCTCACCCAGGAGTTCCCTAGGCCAGTGAAATCATAGGTGCGGTCCCTATCTCTATCTTACTATTATTATTATTATTATTGTTATTATTATCATTTTATCATTAATGGAGAAAATGATAAAATAAATGTAATAAAAACTAGTTGGGAAGACAGTGAGGGAGAAAAAGAAAAGGAAGAGGAGGAAAAGAAGGAGGAGGAGGGGAAAGAAGGAAAAGAAAGAGAAGAAGAAGAAATAGAGAAGAAGGAAGAGTAGGAGAAGGAGTAGGAGAAGGAGAAGGAGGAAAAGGAAGAGAAGGAGGAAGAGGAGGAAGAAAAGGAGGAGAAAGAGGAGGAAGAAGGAAGGATTGACCAATGATTACTATTGTTCCCAGTGCTCACCATGGTCCTCTATACTAGAAAAAGAATTTAGCTATTTTCATTGTATTCCAATCACTAAAGCAGAAAATGGAATAATTCTAGAAATACTCTTAGGAACAGGTTTTGGAACAACAACAACAAAAAAAGGCTTTTAGGTAATCTTGCAATCATAACTTCCTAGCCTTATCTGACTGAGGTTTAACTGTGGTTTTTCCATTTATTTTGAGGATGTCTTTTAATATAAACCCTACTAATACAAACCTAATATAAACCCTTTTAATATAAACCTTATGCAGATTAAGCAAATATGGAAAAGCCCTAAAATGATATGTTAAGATTGACTTTTCATGAAAGCAGAAAACCAAAAATAA
Source organism: Vombatus ursinus (assembly GCF_900497805.2). Taxonomy (NCBI): domain Eukaryota; kingdom Metazoa; phylum Chordata; class Mammalia; order Diprotodontia; family Vombatidae; genus Vombatus; species Vombatus ursinus. Next base: position 33,753,067 of record NW_020954619.1, read on the forward strand.
TGAAAAATGAAATTTACATTAAAAACAACATAAGAAGAGTATGTCCCAGATCATCATGCTTTCAAATAATATGAATCACTTATAAGTGGCTGGTGGCATAAATTCTAAGTTATTTTGCTTTAATTTCATATTCAGATAATTTTGATGTTACTAAATGTTGCATTTCTTAGGAATGTTTTATGAGCTATGGAAATCCAGAATGGAATAATTAAACTGTGGATCTAACTTTTCTAATTACAAAAACAACCCGACACATTTATTAGGCAAAAGACCTTGGGAATAGGAACATTTAAAAAAAAAAGCAACACAGTCAATTCCTGCCTTCAAAAAATTTTCAATCTAGTAGCGATAGAACTGACCAGACCTTGCAACTTCCAGACAGCCACCCAAAGAGGCAGTGTGTTTTAATAATAACTCTATTTATATAATGCTTTGTAAAGTATTTTCCTTAAAACCTCATGAATAAAATAGCATACATATTATACTTGATCCCATTTTACAGAGGAGGAAACTTGGGTCCTAAGAAGTTAAGTTCCTTGCTCTTGGTCGGGCAGCAGTAATTACCAGAGACAGAATTTGATGCTAGGTCATCTAACCTTATCCAGGTCCAGTACATGATAATCAAGCTACCTCCTGAAGAGAACTTGTGATCTGGTTAAACTGAATCTGGTTAAAACATGTTTCAAATCCTAATTCTGCTACTTGCTACCTGACTTTGGACAAGTAATTTAACATATCTGGAATTCAATTTCTTTAGCTGTAAAATGAGCTGAAATAGATGGTTTCTATGCTCCCTTCAGGCTCTAAAGCCAATGATCTGATGTTTATTAAGTATTTCCAAATGTTTAAGCTACCTTGGGTAGTTCAATTTTTTTTTGTTCTCCCCCAACTTTATTTTCCTTATCCCAGATAGGAAAGGAGTGCTTTTGATTGCATGGTAGGTAGGTGTGTGTGGGTTAGTTGTTGAATCTTGTTTAGTTAAACCTCACTTGGAGACCTGGAATTTGAACTTCTGCCAATACTTAATGTAAACAATTCAACATTGTAAATGTTACCATTTTGGAATACAATGGCAGTGATTTCCAACAGCCTGGTCCATGGACTTGGAGTCGTGGTCCACAATGTCGATGACATAGTTTGACATGCCTCTATTCCCCTTCTTTGATTGTTGTGGTCCACAGAGCAGGATATGGAACTCTATTAAATAGACATAGGAAGAACTTTGGGATGAGAGGCATTCTTCGTAGTCTACTTCTTTATTCATTTTTGTTAAACTGAACTGAACTGCATACATCCATGCTCCTGGAAACTTCTACAACTCCAAAGTGGTAGGAGTATAGCATCAGAGGGAAGGAAAAAGAATAAGAAAGAAGAAACTTCAAGATAAAAGCTGCCAAACTTAGTGAGATGATCCAGACATAGTCTGAAAGCAGAGACTAAGGAAATAAATCTCTCTGCTATAGGGATGGTGTTTGTTGACCAGAAACACAACAAAACATTACAAAATACCTACTGTATATCTACTATGTTAAGCATTGGGGAAAATATAAACTTTATATGACACGGTCTCTGTTCTAATGGAACTTATAGTCCAGAAGAAGGATAAAATATAAGCTGAATTTTTTTTGTCCTTCATAAATAACATTTTATCTCCTAACGCCTTGCCCTTCCCTGTCACCACTCCCCCCTCTCCCTATCCTCCATACCTGGAAGCTGTTCCTTCCTCACCTTCACCTCTTACAATCACTACTTTTCTTGAAAGCTCAGCTCAAGGTCAACCTTCTATATGAGACTTCTAATTTTGAGCCAGTGCCTACTCCAACCCCCTCCAACCCCCTAAAACAATGCTGCTTTTCTTTGGAAAGAGGCAATTCTGTTTTCCAATGTATCTAACCTACTCTGAAAAAGGAACTTATACGCTGAAAGAATCTAGTTTGTTTGTTATCAGCATAAATTCATTTTTAAGTTGAACTAGAGGGACAGCAGGGGTGTGTGTGTGTGTGTGTGTGTGTGTGTGTGTGTGCGTGTGTGTGTGTGTAGGTTGCATTAAGTCTGATTACTTTTGACAAATAGATTATTTACTTTATTACTCACTTCCCAGTGGTAACTAAAGGTACATTGTCTTCATGTCTGGCAATGCCATCAGGAGCTTTGTGGGACCCTGTTCTTCTGCCTTCCCCTCCCCCGTTTCTTGCATGTTTCACCTTTGTTCATTATCCTCCTTTCCTGGTTCATCAGGGGACTTGATGGGCTTAACTAAACAGCTGTACCCATGCAGCTGACTCCAAGAAGCCCACGCACATCAGTGAAGCTGAAATGTTTGGCTGCTATGGGTCTGTAGGAAGAAAGTACACAAAAAGTCAACACATTTGGGAAGAGGAAAAGACCATAAGGAAACAAGAGAAAACACCACATTGTAGGTATGGAATGCATCAACCTGACATCAGGCTTCATTCTGGCAATGGCTCAATGCCTTGACAGATCCTTTACCCAAAAGATAGACAGAAAATGAATCTCATTTATTAGTGTGTATAGATGAAGACTACAGAAAGATTAAAAAAAATAGGCCAGTGCAAGATATTCAATTTCATTAAATTTATTTCCACAAACATATATTACATGAGTAATATAGAAAATGTACCATGCTTGATGCTGAGGCTATAAAGACAATAAAATGACATAGTCCCTGCCCTCAAGGAATTTATAGTCTATCGGGGGAGCATAGAACCTATACATAAGGATAGTAGGAAAAGATCATAGGATTTAGAACTGGAAAGGACCTTGAAGTTTCCTTTTGGCTTTCAAGGCTTTCCACAATCTGGGAATCCATCTTCCCATTCTTGTATCATTTCCCAAGTTATTACCCAAAGCACTCCCTGTACCCTGGCTGACCTGGTCTACTCTCTTTTTGAATACTCTCTGAGATTTCTTTTTTATGTGACTTGACTTTGGCTGTTCCTACTGTCTGGATTGTTTTCACTCCTCTTTCTCTGCTCTGTTCCTAACTGCCCTTTAGAAACCAGATCAAATGTCACCTCCTTCATGAAGTCCATCCTTATTTACCATCAGTAATAACATTATCTCTCAAGCCATTGTGTACATTTCTGATCTATTTACCATATAATACTGTGCATTACAGTTATTAATATTTGTAGTTTGTCCCTCTAGGAGATGGTAAATACAGTGATGTCAAGAACTATCTAATCTAAACTTTCTATCCCCTGTGCTTAGTACAAGTCAACAAGCATTTATTAAGTACCTACTATGTGCTAGGCACTGTGCTAAGTACTGAGGATACAAAGAGAGGGAAAAGCAGCTCCTACTCTCAAGGAGATCAAAGTCTAATAAAGTTGGGGATGTGGGTAGCACAGTATACAAAAAACTAGGTACAAATAAGATATATTATAAATTATATAAATTGTACATAATTGGAAAAAATGGAAATAATCTCAGAGGAAAGTCACCAAGATTAAGGAGAAATATGAAAGGATTCTTGCAGGAGGTAGGACTTTAGTTAAGACTTGAGGGAAGCCAGGAGGCAGAGATGAAACAAGAGAGAGTTCCAGGCCTATGAAAATACTTTGAGTGTCTTATTTGAACAGTAATAAAAAGATCAGTGTCATTGTATCACAGAGTTCATGGGTGGAGGGGGGAGTGGTGTAAGAAGACGTCAGGGTTAAAAAGTTTGTGAAGGGCTTAAAAAGTCAAACAGAGGATTTTTAAAATTTGGTCCCAAAGGTAATTGGGAGCTACTGGAGGTTATTTAATGGGGATTGTTGGAGGAAGTGGAATGATGAGTCCTGTTCTTTAGGAAAAGTAACCTGATAAGCTGAGTAAAGGCTGGACTGGAGAAGGGAGAGATGTGGCAAGCAGACCAACTGGCAGGCTACTGTAGTAATCCAGGTATGAGATGCTAAGAGCCTATTCCAGAGTGGTGGTAGAGAGGAGAAAAGGGGCATATACAAGAGATACTACAAGATTAGAAACAGCAGATATGGGGATTGAGAGAGAGAAGGAGAGAGAGAGAGAGAGAGAGAGAGAGACAGACAGACAGACAGAGAGAGAGACACAGAGAGAGAGAGACAGAGAAAGGGAGAGAGGAAAAGAAGATGATGCCTAGGTTGCAAGCCTTGGTGAACAGGGAGATGGTGGTATCCTTGACAGTAATAGGGAAGCTTTGGAGAAAGAAGGTTTAGGGGAAAAGATAAGAAGTTTAATTTTGAGAATGTTGAGTTTAAGATCTCCATTATGTAGAGATGTGAGAGTGGAGGTCTAAAGAGAGATTAGGGATAGAAAGATAAATTTGAGAATCATGTGTCTACAGATGATAATTGGGATCCGTGGGATCTCAATTGGGATATCACTGTTCCAAGTGTTTTGAAGTGTATTCCTAATTGGGACTAAGAAATGTCTGCTACTTATTGTGTGTATACCTGCCCAAAGCCCTTTATTTATGGGTCAATTTCCTTGTAAAATAACAAGGTTGGGTCTTAATGACCCTCAGATTCTGTAAAATGACTCTGATTCCTTTTTGAATCACATCCCCTCTTCTGGACATGTTTCAGCTTATTTATATTTTTTTCTAAAATGTATTTCCCAGCTCTAAATTCAGAACTCCAGATGGGGCCTTACTAGGGTAGATTATCATGAAATTATTACCTTCCTCTTTCTGGACCTTATACATTTCTGATGTAGCCTAGAATAACATCACCTTGTTTAGTTTCTAAGTCAAACTCTTGACTTATATCGAATTTGCAAAGCACTATAACCTTCAGATGTTCAATCAATTAAAAAGCATCTGTTAAGTGCCTACTATGTGCTAGAAATTGGGCTAGGCATTATCAGTCATTCAAAAAACATTCGTTAAGCACCTACTATGAGTCAGGCGCTGTGCTAAGTGCTGGGCTGACAGATAAGAAAATGAGACATTTCCTAATCCTAAAGATTAGGGATTACAGTCTAACAAGTCATATATACATATACATATATATGTACATACACATATAGGTAAATACATAATGCATTTGCAATAGATACAAAGTAACCACGTTGAAGGTAGGATTTGAGATGAATCTTAAATGAGACCATGTATTCCAAGAGATAGAGGCATCGACAGAGTACATTTCAAGCATGGGAGAGAATTGAAAAAGCAGATGCAATGTCATGTGCGAGGAACAGCATGTAGGTCATTTTGTCTGGACTGTAGCATGCATAGAGGCTAATGATTTACAAAAGGACTAAAAAAGTGCATATGGAGGTAGGTTATAAAGATCTTTAAAGATCAAACAGAAGAGTTTATATTTGATCTTAAGGGTAATAGAGAATCATGAAAAATTGCAATATAAGGAAATTTATTTCAGCAGCTTGAATGAGCAATATATTGGAATGGGCAGAGTAGAGTTAGGTAGACTAATGAAGAAGCAATTGTAATAGCCTTTTTCATATAAACTGTTGTGTAGTCATGCCTTGCCCATTCCAAGTTAATAAAGTTTTAAATTTTAGCACAAATTTAGAACTTTAAATTTATCACTATTAAGTTATATCTCATTTGGTTCAGTCCATGGCTCTTAAAAACAAACAAACAAAAAAAAAGAACTGGTATGGTACACCGGAAAGCACACTGGATTTGGAGTCAGTATGTGGGTTCAAATCGTACCTCTGTCACTAGCTGTTACCTAGGGCAAATCTCAATTTCTCTGGGCCTCAGTTTCCTTATCTGTAAAACTAAGAAGTTATACTAGATAGCTTTTAAGGTCCCTACATGGTTTTAGCATCCTAACCTACTGATTTATTTTTGGATCTAAATTCTATCACCCTATTCCTAATGCTTTTAAAGTCAGGTTCAAATCCTGACTCTGTTACTGATGTGTCCATGAGGAAGTTTTTTTCTCCTTTCTGAATACCATACAAAGTGCTTTACAATCTTTCAAGTGTTAAATAAATGTAATTTTCTTTTATGAGACACCCCCATTGCCAATGCAGATCAGTACCTGTCCTTCAATTTAGAGTCTTAGAGAGATGCTTGCAGGAATGAGAGTCTAATGACTTGCACAAGTCAACAAAGCTGGCATGTGTCTGGGGAAGGACTTGTACCTAGGACTTTCACCTTCCTGATTCTGCGATCAGTTCTCTTTCTACTTCATGATGTTGCTAAAAGTCATTATGATCATCTGTAAAATGTTGAAGTTAAAGGTCCCTTCTCTAGTTCTAAATCCTATAATACTATGAATGTGAGCGGTCAACTGACCTCTCCTATGGCAACAGAGAGATGTAACAGGCATACCACCACCAACCTGCCTCACAAATATGAAGAGAGTGAAATTACTTCAACATAACAAGTGGATGTGATTCGATCATGAATAAGAACTCAGTCAAGTGAAAACTGTCTGCCTGTGGGAATCAGCGAAGTAATAAAGACTGACCAAATTTTACTCTATCTCACATTAAAATAGAACACGATTTATCTGATCATGCAAGTATATTTGTATCTTCCCCAGAGTCTCCCAATGTTGGTCTGGAAATTGAGCCATTAGTCTCAATTGCCATGGAATTCTAAAGATATATTTTCCTTAATTCCCAGATTACTGCTCTCAAATCAGATTTTGCACAGCACCGACACACTGAAATTGAGGCTCTTGTGCCCTTCCCTTGTCTCTGATCCATAGCTACCTGCAAATGAGACAAAAATCCTCAACCTAGATTAGTTGCCCTATTGGAACATTTAATTTTATAGGGTTATGCTACCCCAGACTTGTAAAACAGAATCCTGATTATCCATCCCACCTGCACAGCATTACAAAAGACTGCTCTTTTACTCTGTCTCCTCTGCCATACCTGTTCTTTATAACATACCAAATGCTTTCAATTGTAATCATAAGTCACATTTATTTTCCACACAGCTTTGTGAGACAAGTAGTGAAAGTGTTATTTTCATTTTTATAGATAAAGAAACACATAGTTAGAGATACTAAGTGTCTTGGCTGAAGTCCCACAGTTATTAAGTGCTTGGGCTGAAGTAAGATTCTTGGTCTTCTGTCTCTAAAACCATTTCTCATTTTCAAAACACCATGTAAGTAATTGTGTTTGCTCAGCCTACTGTTCATTTGCATTCACTCTGATCTTGCATACTCTCACCATTGCCCCATATTTACTGTGTGCCAATGATATCTTTGACCTATTCTTATTCAAACTTTAGCCTATGTTATACCCTTCTAACATTCCCCGCCCCCTTTCCTATGCCAATATGATTTATTGCCTAAAGATTTCTTTTCCAGAGCATACAGGCATATTGGTACCTTCAATGTCATCCCAGAGCTTCCAGCTCAATAATCACTAGTATTTACACGGTAGTTTAAGGTTTACAAAGTACTTTATATATGTCATCTCATTTAGTTCTTACAACAACGTAGTGAGGTAGATACTATTATTATTTCCATTTGACAGATAGGGAAATTGAGACTGAGAGAAGTTAAGTGACCTGACTCCCCCAGGGTCAGCTAGCTAGTAAGTGTCTGAGGCCAGATTTGAGGTCAGTTTTTCCCTACTTCAAGTCTTGCACACTTTTCACTGTGCTACCCCAATTAGTCAATCAATCATAACCGTTTATTAACCACCTTCTATGTGCCAAGCACTGTGAATATAAATTCCAAGAATGAAATAATCCGTACTCAGAAGAACTTTAGCTGTAATATATGGTAACTAGGTGGGGCAATGTATAGAGACCTGGGTCTGGAGTCTGGAAGTCCTCAGTTCAAATTTGGCTTCAGATACTTAGTAGGTGGGTGATGCCGGTCAAGCATCACAGTCAGTTAATCCTGTTTGCCTCAGTTTACTCATCTGTAAACTGAGCTGAAGAAGGAAATGGCTAACCACACCAGCATCTTTGCAAAGAAAACCTCAGATGGGGTCATGAAGAGTCAGACATGATGTAAATGACTAAACAATGACAAAAGAAGTTATATAGCACTTTAAGGTTTGTAAGGTATTTTACATATGTTATCTCATTTGATCCTCAACAAAAACACTGTGAGATAGGTGCTATTATTATCTTCATTTTATATATGAGGAAACTGAGGCTGAAAATGTTCAGTATCTCATTCAGGATAAGCACAAAAAATCAGGTTTATTCTGACTCAAAGTTCAGGGATCAATGTAGTAACATCACCGAACTATATTCCCTAATTGCTTTAGAACGTCATAGAATTCTTGCCTTGTCATACAGGCCACCCCTAATGTTGAACTCACTGGTTATCATCCCTAAAAGGATCGAACACAGATCATTATCACCAGGAAGATCGAGATTCCCTGCACTTATACAGCTGGATGAGTTGTGTTGGGGTGGGAGTACAGGTAGATAGAGAGCCTTCTCCTTGGGTTTTGGATTTTAATGGAGTTTCTCACCTTGCTTCTCATCATTGGCTCAGAATGAATGGAACTTTTTGCCTCTAATAGGTCAGTGTTTCCTGATTTGGCTAACTGGGAGCTCTAACTACTCCAAATAGTTCTGTGGTGATCCTTTGTCCTGAGGAATCCTTACAGTTCATACATGTGGAATTCTAAGGTAGTTCATAAGATCTGTAATACTTGGAACAGAAAGAGATGTTGTAGTTCAAGTTACAAAAAAAAAAGGCATTTGTGTTTATATTGGACTGATAGAAGCTGGTTATTACATTTTGAAAAAGTAAGAGGCTACCTGACATTTATTTTCCCTCAGCATCAATTAAGTCTTTTTACCCAAACACAGATTCTAGTCAAAGTACTTGAAGGTCTGATTTGATTACAAAACCCTAACAGCCCAAAAGATCTGCTCTTCACCTGGTGAGGGACCACACAGCCTCCGAAGCCCTCTGAGGAATCCATTTACAAAAGCATTTTTCCAATCTTATAGTAGTTTATCTCTCCAAAAAGAGAATTTTGAAAGATGAGGTTAGACTTATCAGTCCTGTGTTGGCTGAAGTTTCATTTAGTGAAGAAATTATTGTCATTTTTTTAAACCAAATTTAATTCTATTAGGTCATTTCTCTTATCTTAAGGAAATTGATGGAAACACTCCCATTACATTACACATCTTGCTTACCTGCCTATTGAAATGTCAGAGCTTTGAAAATCTTATTTGAAAGTTATTTTTTTCTCTTTTCCTTCCTTCCTTCCTTTTTTCCTTCCTTCCTTCCTTTCTTTCTTTCTCTTTCTTTCTTTCTTTCTTTCTTTCTTTCTTTCTTTCTTTCTTTCTTTCTTTCTTTCTTTCTTTCTCTCTCTCTCTCTCTCTTTCTTTCTTTTTTCTTTTTTTTCTTTCTGTGAGGCAATTGGGGTTAAGTGATTTGCCCAAGGTAACACAGCTAGTAAGTATCAAGTATCTGAGGTTGAATTTGAACTCAGGTCCTCATGACTCCAGAGCTGGTGCGGAAGTTATTTTTCAAAAACTCTGCTTGATATTTTTCATGATATATCATACTGTCTCTTTAGGATCATCCCTTGTTACAAGGAAAAAGAACTAATTAAAGCCATTTGACAAAATAACCAAGTCTAACAGCATATGTGACATTAAGTACCCAGATTTTTCTGCCTCTTTACCAAGAGAAGTGGGGTATTTTCATAGGATGACACAATCATAGATTTAGAACTTGAAGAGACCTTATGGCTCATTTAATCTAACCTCCTCATTTTGCAGGTAAGAAAATTGAAAGCCAGAGAGGTTAAGTAAAATTTCCACAGTCACGCAGCTGATTAGTGACAGAGTCAGGATTTGAATGTAGGTCTTATGATACCGGGGTAGCTAGATGGTGCAGTGAATAGAGTGCCAGGCTTAGGGGCAGGAAGAGCTGAGTTCAAATCTAGCCTCAGACACTAACTGTGTGATGCTGGGCAAGTCACTTAACCCTGTTTGCCTCAGTTTCCTCATCTATAAAAAGAGCTGTAAAGTACCTTCTTCCATATTTGTATTCTTTTTCTCTCATACCCCAATAATGAGACATAGCAAATTCTTTCCCTTTCTTCCTTTTTATTAATATATCTACTTAATATATTTAATTTTACCCTCCATTCTCTTTTCTTTCGTTAAACTCTCAAAACCAAACTAAACTACCTCTGGGTCCTCTGTTTTCCTTATTTAACTCCCCTAATATCTTTTGAAGTCTTTCAGGTCTGAAAAGACACTTGTTTCTTTTCCTCTTTAGAATACTAACACCGTATTATCATATATCCTCTTCCAATTGCTCAAATAAATGTCTTTATGAGTTCTCTTGACTCTTGTCTTTCTATTTCCAAACTCCTATTTATCTCTGGTCTTTTCATTGGAAGTGCTTGAAAGTCCTATACTCTATTAAAGGTTTTATTTGTTTTTCTCTATAGGATTTTAGTCAGCTTTGCAGAAGAAATTATTCTTGGTTTCAAGGCCATGTTTTGCCTTTTGGAATGTTGTATTTTGGGATCTCCTCTAATTTATTGTAGCAGATTTCAGGCATTCTGTAATCTGACTGATTCCTTTTTATGTGAACTGCTTTTTCTGGATTCTTGAAGAAGTTTTTGATATGGAAAATGAGATTCTGGCTATGGCATTCTTGAGATCTTTCTTTTTTCTTTTTTTTTCTCAGAAGGTAAACTTTTTATCTTCACTTTGTCTTTTGGTTCTAATAAACTTGAACAATTTTCATTTATGATATCCTGAAAAAAAATGCCTAGACTTTTTTTTAGTCATGTTTTTTTTCAGGTATCACAATTATTCTTAAATGAGCTCTTCTTGAAGCATTTTACAGATCAGTTGTTTTTTGATATTGGCTATCTTATATTTTCTTTTATTTTTCAATCTTTTAATTTTATTCTAATATTTCTTGCTTTCTCATGGAGAAATTGATTTCTGTTTAGTGTATTCTAATTTTCAAAAAGTACATTATTTTGGTAAGGTTTATCACCTTTTTTTCTAACCTATATTAACTTCCAATTTTTTCCCACTAGAGTTCCCCCCCCCCTTTTTCTGCTCTCTTGCTTAATTTCTTCTAGGTACTCATGTAGTCCTTGTTTAAAAAAAATCCATTTTTTTCCTTTGAATTTGTGCTTGCAGGTGTTATGAAATAACTTTCTCTTGACTGACTTTTATATTCATCAATGTCTTTGGTTTACTCATTTCTCCAACTTTAGTTCATGAATTTGGGCTTTGTTCTAGTGCCAGGCTCTGCTATGTGATATTTTGGATGGGTGTTTGGGTCTGCTTATTTTCATCCTAGGTCAGCTGGGTTCCTGAACTACCCTCTACATACCAGGGTTTGGCAAAGGTTCAGAGTATGGATCCTCAGAGACTTTGTGTTATTTCAGGACAGAGCACTAGGCTCCTTGGAGCCCCTGGGCACCTGCTGTCTTCTGGAATGAGTGCTACAGAGTGGTTACCATCGCTTCTGTTTGCTCTCAAGTTTCCTGTGGGTTTCTGACCATATTGGAGCATTCTCATTGGAGCCTTCCACTTTTTCTGCATCTACACATAGAACCGTAGCAGTTATTTATGCACACACACACACACACACACACACACACACAAACACACACATCTGGTTTGTTTCTAGTCATTGTGAGTGACAATGAATCTCTTTGTTGACACTAGTGCTAGCTTTGCTAGTGGTCCCTTTTCCTGTTGTCCCTTATCCTTGTGTCTGACTTTTTTGCAGTTCTGGGGTCAGCTGTCACTGTATTTTCTTATTAGATTTTTAAATTATTCAATGGTAAGAATTTCATGTTTTTGCTAGAATACTCTAAAATTCTTTTATCTGACCATAATCTTTATTGATCCTTCTTTCTCTAGGATTTATAACACCTAATCCTGCTCTTTATCTTGATGGTGATCTCTAGCCCAACTTCCCCTCATTTCTTTCTCAGACCTTTATGCTTATACCAGCTATTCTCTGCTCCTTTTCCTTCCTTGACTTCTTGGTGAATCAACTCAATCTTACACTATTTACTTTTGATTCCCTTTTCCTTCTCTTATCACAGGCCCAACACTGAAAATACTTTCACTATCAACCTCCTTTACTTTCATTCATCTGATGCTGAATGGAGTTGTAGGAAATCATAAAGCCATACTGATTGGGCATCCTTATAATTTTTGTTTTCTCATATTAACTGAGTCTTCATTGTATCTAGGCAAAATTTTTATTCCTCCTTAATTGATTTACTATCCCACTTTCTATAGCAATTGTTTCAAACTTTCTCATCTCTTCTCAAGCCTCCCATAGCACCTTCCCTGCCTCAGTCTATATTTGCCTGAAGTTTAAAGTAAGTACCATCTAAGAACTTATAGTATACTTCACTGAAAAATTGAAGCATTTCACCAAGAGATCCCGCTTCTTTACTCCTCTTCATCTCACATGACTCAGACATCTTACTCCACTGCCTCCTCCTTCCCTTTGGTCTCAGAAGAAGAGGTCCTCCTTGCTGTTACCAGCCCCTCTACATGTACCTTTGATTCCATTCCATCCCCTATTTCTCCAATAGGTTTCCCCCCACTATCATCCCCACTCTATTGAATCTTCAATTCTTTTCTATCTACAGGATCCTTTCCTACTGCCCACAAACACAACCCATGTCTACCCATCATTAAAAATCTTTATCTGACTTCCTGTTAGCTACTATTCTGTTTCTTTTCTCTTCTCAGTTAAATTCCTTGAGAAAGCCATCTGTACTTTGTACTTCACTTACTCTTATCTTACTCGTCTAAACCCTCTGCAATTTGGCTTCTGGCCTCATCATTAAACAGAAAATGCTCTCTTAAAGTTACAGTGATCTCTTACTTACCAAATCTTACTTGCCTTTTCACAATCTTGATGCTTCTTGACTTGTCTGCAGCTTTTGACATTGTTCACCACCATTTTCTTCTGGATATTCTGTCCTCTCTAGGTTTTTGTTATGCTGTGCTACTAGTTCTCCTATCTACCTAACCACTCCTCAATCTCCTTTGCTGGTTCTTCATCCATGTCATACCTTTTAACTGGTGTTCCCCAGGATCTGTTTTGGGCCCCCTTTCTTTCTTTTTTCAAGTTTAAAAATTTTCATTGGAAAATTGAAAAAGAGCATTTGATAATTCATCCCCTTCCCTACCAAAGTAGCATCTCCTTCCATAATATGTTCCTATTTCATTATGCAATTCTATCCCATGATACCTACTTCCTTCCCCAAAACTTACAGAAAAGGCAGAAGTTCTATGCAACTTCTCAAGTGCCTGCAAAAATGTATACAACACACCTGGTAATTCAGTAGCTTTCTCATGGATTAGAAAGGTTCCACATCATTTCCTCTACTGGTAAATAGCATTTCTCCTGTACAGTCTGTCATATTGCTCTAAGGGATGAAATCTGAAAGTTCCGTGACATTTGAAGATCTTCATTTTCAGGCTGCAGTGTTATCAATTTGAATAAGCTTATTTGCCATCAATGGTTCCCTTCTGTTTTCACTATGAATCTCTTTCAGTGATCTTATCAGCTCATATTAGTTCTATTATCATCTGTATACAGTTGTTTCTCAGATGTTTCTCAGGCTTAATCCCTTGACAGAGTTATAGTTACACATCTCCAATTGCCTCATGGGCATCTTGAATTGGATGTCCCATAGGCATCTTAAACTCTACATGTCCATTGCATACTTCATATCTTCCTCATCCCCATCTACGCACCCTCCTTCTGAATTTCCCTATTGTTGCTGAGGGTGCCATTATCTTCCCATTCATCTAGACCCACAACCTTGGTGTCATCCTGAATTCACTTTCATTTATCATATGTATTCAATTCATCATTGAATTCTGTTTCTACTGTAACAACATTTCCCTTATACACCCCCTTCTCTCTACTCATACAGTGACAACTCTAAGGCTCTCATCACCTATTGCCTAAATTATTGCTCAAGTCTTCTAATTGGTTTATGGCCATAAATCTCTCCCCATTCTAACCTATCCTGTAGTTAGCAGCCAAGGTGATTTTTCTAAAGTGTAGGTTTGCTCATGGCAATCCCTTACTTCATAAGTTCAATTGGCTTTCTGTCATTCCCAGGATTAAATATAAATTCCTCTTTTGGGCATTTAAAGTTCTTTGTGACCTGGTCCCTTCCTGCTTTTCCACCCTTATACCTTATTACTTTCTATGTATTCTTTGATCCAGCTACACTATTCTACTTGCAGTTCCTCAAGCACAACACTCCATCTCTCATCATTCTCATTCTCTCAGCTACTAATGCTTTCCCGTTCCAGTTTACCTTTTTTTATTATCTATCTACCTGTCTTTCTTTCCTCCTTCCTTCCTTCCTTTTTTCCTTCCTTCCTTCCTTCCTTCCTTCCTTCCTCCCTTCCTTCCTTCCTTCCTTCCTTCCTTCCTTCCTTTCTTCCTTCCTTCCTTCCTTCTTTCCTTTCTTTCTTTCTTTCTTTCTTTCTTTCTTTCTTTCTTTCTTTCTTTCATTCTCTCT
>NW_020954619.1:33767599-33784214 GCF_900497805.2 Vombatus ursinus
CTCTCTCTCTCTCTCTTTCTTTCTTAATTTCTACTTACATACGTCTTTTATATACCTAGCTACTTACTGTCTCCCCAGTTTCAGTGTTTGCTCCTTGAAGGCAGTGAATTTAAATTTTTTTTCCCTTTGTATTGCCAGTACTTAGCATAGTACCTAGCTCTGTGTAAGTGCTTAATAAATACTTGTAAACTAAGTAGGTTAGTGGGAGCTTGGTGGTCTGGCTCCACTCAGAATTCCATCTGTCTTAATCTTGATGCTATTTTAAAAAGTCAGTGAATATTTATGCTTATCCTGTCATTGAAGATAATGGAACATTGAAGGCGTTTTTATATTTTTCTACCTATACTATCAAAATATCTCAGTTTGAGCTAGAGGTCACCAAGAAATTAAATAGAGTGGCTTAACCAAAACTGAGCTGCAGAACTTTGGATGACTTTGGATAAATTTAGCTAATCCTGAGAAAAACCCTTGAACAAGTTGCTCCCAATATCTTAGGACCATGGACATATTGCTTTTTAAAAGTGATCAAAGCTAATATTTTAGTCCCAAAGAGATATTGTTTGTATCACAAATGACCACTCACTAATCATTGATTTACAAAATATTTCTCTGTGTTCCAATCTGGGCTGCATTTAATACTTAGATGCAACATGCAAGACATTCTCCATATCCTATTACCAATCCCCTGAGCGATCAACTCCACTAGAAAGTGTTTTGTTTTTTTTCTTCCCTCTAAAGATATTGGCTTCCTTTCAAGCTGATGAAAACCAGCCAGCAGTTTTTTGCTAATGCTAAGTTTAGGCAGATGACTAAAAATAAAGTGAAAACCTGGGTGGTGGGTTTTTTCTTTTTTCCTATAAAATTAAAATGTGTATTTCCCTCCTTTAAACAAAAGTTAAAAGATCAAAGAATTGACATGTAAAAGTAATACATTTTTTTCATTGTTAATATAGAAATGGGCCTGTTTCTGGCCCAGTGTATATGAAAAAATCAAGACAAAATAAAACAAACTACTGTAATTGTAAAATATCGTTGTTGTTGTTTTCTTTAAACCCAATCCTTCTGTACAATGGTTACATGGGAGTAGCAAAGATCTTAACTGAGAATTTTTCTATCCCCATTCTAATGGCAAATCCAGCTCACTGGTCTTTTTTTGGCTTAAATACCGTATGTTTTCCTTACAGAATATATATTGATTTGTTCATCTCTTAACAAAATAATGCTTATTTGTTCTTACTTCAGCTCACAGAATGTCTATCACTTGTTAGGAAAACTAGACAGGGGGTTCTGGGTGAAGTCTCGTTTGATGTTGGCAGCTGTGAGGCTGCTTCCAATTCTTATTCTATCATTCTACCATACTGGAGACCATCTATTTGATTCACAAACTTGAGTTCACATTTCAACATTGATCTTTTCTAGATAGCACACTATATTATATCTGTCTTAAAATTGTTTTTTTACTTCATGTATCTAAAAATAAATAATTTTGCCCTCTTTTTTTCCACATATGAACACCAAACTTTTATAACCATTATGGACTTTGAAGTGATTTAGTTTTTCCCAGTTTTTCTTCTTTTATAAGTGGAATGTTGAAAACTCTTAAAAGAGATTCTAAAAAATTATTAAGATATCGATAAAGCAGTCCTTAAAAGGTACATATATGGATGAAGACAAGAATAAGAGCTTGTCATCAGTATACTTGGGTTTGAGAAGTCTAACTGAAAGCCTTTTGCTTTTCATGTCATCAAATGAACTATATTATATGTAGTTGTGGCAGGCAGTCCATGGTATCTGAGGATAAGTTGAAATAAATGTAGACATTTATCCAAAAGAAGAAAAAAGAAGATGAAATAAGACAAGACTTCATGGTAGAACAACATTCTTAGTTTTAAGTATCTGAAGGGTTGTCATGTATATTAAACTTGTTCTGTTAGGCCCAAGGGAGTAGAACCCAGAACAATGGGTAGAAGTTGTAGAGGCAAATTTAAGCTTCATGTAAGAGGGAAAACAAAAAAAAAATACAACAACAAACTTCTAACAACGAAAATTATCAAAAAGTGTAAAAAGGTGCTGGGGAAATATAGGTGTACAGAGGGCATGAACCAGGTACTCCAGCACACCCTGGAAAAACATTCCCATTGACTATTTCCCTGAGATGCATTCCATTCTCTTTGCTGGTCTCTGAAAGAGAGGTAGTAGATCCTGTTTAGGATGGGCCTGAAGATAATTTGTTGGGTTTGTTGTAGAGCAGATTCTTTTTCGAGAATACTTTGGATAGGATGGTCACTGTGATCCTTTCTAATTATGAAATTCATACACACAATGATTTAAAGGCAGTTACCCCTTTGGATTCCTGAATTCATATGTATGGAAAAGGATATCAAATATGAGTTTTATTGCTTTGAGATATTGAGAAGTCCACCTGTCTTTCTTTTTGACCACTTGGTTCTCTTCCTTCCAAGAGAATATTACATTTTGACTAGCAATGGAAATTTAAATAAACAAATCTATATGCATATAAGCAAATAATATACATATATATATCTGTATATATATCATGTATGTATTTATACATATCAATGAACAAAAACATATTGGGACAATTTTTGAATAATGCATAGTAACTAATTTAAATGATTAACAGGTATATTATATATAATAAAGCACTAGAGTCTAGTGACTTTGAGCCAAAAGAACTTGGTTTGAGTCCAAGTTATATTCCATATGATAGGGCAAGACAAACCATTCTGTGGTGTTTGTTGTAGTGACTCAAAGAATCAGATAACTAGAAGGGATAAATTTAACAAATATATAGTGCCTACTTAAATATTTTGTCAGGTGATGACTTCAGAGATTCAGAGTCAGAGGGTTTGGTGAGTGAAAAGAACAAGAATCCCATTTAATCCAATCTATGCCTAAACATACACAATGGTCCTCCAGACTTTGTATAACAAAGTCCTCCCATGGTGGAGAGAACTCACTACCTCTGAAGGCTGGTCATTCCACTTTTGAATAGTTCTGTTAACAAGTTTTTATTTTATTTTATTTTAAGTTTCTGATCTTCAATTTTCCTTATAGCCTTAAGTTGAAATTTGCTTTTCTGCAACTCCTAGTTTGGCCTTCTGAAGCCAAACAGAACTAATCTATTTCCTCTTCCACTTGACAGCCTTTCAAATATTTGAATATAGTTATCAGTCACCTACCCCCTCAATTCTTCTTTTCTCCAGGTTAAATTTCCCCACTTTCATCATGGGATCTTCACATATCTTGATCTCCAGGCTCTTACTCACACTGGTTGCTCATCTCTGAATACTCTCAAGGTTATCAATATCCTTTAAATGTGGTGCTGCAAATTGAATTAATTTATTCAAATATTATCTGACCAGGCCACAGTTCAACAGGGTTATTACCTCCCTAGTTCTTAGTCCTAGTTTATTTAAGGGCAGGGCAAGGGGAATAATTCATTCATTGCCTCTGTATGGATTGAATTTATGGGTTCTCAGCTTTACATCTTTCACTTTCTCTAAAACCAAATGTTTAAGCACTTACCTATTTATCCCATTATTTTGCAAAAATACCCAAAATGTATGTATTTTTAACTCAACTCATCAAACATATATCATGTAACTACTGCATATATGACATTATACCAGGTGCTAGGGATACAAAGGCAAAAAAAAAAAACCAAAAAAAACCCCAAAACTGTCTTTCCCCTCAAGGAGCTTATGACCTGGGGGTGGGAAGGTTGATGTGTATACAGTTAAGAAGAGACAAGATAATTTGAGGAAAGAGAGAACAAACACCTACACCAGTCCCCTAATTTTTCACTTGAGGCAAATAAGGCCCAGAAAAGTTAATTATTTCCTCAAGGTCACACAGTTTCTAAGTGGCAAATCTAGATTTTAAAACTATTGTCTTCTCATTCCAAATCAAGCCCTTTTGTCACAACTTTGTATTGCCTTTGCTATTCCCCAATTTTATAGATGAGGCTGAGAAAGGGGAGAAAGAAATATAACAAACTTCACTAGATAATAGAGAATAAATATTTATTAAGCACCTACTATGTGCTAGGAAATGTGCACAACACTTTACAGATACAAATCCTCACAACAATCCTGAAAGTAGGTGCTATCATGACCACCACTATAGAGTTGAGGAAACTGAGACAAACAGAAGTGCATGCCTAAGGTGATACAGCTAGTGAGTTTCTAACTGGATTTGAACTCAGGTCTTTTTTATTTCAGTCCCAGGTCTCAAATCACTGTGCCACCTAGCTGCCTCTATTATTATTAAGCATCTACTATGTAGTAGGCATTATTCTATGTGCATATAAATGAGTCCAGGGTCACATACCAGTTCAGAGCAGAGTATGTACTAGAACTCAGTTCTTTTGACCCCAGATCCAGAGCTCTTTCCTTGACAGCATGGTTCCTTTCTCAATATTTAGCATGTCTGAAACAGCATGAAAGCCTGAAATTTAATTTGAGAACTGTATATCAATTCTCTTTACTGATCCCTGTGTCCTCTGGGAGCCTAATAATTGTCTATGAGATGAGAATAATGATAATGATGGTAGCATGAAGTGACTGACATCCCTCCACCTCAAACATTTGAAATTAATCTCCCATGCTCTGTGATCATTCCCTATGATCTGTGGGAAAATTTCCAAACTCAATGTGTGAACAAGTCGACCTTTCCTTTGGAAACAGATAAGGATGGAGCAAAGCTTATTGGATTAAATGAAAAATAAACTCATAACTTGGGGCTGTAGAAAATCTGTCCTACTCCTAATTTTATAACTAACTTCAGACAAATGCCCACTAAACTTTCCCTCTTTCCCTCTAGATTTATTTTTTTCCTACAAGAAACTATTATACCACACAGACTGCCTTTCCACTGATATGAATTGCCAGGAGGAGGGTGGTTTACAGGTCACTAACAATACAAAGAATAAAAGTCTTTGGGTCTGCGAGTGAATCTGTGAGAAAGAACCTCATTAGGTGTGTTATTGCTTTCCAGTCAGGGAACTGGGAATCCTGAAAGGACAGAAGTTTTTATTGGACTTTTTTGTCTGTGCATCTGGTCTTGTGTTATATTTCCAAGATTATGAGGCTTGGGGATTATGATTTGGACATAAATATTAAGAATTATACTTGTCTGCTTTTCAGGATTTCTAGGGATTGAAGAGTATGCGTATCAACAAGACAAATCTACTTATTATGGAAATTATTAGCATTGTTATTTACTATTTACATATACATTAAGTATCCATTTCTACATACCAATCAACAAAAATCAATTGGGACATTTTTGAACATCATCTGAAAAATATGTGAATAGCAAAGGATATGTGATTTTTTTTTCAGAGTTGGGAAATCTTTCCCCAAATACAGATGAAAACCACTGTAAGACTTAGTAAATAAATCCTATGGAATTAACTGAGACATGTGGAAGTTAAGTGACTTGTACAGGATCACATACCTAGTAATTGTCAGAGGCAGAATTTGAACCCACATTTTTGGGGGCTAAAAGTGTACCTCTACATTTTATAATCAAATGTATTTTGAAATAAGCATTGTCAATTTAAAAGATCAGTGAATGGACTTGTGGTCATAAGAGCTGGATTTGAATCTTAACTCATATACTTGATAGTGGAATGATCTTGGGAAAGATTCATCATTTCTCTAGACCTTTATTTCCCCATTTATAAAATAAAGACATTAGACTAAGTAAACTCCAAGATTTCCTCCTGCCTTAATAGTCTGTGACAAAATAAATAGCACTTCATCACTCCTGAGTCTCTTGATGACTTAACCAGTCTCCTGCAGTATGCAATAGCTTTCAACATGATTCTGCAACTGGAAATAAATGGTTACCCCAGTAACTAGCAGTGGGTCACATCTATTTCAGATATACTGATCTGTATCTCCATATTCTATATAGACTATAAGCAGGAAGGATCTTCTAATTTTACCAAACCAGGATGCATCTGAGGGTCTGGTCAAATGAAAGGGAAGGCCGTGTATGAATAAAGTGATGTCTCTGGAAGCTCAGGGAACCTGGATTATTTTGGTTTCAAGATATGTCTTAGGTCCCTTATTATAGAAAAGATTCACATGATATTTGATGATGTCAAAGTCAATTAAAACATATCACCAATTAATGAAATGGAAATAAGCTTATATATTCAATAAATTCAAACACAAAAGATTCTCAGCCTGGAAATCCAAAGACTGGGGTTCCAGTTCAAGGTCAATTACTTACCCTCCATATGAATGTGAGGAAATCACTTAATCTCTTTGAGCTTCAGGTTCATCATCTACACAATGGACATAATAATACTTTCTGTACTTACCTCACAGGCTAGTTGTATGTAAAACTCTTATCAGCTATAAAGTGTTATATAAATATGTTATTGTCATCATCATTTTCTTCATCATGATTAAACTTGGCTTCCAGCTTTAGGTCTAATCAAACAGATATTTTTTTCCCTGGTCCTCACATGACACTCCATTCCTATCTTTGTGCCTTTGAAAAGGTTATCATATCATTCCTGGAAATGTTAATCTCTTTTCAGCTCTACCTCTTAGAATTCCTAGTTTTCCTTCAAAGTTTAGATCTGACACTAAACTTGTCCTGTTCCCCAGATGCTTATGTTTTCCTCTAAACTGTACCATAATTATTTTGTCTGTGCTTTGTGTATATGTTGTATTCTACCTCTTCATATAAGATATAAGCTCTTTGAGAGATTGTTTCATTTTTTGCCTCTAGATCCTCAGTATTTAGTATAGTCTTCTCAACAATAGATGGCATTTAATACCTGACAGTTTAAAATTTGATTATTATTTTTATGCTACCATTATCTAATTGTAAGTGGCAATCTGTTGTAGTGCACAGAGAGAGCAGGCATTGGAGCTAGGAAGACATGAATTCAAACCCCACTTCTGAGGCATTCTGGCTGTTTAATCTTGACCAAATTATCTAATCTATCAGTACTCCACACAACTAACTCTATTATAAGTTTCAGAGAAGATGGAAACCTTTATTAGTAGAGACAATTTCCTTATCAGGGACTTAAATGATTTCAATGGTCGAGCCTTCATCTTTAACCCTTTTAACTTGCCATGAGAGGGAGCTCATGAGCTACTTCAGGCACCTGAAGCTTTTCTACATTGCTATGATATGTAGTTGAAGACCTCCAGCTGACCACTGACCAGGCAAGAGGTCCTCACTCTCTTCTCCTTGTATGGGTGAGGTTTTGAAGCCCATCAAGGAATCTTGTCACCCAAAGCCTTTTAGATGGATGCAAAGACTAGTTCTCTTCACTGTTTTCTGGCTCACTGAAAAAAAATGGGAAGAAAATACGTCTAGGAGTTTGACCTATGGAATCTGTGGGATTTGTAGATGATAACAATAATCCCTTCTCTGCTTCTGTGTATCTGTGTATCTTTGGTTCTATGAGTATCTACCATCAGCTCAATGTTGCTAAGCAAGAAATGCCCTCAAATTTTGAAAGGGAGAATATTGTCTTTCTCTTTTACAAATTGTACATGACAGCCAAACTCAAACTAATATCAATGACCACTGGGATTTATGTATGCACATTAAATAATATGATCAATAAAAGTAAAACAATTAGAGAAAATGGAACATATCCTTGCTGACTGTCACGGTTTTCCTCCTCAGAGGGAAAAAAGGCAAAATAGTAAGTTAGAGGACTCTTTATTGGCAGCAGGAAAATCTACTTCTCCCATGATGAAAATAGAAGGGGCCAGAAGGAGTTGGTAGCTGGATTGATGTCTGTCACTGGCTCTGGCTCTGGCTTTAGGTAGCTTCTTCATTCTCCTGAATCATGCTTGGTTATCACTCTATACAACTCTTGAATGACCCGTGAGTTCTGATAGCCTCACTGCAGCTATGGTACCAAAGCTCCTCTTTAGCTGTCTGATATCATTTCCTGGTGTGTTCCTTTTCTTTTATGATGAAGGTTCAAATTGAATGCTACTTGGGCATTCTGGCTAGTTTATTATCCAATCCAAGGCCTTTGAAACCTGTGGAATTCTGGGATAGCTTTCTAGCCAGAAGAGATTATCTCCCTCAGTTCTGAGATTTCATATAATATCTGTGAACATGTTGTAATTAATTAAGTACTCTTAAGTCTCCAGGAAAATAGAATCACTAGGCCTTAGTATTCATTTCAATAAATGGCCTGCCTTTGGAGGTAATGAATTCCACTCTATCAGAGGTTTTCAAGTGGAGGTTGGAAGAACATTGGTAATACACATAAGGGATCTCTTGGTTGGCTCAGATGACTTCTAAGGCCCCCTTTAGCTCTGAGATTCAGTGAATCTTTGAAATATTTTTTTCAACTTGTTTTTATGTGTCTATGTCCTCCATGACTGGCAGGATTCTGGTCATGCGGTGAAATCAAGTAGTAATAGATAATGACTGTGAGTTTGATAAACACAATATATTAAAAGACCCAGAAGATACCCTCCAAGATGCTGGAAGGAAACTCTTTGGATGATTTCTGGAGAGACATGAAAAAGAATAACACATGTTGACAATTATAGATGAGTAACAATTTATGTCATTGAAAGTACAGCCAGAGTTCAGAGCCATGATGACAGAGAAAAGACAGAGACTCTTCTGAACGCTCCCCCAAACCCATCCAAATAACATTATATAATACCTCAAACAAATACCAAAAAAAAAAAAATGCTAAAGTGACAGAACCCACAAAAGGATGGAGTGAAACAATTTCCCAGTCCAAGAAAACTTAGAAGGTCAGCGGGAAAGGTTGATGGCATCAAGGTGAGAGTGGAGTTCAGTCCAGTGCATGCAGCACCCCAGCAAACTGCAGTAGGCCTTGGGGGTGACTGAATCAGTGGTGGCAGTGTTAGTTTCTAGACCTCTCTTTCAACAGATGGCAAGGGGGTCAGATAACTGATCAGAAGGAGATAACAGGGGTCCCTTTGCTGGCACCAGGGGAGGGACTCTTTTGTATTGCTTATAACAGGATCTAGGCCACAGTTCTAGATCTCAGACTTAGGGTGAGGAAGAGCACTAGTCTAATAGAACTTGCTGCCAAAAATGAGCTGGGACCCTGTTCACAATTCCAGAGTAAAAAAGAGTGCTTGTGGCTACTCACAGAGCAGAGCATAGACAAGGAGAGTAGTAAACACACTTCTCCTTAGATCATACCACCTCAGAAGAACTGAAAACTTACAGGGCCCCAGAATTATCCCTGAAAACAGCTGCACAAAAATCTGAGCTTAAGACAGTATCCCCTCCATTCCAAAAGCAAAACCCCACTTTGGCATAGAGTTAAAAGTCAAGAAATAGGTTGAAAAATAAGCAAACAGCAGGAAAAGACTCTGGCTATAGAAAGTTACTATGATGATAGGGAAGATAAAAACACAAACTTAGAAGACAACAAAGACAAAACTGCTACACCCAAAGCCTCAAAGAAAAATATGAATAGGTCTCAAGAAGAGCCCAAAAAGGATTTTAAAAATCAAATAAAAGAGGTAAATAAAAATTAGGAAAAGAAGTGAGAGTGATTCAAGAAAATAATGAAAAAAAGAGTCAATTAGCTTGGTAAAGGAGGCACAAAAATACTGGAGAAAATGACACCTTAAAAATCAGAATAGGCCAAATGGTAAAAGAGACACAAAAATACAATGAAGAGAAGACTGACTTGAAAAGCAGAATTAATGAAATGGAAAAAAAAAGATATACAAAAATTCACTGAAGACAAGAACTCCTTAAAAAGCAGAATTGGTCAAGTGGAAAAAGAGGCATAAAAATTCATGAAAAAAAAGAAGTCTTAAAAAGTAGAATTGGCCAATTGAAAAAGGAGGTACAATAGCTCACTGAAGAAAATAATTCCTTAAAAAATTAGAATTGGGCAAGTGAGAGCTAATGACTTTATGAAATATCAAGAAACATTAAAACAAAACCAAAAAAATGAAAAAAAGAAAAGAATGTGAAATATCTCATTGGAAAAACTACTGACCTGGAAAATAGATCCAGGAGACATAATTTAAGAATCATTAGACTACCTGAAAGCCATGATAAAAAAAAAGAGAGAGTTAGACATCTTTTTTAAAGAAATTATCATGGAAAACTGCCTTGATACTCCAGAACCAGATTTTAAAATAGAAATTGAAAGAATCTGCTGATCACCTCCTGAATAAAGATCCCCAAATTAAAATTCCCAAGAATATTATAACCAAATTCCAGATCTCTCAGGTCAAGGAGAAAATACTGCAAGCAGCCAGAAAGAAACAATTCAAAGTCAGGATAAAGCAGTTTCTACATTAAAAGGTAAGAGAGCTTGGAATATGATATTCCAAAAGACAAAAGAGTGAAGCTACAACCAAGAATTACCTACACAGCAAAATTGAGTATAATGCTTTAGGAGAAAAAGGGATGTTTAGCGAAATAGAGGACTTTCAAGCATTCTTGATGGAAAGACCAGAACTGAATAGAAAATTTTACTTTCAAATACAAGACTCAAGAGAAGCATAAAAAAAAAAAAAAACAGGAAAGAGAAATCACAAGGGATTCAATAAGGTTTAACTATTTACATTCCAACATGGGAAAATGATACTTATAACTCTGGAAAACTTTCTCATTATTAGGGCAGTTAGAAGGAATATACATAGAGGACACATGTGTGAGTTGATCATGATGGGATGATTATCTAAAAATATAAAATTAAAAGTTGAGAAAGAGGAATACACTGGGAGAAGGAAAAAGAAAAAGGCAGAATGGGGTAAAATATCTGACATAAAAGAGGTGCCAAAGAGCTTTTACAGTGGAAGGAACGATGGGGGTGTGTTGGTAGCATGTGAACCTTACTCATCAGAATTGGCTCAAAGAAGGAATAACATAAACTCAGTCGGGTATAGAAATCTATATTACTATACAGAAAAGTCAGAAGAAAGAGTGATAAGAAAAGGTGGAGGAGGCTGATAGAATGGAGTGTAGATTCAAGGAGGCAGTGGTCAGAAGCAAAATACTTTTGAGAATGGACAGGGTGAAATGAAAAAGAGAGTAAGATAAACAGAGGAAATAAGATGGAGGGAAATACATAGAAATAATTACTATGAAAAAAAATTAAAGCAAGTTTCTCTGGTCAAGACCTTATTTCTCAAATAAGTAAAAAACTGAGTTAAATTTAAAGAAATAAGAACTATTCCTCAATTGATAAATGGGGAAAGATATGAATAGGCAGTTTTCAAATGAAGAAATCAAAGCTATCTATAGTCATGTGAAAAAATGGTCTAAATCACTATTGATTAGAAAAATGCAAATGAAAACAACTCTGAGTTACCACCACACACCTATCAGACTGGCTAATATGACAGAAAAGGAAAATGACAAATGTTGAAGGGAATGTGGGAAAATTGAGACACTAATACACTGTTGGTGAAGTGATTCAACCATTTTGGAGAGCAATTTGGAAC
This sequence comes from Vombatus ursinus, assembly GCF_900497805.2. Lineage (NCBI taxonomy): Eukaryota > Metazoa > Chordata > Mammalia > Diprotodontia > Vombatidae > Vombatus > Vombatus ursinus. The sequence continues at coordinate 33,779,074 of NW_020954619.1, forward strand.
CATGCCCGAAAGGCTATAAAACCATGTGTACTTATTTTTACCAAGTAATACCACTATTGGGGCTGTATCTGAAATAGATTAAAAAAAAGGAAAAGGTTTTATATGTACAAAAATATTTATAGCAGCTCTTTTAGTAGTGGTGAAGAATTGGAAACTGAGGGAATTTCCATCAATTTGAGAATATCTGAACAAGTTGTTGTATATGATTGTGATGGAATACTATTGTGCTATAAGAAATGATGAGCAAGATTCTCTCAGAAAAACCTGGAAAGACTTACATGAACTAATGCAAAGTGAAAAGAGCAGAACTAGGAGACCATTGCATACAGTAATAGCAATATTGTATGATGATCAACTGTGAATGACTTAGATATTCTCAGCAATACAATGATCCAAGACAGTACTGAAGGACTTATAATGAAAAATGCTATCCATCTCCAGAGAAAGAACAGATGGAGTCTGAATATTTTCTCTATGTTCTTTTTTTTTTTTTGTCTTTGTTTTATTTCAAAACATGATTAACATGGAAATATGTTTTGCATGATTTCACATGTTTAATCCATATCAAATTTCTTATGTTCTCAAGGGGGGAGGGAAAGGAGCGAGAGAAAGAATTTAGAAATAAAAAATTCATAAATCAAATGTTAAAATTATTTTTATCTGTAATTGGAGAAAATAAAATATTAAATTAAAAAAGAAAGTACACTTATTAGTGAGATCATTGATTCATTGAAGCATTGAATCATTAAAAAACTGTGCCAAGCTCTGAAAAGGATTTGGAAGGAAAACAAATACAAGATTTAGCCCTGCTTTCAATAATCTTACATTAGGAAGCAACAATAACAGCAGCAGCTACAACATCAACAAGATTTCATATTTGTGCAGTGCTTTAAGGTTTGCAAAACATTTTAACGATTTAAGACTTTGCATGATTAAGTGTAAGCATCAGTTGTGTAGAAAATTTGTTTTCTATGAGTTTAAAGACAAGAAAAGATCTGGATTTTCCAGAGGTATAGTATACAGAGAATGGTGCTTTGCCCCTAAGCACTAACATGGGAGCGTTCCTTTCTAGGAAAATTTACTTCTTGTAAATATCATCTCTCTGCTTCATTTTGTAGTCTCACGATAGTGCTCACAGCATAATTATGGACAATTTGGCTAAATTTTGTTAAAGAATTTTATCAAGTCATGCTATCCTTTTGGAAAAGATAGAAAGATGTGGGCTAGCATATGACATAACTTGATGCATTAAGAACTGGTTGAATATCTTGAAATAGAGAGTAGTCATTAATGGTAAAATATCAATTTAGGAAAAGGGTTTCAGCGGAGTGTCCCAGGATATGGTCCTTTGCTCAGTACTATTAAACATGTTTTCCATTTATTTGAATACAGGCACAGATGGCATGCTTATCAAGATTGAAGATGACAAAACACTGGGAAGGATCCCTAACGTGTTTAATGACAGAGTTAGGATGCAAACTTTTTCAAGAGATTAGAACATAACATATAATGAGATGAAATTTCAGAAGTCTTGTGCTTGAATTCAAACAATTTCCCACGTACAATGTAAGGAAGTGTGGCTAGAAAACACTTCATCTGAAAAAAGGATTTGGGCATTTCATTCCACTATAAACTCAATCTGAATTTACAGAATAATATGATGGGATGGTCAAAAGAACTAATGCAATCATGGTCTGCATTAAGAGACATCTTGTCAAGAACTAACGAGATGATGATCCTGTTATTGTCTGCTCAGCTCAGACCAGGCCTAGAATGCTGTGTTCTGAGTGCCATATTTTAATGTACTACCCTGCTTTGGCCTCCCCTCGTTCCAACTCAAATTGCAAACTGGTTTTCCCGTGTGAGAATTGCCTCAAGGTACTTTGTGTGTCTACATTCTAAAAAATCTTTCTCTCTTTCTCTCTCTCTAATATATGCATATTATATAAATTGTCAAAAATACTATACATATATAAAATTTTATATTAAATAAACATATTTGCTTTGAGTTAATTGTGTCTTCTGGCTGACTGCTAAAGGAAAGCATTAGTGAGGGCTTTTGAATTGCCTTTAGTAGTCAGCCAGAAGACACAATTAACTCAAAGCAAATATGCTTATTGACATGTAGTAAGAAACCAAAAAACCCAAATCTGATATGAATTCTGAACTTGCATCTGTGGGAAGAGTAATTACAAATGGAGTTTGCAGTTAGGGAGGCATAGCTGTGAGAAGCAAGTTGACTGCCAGTGAAGCAGCTTGAGAACTTGCCAAGCACCGATTCTATACCCAGTGGCAAAGGTCAAAGCAAAACTAGAAAGACATCAGAGTTTTATAGTACTGGAGGTGTGAGTCGCCTTAGTCACATGTATTCTTACAACATTTCTTGAGCTTTAAGTTCACTTAAAATCCTGGCCCAAGATGTCATTTTATACTTTTGGAAAGAGTTGAAATTCTTAAACTAGAATCAGTGCAATCTTCATGCTTCTGCCCTTGGAATTTCAGCTCTGAGGCCTGCCATCTCCTCAATAGTAGGGTCCCGATTACTATTTTATTCTGCATCTGAACTCTCTGCTTTACTAGATGCTGTCCCACACTTTTGCTGTAAGATGCCACCACTGCTAGTATGGCAGAGGAGAGAAAACTCATTACTTCTTGATGCATTCTCCAAGAAGTGCAAAAAAATGGATGAAGAAAACACTTTGTCTTGAAGCTTGAATGATTTAGAATGTGACTAGTTTGCTTTTTGTAGATTGCCTTCATTCAGTAGCCAACAATTTATAGATCTATCAGGTTAATCAAGGAGTTTCTTCACTCTGTTATTGAGTTGTTTAGGGAACTCTTCATTTTGTCATCCATCTCCTTTACTTCAAAAAGAATATCGAGTTACATGATCACTTTTTTTGAGGGAATTCCTATTTAGTTACCAATTAGGTTATTTAATTACCAATGAGGTCTTCCTAATTCCAAGATAATGTCATGTTGGAATTTTGAAATATTTAAGTAAAGGTATACATTTTGTAATCTCTAGGAACCTCTTGTTTATCAGTGGGCATAATAATTTATGTCATTATATAGGATTTGCAGAATAATTTTCTATTTTTAAATGGCTATAGAGGTTTATAATTATTAATTCTTTGTTTTTATTTCATATTGTTAGTCTTACTTTTGTGTTATTTGATGCCATTTCAGTGGTCAGAAGTGCAATATCCATTTATTACATTATTACTGTGGGAAAATGTGCTGAATTTTACTTTCATCTTTGTAACACAGCTTCAAAGAATGAATTGTTGAAAAAAATCAGGGGTTCTATATGTGGATATAGACCTCATACACACCCCACTTGCGGCTAGATACATACTATCTATTTACACAGCCAATGATAAGGCCAATGTATTTTGTAGACAGCAACAGAAGCAATTGATGCTTTACATAAGATAGAAAATCTCCAAAGTAAATCCTGGAACCGGAAACAAAGAAATGTCATGTTAAATTACTATGCTGCTTTTAACACTGGAATTACCAACCTGATATGCAAACTAGAAGCTGAGATCCTCATCAGGCAATCAATCAATCAATCAAAAAGCATTTATTAAGAGCTGATTGTGTGAAAGAATCAAAATCTTGAAATGTTTTGGTTAATTTAACAGTTCAGAGTTTTGGCACAAAAGAATGCTAGACAACAAACACATTAAGAATTTTTCATCTAAAGGAATCTGGGGCATTGTAATGAATATTCTTTGATTATGGCCGTTAGTAAATAGATCTTCCTATCCCCAAGTAATTGTGAAATCTTTACCTCTCTGAACTCACTGAACTCTCTTTGAATCTTTGCTAAGACAAAATACTTTTTGCCTGTTATTACAGTTGTTTGTATACACTAAAATATTACTTCCATGAGAGAAAGAATTGAACCATTCCAGAAGAATGTAAGTTCCTTGAGATCAGGAACTGTTTTTCATTTTGTCCTTATATCACCAGAGGTTGGCGTGTGTATCTTATATTCAATAAGTACATGCTTAATTGAATCATAATCATAATTGTGGTATATGATTGTGATGGACTATTACTGTGCTAGAAGAAATGATGAGCTGAATGATTTTAGAAAAAACTGGAAAGACATGCATGAAATAATAAAGGGCGAAAAGAGCAGAAGCAATATTGTTTTAAGAACAACTTCGAGCTGATAAGTTATTTTGTCTATTATAAATGTCCATATGAAGATGCTGTCTGCATCCAGAGAAAGAATTGATAAATAGAAGTACGTGTAGAATGAGTTTACATATATGTGTATGTGTATACACATATATACATATATGTGTGTGTATACACACACCTATTTGTGTCTAATGGTAGCCACCTCTACAGCAGAGGGGAGGGAAGAAAAAAAGAAATTTACATAATAATTTTGTTGTATATTTGAAAGAAATAGCAAGTTGTGCGTACTAGAATGCAGCTTTATGTACAATAATCATTTTTCATTATACTATGTTTTGGAAATGCTTGTTCTATTCCATAAATTAAAAAAAGAATCATAAGTGTTTTTTGAGCCTTGTCCTCTAGGGTAAAGTAACAACAATGGCAACAACAGTAACAATGACAACAATTATATATGTGTATATATATATATGTACATATACATATATATTCAAATGATTGACCAATCAGCATTTGTGCTAGGCCCTTTTGAGATGCTAGATACAATTGCATATGTGTGATATAGTCACTGCCCTCAAGGTGTTTACTTGGGATATACAATATATTAACAGATAAGTAGGTACAGGATATGTTAAAAATAAATACACGAGTTGGATTGGGGGAAAGTAACAACTGAAGAATTAGGTAAAACTCTTTGAAAGGAGGTGTCATTTGACCTGCTCCTTGAAGGGAGCTAGGGCTTCCAAAATGCAGAGGTAAAGAGGGAGGGCATTCTTGGCATGGGATAACTTTTTCAAATTCATTCAAATGGGAGATAGAATGTCACATACAGGCTATGTCGCAAGTAGGTACATTTGCCAAACACAGAGTATTTTCAGATAACTTGTGTAAGCAGATTGGAAAAGTAGGTTGGAACTTTTTTCCTTTTCTTTTTCTTTGTTTCTTTTCTTTTCTTTTCTTTTCTTTTCTTTTCTTTTCTTTTCTTT
>NW_020954619.1:33784224-33797677 GCF_900497805.2 Vombatus ursinus
TTCTTTTCTTTTCTTTTCTTTTCTTTTCTTTTCTTTTCTTTTCTTTTTGTTTCTTTTCTTTCTTTCTTTCTTTTTTTTTTTTGAGACTGAGTTTCTCTAGCTTGCCTGAGCTGGAAATATATGGGCTGATTCCACAAATGATTGGCATGAGAGCTTTGAACCTGTTTCATTTTCAACCTGGGTTGTATCATCTGTACTTACTTGTAATGGAAAATGTTATAACAATTAGGTATGAGATTGAACGGCATCATGGGCCTTGCTATACTTTTTTTTTTTCCAGGGAGACCTGAGTTTGGATTCTGTCTCTGAGAATTTTAAGTTGTATGACCATGGACAAGTCCCTCAACCTCTCTAATTCTGTGGTACCTACTTCACTGAATTGCTATGAAGATCAAAAATCATTATAAAAAGACTGGACTTAGAGTCAAAAGACTCCCAGAACTGCTATTTTCTATTGTGTGACCTGATTACTATCTGTGTAACCGAGAGTGAATTACTTAACCTATCTGGGTTTCAGTTACCTCCTCTGTAAAATGAGGGAATAAGGTCCCTTCCAATTCTAAACCTAGGATCCTAAACGTCAGCTATAATTTTTAAAAATAAAAGTTTAAAAAGAAACAAAATTAATAAATTTATTATTTATACTTTTCTACTGTGAACATTAGCTAGAGCTCATTTTTCATTTCCAGCATGTCTAAATGTAAATCAAGGAATATTTGTATATACAAAGGAAGGGAAACAGGACTGTAGAGGATCTGAGCAGCACAGACACACAAACCTAGAGGCTAAGGGAATTATGAAAGGCAGATGTGGAAAATCCCTAGCTATAGTGGAAAAATGCTCATAGCAGAATATAAATGAGACTCTTAGCACATTACCAGAGACCTAAAAATAATATAGTCTAAAAATTAAAAGAAGAACAAAGTTTTATCTGCAATGATTTGAAATGAAGATGCTCATAGGAGTGTTAGCTGGAGAAATCAGAAAGGAAGAGCAAAATGACAGAAATTTTAAACTTTATTAAGGTCTGACATGGAAACACTGGCTAAAATGTGATGACGTGGGCTGCCAGATGAAGGCTAGATGATAAGTCTGACTCAACCTCTATGCCAAGGCTTATTCACAGTTTTGTGTCACTCTGGCCAGAACATTGTTCATGCTGGAAATGTGTACTTCCAAGGACTACAGAAAGCATCAATACTGCCAAGTATTATTATTATTTATCTCAATCTTTCTTTCTCTTCCTTGAAAGGGAAGAGGCTTTCCCCCGCTCTTGCTTTATCTTAGATTTGTCTTTCTTTTTAGTCATATTTTTCTTTCTTCCCAATGTCTGTGTAGTCCACTGTAGATTAAAGGATTTTCACTTTGGACTGGATACAGACCATATTTTCTCCTCAAATCTGACTATGACCAGTGTTATTTTTTTTACTTTTTCCTTTCAAAAACACATTATTTTACAGGTTGGGATCTATCTTCTGCAGTGGTCTATGCATTGCTTTATTCTATGAGGGATATATGCTCTTTTTGAAATAAGTTCAGGAAAGGCAGGCACACGGTTCACTGTTGGTGGAACTGTGAATTGATCCAAACATTCTGGAAAGCAATTTGGAATTATGCAAAGGAAGAGACATAAACATTCCTATTCTGTGATCCAGAGATCCCATTGATAGACAAATACTCTAGATCAAAGGCAGAAGGAAAAGTCCCATATAAATAAAAAAATCATAGCGGCACTTTTTTGTGGTAGCAAAAAAAAAAAAAACAAAACTAGAAACAAAGTAGGATCTCATCAATCATGGAATAACTAAATAAATTGTGGACCATGAACATAGGAATTCTACTGGGTTCTAAGAAAAAAATAGCTACAAAGAATTTAGAGAAGCATAAAGAAATTTATAGGAACTGATACCAAGTTAAAAAAAAACACACAGAAAAAGAAAACACAATGATTATAACAATGTAACTGGAAAGAACAAAAAGAGAAACTGAATGCTTGTAATTTTAATGACCAAGCTTGGTCTTGGATAAGAAAATGTAGTTCCCTTAGTTCTTTGCAGAGGTGGGGGAACATATATATGAAATACTGTACAAACTATGAGACTCAGTTGATCTGTTGGTTATTTTGATTCCATTCTGATTGCATAATTTGCCTAACTCTGTTTCATGACATAAGTGATATTATACAACTTGTTACCTGATTTTTGGTGTATAAGAGACATAAAAAAAAGACTAGTTGAAGTCAAACCTGTGGAGAATTACATTAGCTGTCAGTTATAAAGAATTATAAATGGAACAATTACTTAAATTGAAGTTCTCATAAGTCAGACTATGGAAAGAGAATCACATGAGATGTTGAGCTCCTTGAGAACAGGGACTATTGTAGATTTTTTCCCTTTTATTTATATTCCCAGTTCTTAGCACACTGTCTGGCACATGTTCTCATTGTTGTTGTTCAGTCATTTCAGTCGTGTTTGACTTTTTGTGACCCCATGTGGGGTTCTCTTGGTAAAGTTACTGGAGTGGTTTACCATTTTGTTCTCCAGCTCATTTCACAGGTGAGAAAATGGAGGCAAGCAAGATTAGGTGACTTGCCCAGGGTCATATAGCTAGTAAGTGTTTCTTTTGTTTTTTCTTTCTCATGGTTTTTCCATTTTGTTATGATTCTTCTTTCACAACATGACTAATGTAGAAATATGTTTAACATGATTGCACGTGTATAACCTATATAAAATTGCTTTCTGTCTTGGGAAGGGAGGGAGAGAGAAAAATAGGAAACTCAAAATTTTACAAAAATAAATGTTGAAAACTATCCTTAGATGTAATTGGTAAAAAAAAAATACTATTAAGAAAAAAAGATTCAGGTTGAGTTAAAGAGGAACAATGCAATAAAATATGATGATAAGACTGATAAAGTACTTGAAGATAGTAAGTATGGAATTTGTTCATAATTAGTTATAAATGTATCAGTTTTTGCTTGGTTTATAAGCTTAATTTAACATGTATCACCTTTGACATAGTGCTTGGTAATATTATTTGCATCTCCCTCTTTTAAAGAAACTGTGCATGAGTTTCTACAATATCATCTACAATATTTGTAGATGAAATATCATCTAAAATACTTGTAGATGATACAGATGCAGAGCATATGTCTTGTAGGTCTGTGGCTTGGAGTAACTGCTGTAGGATACTGTACCTTTGCCAGCCATCAGGTAATGCCTTTACTTATATCAACTCATTGTAAACTCAGCATGCCTGACTGGATTTCCACCAGGATTAACCCCAGACTCCAGTCACTTCTTAGTTTAGGGGTTCACATTTAAATCTAGCCTTACAGAATTCACTCATTTGAAATAGAGACTAAAAGCTATGTTAATGTTGATTTATTTCAGTCATATCTGACTTTATGACCCCATTTGGTATTTTCTAGGCAAATGTACTGGAATGGTTTGCCATTTCCTTCTCTAGACCATTTTACAGATGAAGAAACTGAGGCAAACAAGGTTTAAGTGACTTGCCCAGGGTCATTCAGCTAGTAAGTGTCTGAGGTCAGATTTGAACTCAGATCATCCTGACTTTAGGCTTAGTGTTCTATTCACTGTGCCACCTAGCTTCCCCTAAAGGGTTTACCAAAATGAAATATAACTCTAACTGTATTATTTACAAAATAGCTTTGAGTGGCTACATCTGTTTCCCATAAAATTTGAAGTTTATGTATCCCCCCATCTTCTTCATCCTGCCCCATTTTGCAAGAGAGACAGATGTATCCAAAGACATTTTGGGGTGGAGAGGGCAGTGAGGGAATTATTAAACATAATTTGTTTCAGAAATCCAAGAAAATAGTAATCATAATTCACCACAATCAACTCACATTGTTTCATTTGACAGCTCCAGTACATGCAATTATTGACTCTACTTCATAGTGTCATTGGCCAGACCTCTGCCGCAGGCTGCCCAGGGGCATTCCCAGAGGCTCCTGCATGACAGTGCCATTTTCCAGATCTCTTCTATATGAGAAGCACATATACCCTGGAGGTCATAGTGAGATGGAGCAAGACTGAGGGGAAAAAAAAACAAAACAAAAGGGAGAGAAAGCCTTTGAAAAAGTCTTACTAGAGGTGAACCAAGGCAGGACCTGTGACAGTTTCCTTTTATCATTAAGTCCCATTCCAACTATTACAGTTCCATAATCTTGTTTCTCTTTCCTGCCTAAGGTCTGAAAAATATTGGTAAATCCTGAACAACTGGAGGCTGCTTCAGCATGGGTACGTTGATAATTACATATATGTATGTATGTATGTATACACACACACACACACACACACACACATAGACACATATATATTTTAAAGAAGGAGATGAAAAATTCATGATTACAGAAGCCAAACTAATCTTCTTAATGCATAGGTCCATGTAACTGTTCTGCCCAAGAAGCGCCAGTGACTCCCTACTGCTTCTATTATAAAATACAATTTCCTTAGCTTGACATTTAAATGTCTTCAGTCTTATTTTATCCTATCTTTCTAGTATTAATTAAAATCATTCCCTTTCAGTTACTTGTTCTAGGAAAATCTATCTAATTCCTGTTTTCTGAACTCAGTATTTCATTTTCCATATATGTACTTCTGTACTGGCTGCCCCATTTTCTAAGAACACCCCCTCTCCTCACATTTTGCTCTTGGAACCTTTGGCTTTTATTATAAGGGTCATCTGAGGTGCTGTTTCTTCCAAGGAGCTTTTTTCCTCCACAAGTTGTTAGCATTCTCTTCTTTCTCCAATTATCATACATACATACATTCATGCATGAAGACATGGATATAATAAATATTATCTCCCACATTTAGAAGGTAAGCTCCTTGATGAGAGATACTTTTTTTCTTTATCTTTGAATCCCCAGGGCCTAGCACTCATTAGAAGCCTAATCAATGCTTATTGGATTGAATTCATTTTCAGGTATACACAAGCAAGGCTTAAGTCTTTTAGTTCAAACCATGTAGTCAACGCACCTTTTGCCCCCTAATGCTAGCACATCTTAATGATAGTCCTATTCTTTTGAGTTCTAAATAAAGCCTTTAAAAGATATATCAGTAGACTTAAACTTATAAAGTAATAATAGTAACATCACAGTCACCAAAGACAATAAAATTAAATTTATTACCTCTCTTCTAAACTGTTTCATTTTTCCAAATTATCTTTGTCACTGACATAGTCATTCTATTTGTCATCCAGGGTTGAACATTTTGAAGTCATCTTTAACTTTTTCTTATTATTCATCACATATTCAGTCTACCACTAAGCCCTCTTGGTCTTTCTTTTTGTATCTGTCTCCTGTATTTATCTACAATTTCATGGCCAGTATCACAGTTTAGGATCTCTTTGCACTTAATTGTAACATACATAAAGAGACAAAAGGGAGCTTAAGAGGTTATCTATTCTAACACTTTCATTTTGTAGATGAGGAAATGAAGGTCCAGGGAGGTTTATTTACGTAACTGAGGTCACATACATAGTAAAGGTCAGGGCTCTTATCAGGACTGCTCATCTACCTTTGGTGTCCACCTGGCACTCAACTCTCACACGTGTCTCCAAGAAGTTGTAGCATGTGCAGGGGCAACATTGTGCGATGATTAACTGTGATAGATTTAGCTCTTCTCAGAAATACAATGATCTAAGAATTTCAAAAGACTCATGATGGAAAATGCTATCTATATCCAGAGAAAGAACTATGGAGTCTGAATGAAAATTGAAGCATACTATTTTCTCTCTGTTTTTTCTTTCTTGTGTTTTTTTCCCCTTTTCTTCTGATTCTTCTTACACAACATGTCTAATGTGGAAATATGTTTAATGTGATTATACATGTATAACCTTTATCAGATTGCTTGCTGTCTTAGGGAGGGAGGGAGGGAGAAAAAAAAATCTGAAACTCAAAATCTTATAAAAGTGAATGTTGAAATCTCAAAATAAAAATAAATAAATTTAAAGAAAATAACACTAGTGTTGTCATCAGAAAATCTGGATTCAAATCCTATTTCTACTGGTTCCTAACTGTGTGAAATTGCCACTTATAAGTTTAAAGACCTGGAACTAGAAGGTCATTAAAATAATCCAAACTAACTCCTTCACTTGGCAAATGAGAAAACTGAGACATAAAGATGTGCCTAAGATCATACTGGTAGTAGGTTTCAGAACAAGGATCTGAATGAAGATGCTTTGACTCCAAATATGGTGTTCCTTCCATTGCATCAAGGTGCCTGCCTCTTTATGCCAGTTTCTTCTGCTTTAAAATGAGAATCTCTGGAATAGAAGATCTCTGGACTAGAAGATTTCTATGATATTTTTTCCAGCTTTAAATCCTTTGATCCTCTCTGGGTCTTAATTCCCATTTTATATATGACCAAGTCTATACAAAGGTTTATACAGGTTTATACAAAGACCAGGTCTTTTTTGTAATGTCTATTCCAGCACTAATATTCGGTGAATCTCAACGCAGCCTAATGCCTTGACATACAACTATGCTATAGGACCCCTAGACAAGCAAATCTACTGATAGATTTAACTGGGGGAAGTATTTTTCTATATAACTTATTCTCACCTCTGTGCTTTTGTGTGCTGTTTACTTGTCTAGAATGCTTCAGCAGGCTTTCTTTTCTAAATCTTACCCACTCTTTCAGGTCCAGTTTAAGTTCAGCCCACATAATAATCTGAATTCCTGTAACAATTAATGTCTGAACTGATTTCACAATTAATTACAGACTGACTATTATTGTGGAATCCTAAACTAGACTGTAAACATAGAACCCTAGATTTAGCATGCAAATGGATTTTAGAGTATAGGATCATAGATTTAGAGCTATAGGCTAACTTAGAGGTCTTCTGGTCTACCAGCTTCATTTTACAGATCAATTGATTCAGTGACCTGTTTTAAGGATAGGGGCAGGTCTCTTGATACCAGAACCCAATATTCTCTCCACCGCACTTTACTCAAGCAAATCTGATAGTTTTATGTCCCCATTAATGAGGAACAATGCTAGGTACATGGTGGGAGTTTTAGAAATATCCAGGGAATTCATTGATTGATTGATGAGAACCTATGTGTAATTCTTACCTTATAAAACATTTTTTTCAAGACCTTTACAATTTACAAATTAAAAAAAAAACATTGATACTAAGTATTTTAAAATATATCATTTTAAAACTTGGAAAAATAGAAAATATTTGAGTTGAAGAATGTGAGATCTGTATGAAATACAAAAACTACAGTGCAAATTTCTGGAAATCTACATATATGAGTACTATTGCACTATTGGAGGAAAGGTTCTTGGGAGCTAGAGAAGAGGAGAAATCATGACTGCATTAATATGCATTCAGCTAAAACATAACATGAATTCTCAGTACTAATTCTTCCCATCTTTCTATATGCAGCCTAAATTTCATCTTTTCCATGAACTCTTCACTGACCAGCCCATTTGGAAACAATCTGGCCCTCATCTGAAATCCATAGCATTTTGTTTATATCACTCATGTGGTACTTAATGCATCCTGCCTTGTGTCCTTGTTTATTTGTGATCCTGTTTTACCTCTTTGGTTAGATTGTAAGCATCTGAAGGATATGGATGGTATCTTATTCATAACTCTATTTCCCACAGAGCCTTGCACATTACTCAGAAAAGTACTTGTTTAATGAGGGAATGAAAGTTTTCAGAACCAGAAAGGAAAATTCTGGAATTTAGAATCATAGTCCCTCTTCTGGGTGGCTACTCTGAAGGGCCATTCCATTAATTGAATAAACATTGCTCACTTATTTGCTGAATGCCTACTCTGTGAGGGGACGCTTTAGTGGAAACTACAGACATGGTTCTTGTCTTCATTGAGTCCTGAGTTTAGTATGGGATAAGACAGAAGCACAAATAGTTATAACATAGATTGTTATATGATTAAGGTAACAGAAAATAAAAAGAAAACAAGATGATATGGAAGGTGTGAGGAAAAGGTCACACTGTCTCAGGAAGTCAATTGTCAGTAAAGATTTTTTTAAGGAATACGTCTTCTTTTGCATATACTTCCAACATTCTTTGGCCCTTTGGAGTAGGAAATCTTATAATCTACAGGACTATTCCACAGAAGAAAAAAAAAAAGAATAAGGCCTATCAGCCCTTGCATCTCAGATATACAGGAGAAGATAAGTATTTAAAAAATACCCCTGCCGTGAAGGTTTTGATTCTTATTTTAAAGGATGAATGCTTCTTTCTACAAATTCCACAGTCTTAAGAACTATGCAAGAGTCTAACTTCACTGATCATGGGACTCTATATTCCCAGTACAAGTAAAAATCAGATCTAGGGACCTGGATTAGCCCTAGGAAGGTGTTGCCACTCATACTCAGCCAGTTTTGTATATATCAGATAAACCAAAATGTGATCAGTGAAAATAAGGGTTCTCATAACAGGAAAAGATGGGGAAAGGATCATAATTCTCCAGCTATTTCCAAACTCTTGCCCTTGATTGCAGGAACTAAATAAAAATGGCAGGGTGTGGTGCTCCTATCCCTTGTGCCCTTCTTTTCTCCTGCATGGAAATAGTTAATGATCAGCAGCTGGGCTTGTTGCAGCACTAGGGGAAACAGATTTCTCAGTATGACTCTAGTTACTGGATGTTAGATGCTCGTAAAGTGCTCTTTCTGAATGAAAAGGTAATTACAGCATTTAATAGCAACTCCAGTAAGTGTGTTTTATAAAACTTTATTTTCTTTTCTTCAGCTAATAGAAATACTCCCATACACAGATCCAGTTCCTTCACTGATCCGAGCTGCCTTTGGATACAGTCTCTAAGGTAATAATCCCTTGAGGAATACTTCAGAGCAAAAACAAAACAAAACATAACAAAAACACAAGCAAGCAAAAAGACACCTATTAGTTATTCTTATTCCAAAGAATCAGTTTTTCTGGATGGCAGCTCAGGACATTCTCTGGATTTTTGACCAGACAGGATAACTTAGTTATCTGTCCCTTGCAACCATTCAATTGTATCTCTGAAAATATTTGTCAAATTCCTAAATCTAAGGGTTTGTTGCAAAAAGAAAAAAAAGAATTTAGCTGAGCTGATACTATCATAGCTTTAGTGCTGATTTGGGAGACAGAAATCAATGACTATGTCCCTCCCCAGACCACTTACTCAGTGACCTCCAATAAGAAAGCAATTTAGAATCTTTGAGTTTTTCCTATTAGTGAAATTGGACTAATAATAGGCACCTCTTTCTTGACTCATAAGGGTGATAAGAAAATTAAATTCAGAAAAGCATTTTGATATCCTCAAAGAAAGGTACTTTGTGAAAAGATGGTTCTATTATCTTTCCCTATCCAATGCTTCTCCATTAGAGGACTTTTAATTGATTTAAATTCAATTAAAAATATGTACTATGTTCAAGATACTGTGTTTAATGCTGAGATGTTGAGATGATGAAGTCTTTGACCTTAATCACCTTTCAGTCTAATAGTGGTGAAGGGCTGAGCTGGGTCAGGACAGGGTGTGGGAGCTAGATATGACATAAATGCAAATTTGAATGGAACAATGTAGAATATGATAGAGGCAGAACAGAGATCCAGGCAAAGTGTTAAGGAAAATTTAAGGATGGGACAGATCACTTTCATTGGAAGTGGTGGTTGTTCAGTCTTTTCAGTCATGTCTGGCTCTTCATGACCCTATTTAGGGTTTTCTTGTCAAAGATACTGGAGTGGCTTGCCATTTTCTTATCCAGCTCATTTCACAGATGAGGAAACTGAGGCATACACAGTTAAATGACTTGCCAATGATCAAAGAGCTAGTAAAATTCTGAGGCTGGATTTGAACTCAAATCTTCCTGACTCTAGGGCCAGAGTTCTATTTAGCACCATGTAGCTGCCTTCATTGGGACAGGGAGGAAGTTGAAGAAAGGGAAATATTTCCCTCAGTGTATTTGGAGGGAAAGGATGTTGAGTCCATTTCAGTAATGGGGAGCTTCACAGAAGGTTAGCTGAGAATAGAGGACTGCAGTAGAATATTGAATCTTTTAAGGGAAATAATATAATTTTAGAATCAGAAAAAATCTTAGAAATCGTATCCTTTCATTTTACAAATGAGAAAAGTCAGTCCAAGGAAATGACATGATTTCCCTTAGGTGACCAATTAGTAATAGAACCAGATTTTGAATTCAGGTTCTCTGATTCAAATATTGTCCTCTTTTCTTGAATCTCTATCCTGTTTATATTTTAGCCTACAATAATCTCTCCCTTCTCCAGTTCTTTTTGTAATTACTGTTTTATTCATTAATTGATATATGTATGTCTTCTCCCCCCCAACACATTATAAACTTCCTGAGAGTAGAAACCAGAATCTTACTCTTTTATATCCTCTATAGTATCTAGTGTAACATTATGCCCATTGTAGAATTCATGTATCTGTAGAAGAAACTGCCCTCAGAGTAAGGGATACTAAGAATACATCTGAGAATTTTGGCGAAGTGTGAACAACTACATACTTAAGAGGCACCAATTTGCTTGAAGTTGAGGATTATATCCCTGGCTTTTTTCTTCTTCTTCACAAAGTGTCATGATATTCCCTAGATACTGATATGTATAAAAGAGGAAATGCATCTGGGTAGAGTGAAGTAAGAAAAGAGTGTAAACTGTTAGAAAATGTAAGCTATTTGAGAACAGGGAATGTTGCATTTTGATCTTTGTGTGCCTAGGACCTGGCACATTGCCTGATGTATAGTAGGCACTTAAGGAATGCTTGATGAATAAATGAATGAATAAATGACAAAGAGGTAGCACTTGTGATCAAATCACTTAGTATAAAGAACTATAGTATGCATGTGAGGGAGAAAGAGGAGAAGAGAGGAGGAGGAGAAGGAGGAAGAGGAGGAGAAAGAGAAAGAGGAGGAGGGGAAGGAAAAGAAAGAAAGAATAGTATCATGAATGAGAATCATTTTAATGTGTGTGTGTGTGTGTGTGTGTGTGTGTGTGTGTGTGTGTGTGTGTGTGTGTGTGTGGGTGTGTGTGTGTCTGTGTGGGTGTGTGGGTGTTTTTGGAAGCTTGGGAACCTAAGTGGTTTGAGCTTTGACGTGGAGAAGGGAGAGGAAGAGGTGGACGTAGAAGAGAAGAAAGAGGAGGTTAATGAGGGAGAATGAATCTATGAATGGAGGAGAAAATAAGAGAGTTATAGGGAGACAAGGTAGAGGCTGAGAGAGGAATTAGGTTAGGAGAGTGAGTTGTGAGTTAAAGGAGGAAATTCTATGTGAGTTATAAATTTAATTTGTGATCTTTGCAGGTGCTCAGAGATTTGATATGAGAATACTTGTGCTGGTTGGTTGAACTTCATTCGGTGTTTTAGTGACCATCCCCTCATCTCTGACAAGGCAGCACCATAAAGTGGAAAGAGCTGAATTTGACATCAGAGAATATGGGTTCAGTTCCTACTTCTGTCACTATACAGCCTGCATAACCTTGGGCTGGTCACTTAATCTCTCTAGGTATCAGTACCCTCATTTGCAAAATGTGCATTTTGGATGAGATGCCTTCTAAGGTCCCTTCCATCCTGAAATCTATGATTCCATAATCCCTATTTAATGATACCAGACTCAGGAGGTCTTGATGAGAAATCATGGTAAGATTTTGTCTGAATAGTGAATTTATAAGCCTCATGTAATCAACACATAGGAAGTGTATCATGAGGTAGTTGGAGGTTTGGAAGGGGATTTAAACACAGAACCTTAGGGTGAGGATGGCATGAAAACACATGACTGCCACAAGAGAAGAACAAGAATGAAATTAATTCCATACAAGGAGGAGTTAGTTAAGTAAAAAATAGAGGTCCTGGAAAAGAGCAATAAGAAATTTGAGGAGGGGAGAAAAATTCTCACCTGGGGATGGAGAGAATGGGGTATCTGGGAAACTTCTTGTAGAAGGTGTAGACTGAAAAAAAAAGATCTCTTTTTTAATGTGTATTTCTTTTTCTAAATAATTTCTTTAATGAAATAAGCCTTCTTAGTATATGGCAAACTCTCTACAAATGTGTATTAGGCAGCTAGATGGCAAAGTGGTTTGAGTGCCAGACTAGGAGTCAAGAATATCTGAGCTTATTTTATACTAGTTGACCATGGGCCATTCATTGAACCTCTCTCAGCTTCGTCTTTAAAATAAGGATTATAATATAGCTTACCTTACAGGATTTTTGTGAGGATCAAATGAGTTAAGGTTTACCATAGCTGAAAGAGTTACAAAAATGCTAGCTATGATTATAATTTATAATACATTTATGTGAGCATTAATTTTTCCCCCAGATCTGCAACTTCACTGGTGTAAGAAACCCCTTCCAGTGATGCAGATCAGTAATTAATTGGTAATATACAGTTTGAGGGTGTTTGCCAAGGATACTGAGAGTGTGATTTGCCTATGCCTACAAAGTCACTATGTGTCAGAGGCAGAATTTATATCCAAGTCTTCAAGACACTAATATTGTCCCTCTATCCTTTATGCTACATTGGCTTTTATGTGTATCTATGACATGTATATATCTACATTTATATGTGTCTACTTATATCCTACTTAGATACCTTACTGTGGTATGAAGGCAAGCCTGGGTTGGTGAAGTTATGTGAGCAGAATGGACTCTCTGGCAGCTGTTACCAATTAGAAAGGCTCTTGACTTAGTATTTAGGTTTTTGTACTTAGAATGGATCTCAGAAGCCATAAAGTCCAAACCCCTCATCCTACAGTTGAGGGAAGTTAAGAGGCCTGAGATATACATACATACATACATACACACACACACATACACACATATACACACATATAGAATATATACATACATATACACACATATATGTGTGTATATATATATATATACACACACATATATATGTGGACTGGATCAGCCTATTATATAAATTTTATATATACATATACACATACACATACACACATACACAGACATATATATGTAGCCTGAGGCCACATGGGATTCATATTAGACTTGAATCGATGTCCTGTAACCTCAGAGTCAATGCCCTTCCCATTGCACTATGTAGACTTGCAAGATCAGATTTGATAAGTTGGAGAGACTTGTCACCAGATTGTTTTCAAGTTTTTGTTTGTAAGCGTTCTAGGTGGTGTAGTGGATAGAGGGTCTGGAGTCAGGAAGACCTGAGTTCAAATTCAGCCTCAGATATTTCCTAGTTATGTGACCATAGGCAAGTCCCTTAACCTTTATTTGCCTCAGTTTCCTCAAGTGAAAAATAGGCATAATAATAGTAGCAACCTTGCAGTTATGAGGATCAACTGAGATAACACTTGTAAAATTCTTACTACAGTGCCTGAGGCCATCTCTATGTCCATGTCCATGTCCATGTCTGTGTCTGTGTCCGTATCTCTCTTCTTCTCCTTCTCCTTCTCCTTCTCCTTCTCCTTCTCCTTCTCCTTCT
>NW_020954619.1:33797687-33832839 GCF_900497805.2 Vombatus ursinus
CTTCTCCTTCTCCTTCTCCTTCTCCTTCTCCTTCTCCTTCTCCTTCTCCTTCTCCTTCTCTACAAAGTTTTTGGGAGATGTGCCAATGGAGGGATCACCTACACCAAAGAAATCACAGTCCTGAAAGCATCACAGTACAAGTAAACATATATGTATGTGGGACTGTGATATCATACCTATCAAATATCCAGCTGGTCATCTTCTTGCATGTTTGTTTGTGTTATAAGATCATAAGGCTGACATCTAGAAACTGAGGCCTCATTAGCGGCCATCTAGTCAAACCACCATTTTTTTTTTTAATAGATGAGGGGACTGAGGCCCAAAGAGATTGAGTCTCTCTTTCCTTCTGGGTTTCCATATGACTGCTCTCCTCACTGCCTCCTTTTTCCATGTCATACTAGTTCATTACTTGGTGCAGTCTTCTCTGGCTGTCTGGGCACATAACTCAGTCTCTTCTGAAGTATGTGCAATTCCCTACATAAATGTGGTTCTTAGTTGACCTGTAATTGTTGTTGTTCTATCATTTCAGTCATTTCTAACTCTCCATGATCCCATTTTGGGGTTTTCTTTGGCAAAGTTACTACAGTGGTTTGCCATTTCCTTCTCCAACTCATTTAAAGATGAGGAAAATGACTTAAACGGGGTTCAATGACTTGCCCAGGGTCACACAGCTAATAAGGGTCTGAAGCTGGTTTTGAACTCATGAAGATGAACCTTCCTGATGCCAAACTCAGTGCTCTAACCATTGTACCACCTAGCTATAGTTACTTCCTTTCATGTCCACAATGAGTTTTTATGCTCTTAAAATGCCATTAAGTGCCATTTCTGGCACTTCTGTATCTCCTGCAGAGCCTATAATACTAGGTACATACCCATCACTCAGTAAGTTCTTATTTATTGATTAATTTTTTTAAAAAAATGAATGTGCATGTCATTAGGTAATGATGTAATTTCCTTGGAAGTGTGACTTCCGAATTTGCCCCTGTTTTTCATATTTGAGTTTAATTCATAGTAGCTTTACAAAACTCACTCTCAAGGTATTTTTCTTTCAAAGTCTTTCCTTAAAATAGACACTTTAAAGAAGGCCGAGTTCTTCTGAATATTCTGGACCACAGAAACAAAGTTCCAGTATTTTGCCTGCTTACCAAATACTGGCAGTGAAATTTCAACACTTAATATGCTACTTAAACAGTTCTTGTACTTGGGGTCCTATCAAACCTTCCCACTCTTGCTAAAAAATAAAAATAAAAACAAATCATATCTTCTAATTCTTCTTCACCCCTAAAAGGGAAAATAGGATGTTATACTCATTCACTCAATAATAAGATTTCATTAAATTTCTAGTCCAACCCCTTCATTATATAGTGAGGAAACTGAGGACCAAAGAGGTAAATTATTTGCTTCGTATAACACAGATAACTAATTGAAGAGACAGGATTTAGACAGAGACCTTCCAACTCCTATTCTATGTATTCTGGAGTCCACATGGCCTACCCACACTCCACTTCCATTTTGTATACTGTCATATTGAAGGGGTTTTTAAAATTATACTAGTGTTTGACTTTAGAATATGTAATTTGTAACCAGAATATTTACTTTAAATGTTACCTTTTATTTTAATTAAATTCTTTCATATGGTTGTAATTCTTTACTTGTAATTCAAGCTTTTATGGATCTATGATTTTATCAATGTGGACTTTTTTTAGTGTAGATGAATGAATGAATGAATAAAGAATTTATTAAGTGCTTATTGTATGCAAAGTATGGTGCTGAACTGGGGATACAGATAGAAAAGAGTAATAGACCTTTCTCTTAAGTAGTTTATATTCAAATTGGGGAGATAATGCATAGGGAAGGTTTCAGCTTCAATTTAGATGGAAAAGTCTCTTAATCCTTAGGGCATGATGGCAAAGCAGAGGTTAATGCCTTTTCTCAGTGTTATCACTTAATGTCACTAATGTTAGGGCTTTAGGGTCCTGGGCTGTCTCCATCAGAGTCTGAGAGGTGGTGGTAGTTTGATTTGCCTGGTACACGCTGGCTCCTATCTCTCCCTTAGGTGCCTTGATGCTTGGACTAGTTTGGCTGGCCTGTGCTGTGTTTGGCAGTTGATTGGCAGTGGGTGGGCATGGCTGGTCCTTTCTTCACAAGAGTTGTTTCTGCAGATGATTGATGGCTGTGAAAGCTAGACTAGAAACAAATTGTGTTTGGGTTAGAGGCAGGTACAGTCTGGGTTATCACAACCGATCCATGCCTCTTCATACTGTGAATAAATAAATGATTAGGAAAGTATTCAGTAAGTATGTAAGGCACTGTGCTAAGCCCTAGGAATTAAGAAGAAAAAGTTAGATAGTCCTTACTTTCAAGAAGATCACACTCTAATCAGGGGAGATAACATATAATAGTTCACCTAAAATGACTAGGAAGTCTTTAGAGATCTATAGCAGGGCCGATGGTCAGACATAATGCATAAGGTCTCTTGGGTTCTGTCAGATGCTCATGTAACAGTGCCCAGTCTCTGGAGGGCATTAGAGGCAAGCTTATAGTAAGGTTAGACAAGGTGGCAGGGCAAACGGTAAAGCAGGGTGGTCCTGTGTCACACTAGGAGCAATATAATTGGTGAATCTCATATCAGCCTTAACTACCCAACACCTTGGTGTCCTTTCTCTAAGTCTTTTTTATAGTTCGTGGTGCAGCATGTATCTGTCCATCTGTAATTCCTTACTCTCATCATGTGAGAAGACCATTTCCTTTTCCAATCATTCATTTGCTGGAAGCTATCTCACATGTAGGTCATTATTAGAAATAGGCTGAGCCTGCTTATGGCCACCATGTGTGTCTCTCTTACCCTTTGGGTCATCTGCAATTTTTATTCTTCAATGATTGTGATGTTGCTGGATTTGCAGCTATCTAGCATCACTGGAAGATATTTTTGTTAGAGTGATGACTTTTGTGTCAAAGAGCAGCTTGGGATCATTGACAACCCTGCACCATTCCCAAATGCACTCCAGCCCACTCTTCTTCCTATTTAATTTTGGGTCCACCTCATTGTCCATCTGTAGCATCTGCACTAGATATACGTATTGATATACTAGCTCAAGACCACCATGAAGATAATTGCAGCTTATGTACCAACATCTGGTGAAGTGGATGAAATTAGGAAATTATTTTAAGAACATGACAAGATCCCCAAACCAAGTTATTGTCTCCCTTGGATATTTAAGCAAAATACAAGGGAAAACAGTGTGTGTATGTGTGTGTGTGTGTGTGTGTGTGTGTGTGTGTGTGTGTGTGTGTGTGTGTGTGTACAGGAGTAATTTATTTCAAGTAATAGCTTCTAATTTTATAGTATTTAGTCTTAAAAATCCTTTCTTCACAACAGCTCTGTTAATTATGCAGAGCCAATATCCTCGTTTTAAAGATGAGGAACCTTACCTTAAATTTTGTATAGTAGTAATTTTAGAAGTGGAATTTGAACCCAGGTCTCTCTTGACTCCAAATTCATTAGTGTTTCCATGACAACACAGCGATCATTATTTAGCTGGAAGAAATAACGCTATCTCATGTTCCCAAAATAGTATTTGTTTACAGAAAAGTCATATATAAATTGTATGTGAAAATTACGTATTTTTTTCTCCCTTGAATGTTTCCAGAGATCCCAATTTTAGGAACCATGAAAAAGAGTAAATTTTCACTTCAAACAATGAGGCAATTCTAAAAGGAAAACAAATTAAAGATCACTTTCTTATGAAGAAGGTTGACATTTGAATTCAAGTGGATCTTTGACCTTATCAATATGGTTGTTGCCTCCATTAATGTAAATCACAGCCCATTCATGTATGTTCATTTTGTGTAATTCAATCATGTCCTCCAAAAAAGTCATCAAAGAGACTTCATCCAACCTGTATGGGTCCTGTCATGTTTTCTCTTGACATCTAGAGGATAGTGATAAAGAATGTTGCTTATTAATTAATTATCACCAGGTCACTCTCACCAGGTCACTTGCCCATCTCTTTTGATCATAAATTTTTTTGATGACATACCTTGCACTGCATTGCCTTCATAAGTCCTTGTTGTTATGTGCTCCAGCCTGCTCACACATACACACTGTGCACATTTCTGCTTCCCTTTGGGTGATCCTCAATTTCATTTCTTTGGACATTGCAATATTCTATGACTCTTTGTCATAAAACAGCACAGGAGAGCATTGGTATTAAATAAAGATGGCCTTTTTGTTTCAGGGAGAAGCTTAGGAGCATTAAAAGAACTTTGCAGTTTCCCAAAGACAATTCAGAACTCTCTCCTCCTATTAAACTATGTGTGTGTATACGTACCTTTTTCTCTATATGCTCTGTAGAAAACTGTCATGACAGCCCATTTCACTATTTCATTTTTGTATATATGACTGATATATCAGAGCATAACATACAAACAGTGAGAACATACACGTCCATACATACATGTACCCATATATACATGCACATTTATACACATATGCCTCTATTGTCACCACATGTGTACATATACACGTGTGTATACACACACACACACACACTCATTGACATATGTGTGTATATACACATACAATGAAAGGCAACCTTGGAGTCAGTAAAACCAGAGTTTGTCTGGTCTTTGACATATAATAGCAGTTTGACCCTGCACAAAAGTCAATGAATTAATTCCCTTTGTGTCTGAGGAAATACTTTAAGACTAAAAATCCAAAGCAGTTGTTGGTCTTTATTCATATAGAGTTGTTCAATCTAAAATATCTATGACAATGAAATTATATGTGTATATGTTGGGGGAGGAGAAAGCTGGGTGGCACAGTGGATAGAGTGCTGGGCCTGGAGTCAGGAAAATTCATCTTCCAGAGTTCAAATCTGGCATCAGAACCCTACTGGTTGTGTGACCCTGTGCAAGTCACTTGATCCTGTTTGCCTC
The DNA here is from genome assembly GCF_900497805.2 of Vombatus ursinus. NCBI lineage: Eukaryota > Metazoa > Chordata > Mammalia > Diprotodontia > Vombatidae > Vombatus > Vombatus ursinus. The sequence continues at coordinate 33,802,626 of NW_020954619.1, forward strand.
AATTTCTTCATCTGTAAAATGAATTGGAGAAGGAAATGATAAACCACTCTAGTATCTTTGCCAAGAAAATCGCAAATGGGGTCATGAAGAGTCAGACACAACTGAAAAACAACTGAACAACAATTTAAATTTGTGTGTTTGTATACACACACACACACAAATACACATATATTCTAATTGGTAGAGAAATAGCTGTATATGTGCATATGTAGGGCAATATAACATGTTTATATTTATTACTATGAGAAGTTTGGGGTTATATAAGGTGAAAACTGTGCTTCTTAGTTGTATTTGGGGGCAACTATATTAAATCTCAACCCTCTTTTCTAATGACTTTTCAAGTTAATTCCTTTTCACTCTCTCTGGGTTTGAAGGCCATCTAGTGAGTATATGCTGGAATGTTCTCAGAAATTACCAGAATTATAGAAATTCTCTAATGGCTTGGCCCTTGCCCTATAGCTGAATTGGAGAAATCTCTTTTTCTGTAGGATAGCTAGCTTCTCCTATATCTATCTTAAACTATGAACTTATTGCTATTAGTGGATATGTCCTTAATTAGTAGCATCAAGTAATGAGGAGAAGGGGAGGAGTTTTTCTCCCTATCCTAGGTGACAGAATTACGGAAAAGGATAATTCATAGAAAGATGAGGTGTTAGGGTTCAATGAAGTTTAAAGACATTTTTAAGGTCTCTTGATGTATAATGAGTGTGAAGGAGTTCCCCCATAGAGTTAAAAAGGCAGCTTTTCCATTGGTTGTCTGAAGATTGACCATCTTGAAGTTCCTTAAAAAGTAAGTTTGCTAGTTCTGAGAATCAGTCAAATAACATTTGAAGCAGGAAATAGCTTTGTGAAGACAACTTAACCTAACAATAGCAATAGGGAGTAGGAGCAGAATTATCTGTCCCTCTCCTTGCTACCTCGACTTTTGTAGTCATTATTCTTACTGTACTATCTTAATATATGATTTTGCTTTTAGTTAATTTTGACTATGTGCTGACTCTTAAATGTAAGAGAACCAGTAGAGGCTTGTTAACTGTAGTTTTAGGAATATAGACCCGCAGTTTACCTTTTGAACCTGGGAGCAGTAGCTATTCCCTGGGAGACTGAATCTATGAATGTAAGTGAAAATTGAGGGAAGTAGTCCTCAGAGAGGGTGCTATACAAATAACAAAAGCACAGATAAATAAATATTCAAAGAAGCCAGGAGGCCGTCATGGGGATCACAATGAAGATCAACTTTGTCTCCTTCACCCTCCTCCCAGGTCAGTTTCTCAGTTAATATTCATTATTATATAAGATTTAATTAGACTTTGGAAATTGGAATTAACTAAGGTAGTATAATAAAAATAATTGATACAAATATTCTTCCAAAATGGGAGCATACTCTCCCATAGGTAGACACAGGGACCAGGGGAGAGTGGGCTGGTGCTTAGAGAGCTCTTGTGGCAAAGGGGTAAACTAAAAACTACCAGAGATTCTTTTCACAAAGTCCAGTATCATCTCAGAATTAGTGTAAATTTATGCTGGGGTTCTTGTAGAGTTCTAAATCTGGGTTTCCTTAACTTGTATAGTTTCTTCCTGGATCCTGATGCAGAATTTACCACCAGTCCCTATAATTTTAGGGACACTACAAGGACACCAGTAAAAAGGACAAATATTCTAGACCTTTTGAAATTTGCAAGGTCTTCCTCTGGCTAAGATTAGTGGTGCAGCATACCAAGGCACTTCTTCTTCCCAAGCTATCACTCTCAGGGGCATGGTTGAGTTGCTGGCCCAACCTCTGAATGCCCATGTTCTGAACTAGCTTGCTATCTTATATACAAATCACAGACGTGACTGAATTTCCTTAATCCATCTCCTCACAGTATCATTGTTTCATCCAATAACTTTCACTCCTTTCAAACTGATCAAGGATTTCTCCTCATAGTCTAATGCCCTTGATTGATTCATTAATTCAGTAGAGGGGTTATGGCCTTGTTGAAATCCTGTTCATACCTCAGCTTGATTAATTCATATAAGAGATCTGAGTCAAAGTAGGAGGGATAGAGCACCCTTCTTACACACATACATAATTACATATGCTTATTTGTTTATATTTGCATGCACTAATGAATGAATACTACAAGTTGTCTAGTCAACTGCATATTTTAGGCCCAACTTTAAGCCTAATTAATAGACATTCTTCATTCTTTTGAGTTTTCCTCTGTGGATAGTTTGGTGAAACTTTTCAGAGTGATCATGGATCTCATATAAGAGGCTCTGCAATGTTCTGAAAATTGATGCAGTCCCCATGATATCCTATGTGAATAGCAGCATCTGGAGGACCTCATTAAGGAGCATCTGGAGTCCTCAACTTAGACTCTGAGCTGTGTCTCCTCCATGATAGTGGTGAATAATTTTGATGAGTATATTTCCTTTTGTTTTATCAGAGGACCATTGAATAAGATTGCCCCTGTTGTTATATATGTAGATAGACCTATCTATCCTTTCTATCTGTCTTTATGATTCATTGGAGGGATCAGGAAATTCTTCTTTGGAATGTGGTGTTTAATTTGTGTCTTGGAGGGAGAATGGAATTCTATGAGGAAGGGGTGAGAACAGAGTGGCTTCCACACGTGAGGGATGGCTAGTGCAAATGCAAGAGATAAAAGATAATGTGCTGGATAAAGAAATAGAGGGCCCATTTGGTTGTATCACAGAGTTTGGGAAAAAATAGGCTAGGTCCAGGCTATGAAAAGCTAAACAGAAGTTTATATTTTGACAGAGAGGCAAAAAGGAACTACTAAAATTTGAGTAGTGACATAAACAGAACCTGTGCTTTTAGAAAATCATTTCAGCCACAGTTTGGAGAATGGACTAGAGTGGGGGAAGAATTTATGAAGGTAGATCAATTAGGAAGTCATTGAAATAATAGCAGAAGAGATGCCTGAATCAAGGCTGTGACTGTGTGATTAGAGAAAAGAGGTTGGATGAAGTAAAAATAGAAAGATTGGAAAAAAAAGTTTTGATAAGTGGGAGTGGGATGAAAGTATGGAGTCAAGAGAAAGTAGGCATATGGCCAGTAGTTTTAAAAAATATAATAGGGTTTTTTTTTTTTTACTGGATCACTTCTTGAGGTAATAACAGCAGTTTTAATATCTTCCCCTCCTTTAGATAGTCTGAGAACTGATCTTAATACTTCCTAAATTGTGTTTATTTTAGCATAGACATCCTTTGTGTACATTTGATCTTCTCAGGCGGCTTTTCCCATCTTTATCCTTTTTAGTGCCTTTTTTCACTATGAATATATGTAGGATTATGATATTAGAATCTAAATGAGGTCACTATTTTGTCCTTGATGGTTAAAAGAGAATGTTATTATTCTTATTATTATTATTCTTATTATTTTGCAGAACTTTCCTATCTTTTGTCTGTCTTCTCTCTGGGTTACCCTTCAGCGCCCTTGGTAAGACTTTTCCTATTCAGATTTCTTATACAGATAAATTGTTCTTTGCTGCCACATCTTTCTACCTGGCAAGAAGGGCAAATGTTTGTCTCTTTCTTATGACCATTTACGTTGTTTAAACTTCCATATGCAATTGTTGTAACCTATCTCAATCTCCTTTTCTTTATCTTTTTTTCTATTGTTTTACATTGATAATTGATTTAGATCAAATCAGATATGTTTAAATTGGATGCCATAATTTTCATTCTTTCTTTGACTTTTGCATTAATTTTTAACTTTGCACTAATGAATTAGTGATATGACTTTATAAAGATAGCTTATTTAGGAATGATGACCACATCAGTAGTGAATAATTTTGTTAAAAGATAATAAATTTTGGGGCAGCTAGGTGGCACAGTGGATAGAGCACTGGCCCTGTGGTCAGGAGGACTTGAGTTCAAATTTGGCCTCAGACATTTGACTCTTCCTAGCTGTGTGACCCTGGGCAAGTCACTTAGCCCCATTGCCTAGCCAAGAAAAAAAATTCTTTTTTTTGGTGTGCTGCTTGGTATTTGTCATGTCCAGCACCTTTTAATTCTTTTTTTTTTTTTGGTGAGGCAATTGGAGTTGAGTAACTTGCCCAGGGTCACACAGCTAGTAAGTGTCAGGTATCTGAGGCCGGATTTGAACCCAGGTCCTACCTGACTCCAAGGCTGGAGCTCTATCCACCGCACCACCTAGCTGCCATCAAGTATTCTTGATATATAGATAGGATGCTTTTGTGTGGGTTACAAGGAAGGAAGGAAATAAGCATTTATTAAACACTTACAAACGTGTCTAGGCAATGTGCTAAGTACTTTACAAATGTTATCATAGCATTCTAAGTCTTTGACAAAACATTACAAATCACTCCTGACTCAGAGCCATATTTTCTAGCAGTTTTTGACATTTTCACCTGACCCCAATTTCATATTGAAATCATCAAGTATCAAAGGATGTATTAATTTAATGTGGTTTCCTTCTTAAGTTCTTTTGCCTCTTCATCTACTGCAACTGATGCTGGTACATAAACTATAATTATTTTCATGGTGATCTTTTTCAAAATACTTTTAAGTGCTGAAATATAAGATAATCAAATGTTTTATGAAAACATGTTTCTTGATGATTATCAATAATTACTGGCAGGAGTGGTACACTATAGGAATATAGTGGGCTAGGAACTAGGTGTAGTGAACTCCCAGGTGAAGAAATGCTTTTCATCAATACAGGTTTGTCCAATGTAACTTAAAGTTATTTATTAAAGAGTTGTCTAGAACACTCAACTGTTAAATGACTTGCGTAGGATCACAAAGTATATCTGTGTCAAAGGCAGGATTTGAACTCAGGTCTTCCTGGATTTGAGGTTGGCTCTTTATCCATTAAGCCATGTCACCTATCATGGAAATAACATATTATGTATATAAATGTTTACATGGAATATTAAGGAAATAAATACCTGCATACTTTCAAAAAGATGAAGGCTCTCACCCTTATATTCAATTATTGAGTCCTGCTGATTCTATCTTCATGACATATCAGGCAATTGTTCCTTCTTTTAATTGCCATTTATGTTATTCTTTGTTAAGCTTTCATTAATAAATTTATGAACTACTTAACTTGTCTTTCTACTTCAAGCTCCCCATATTCCTTGTCAATTTAATCATTACTAGAGACCACTTTCAAAGTAATATTCCTATTGTACTACTCTGGTCATTTCACTCCACTACTCAATAAACTTGTATGACACCCTACTGTCCACCAAATAAAGTCACAATTTGTAGCCAGAGCCATTTTAAGGTTCTCTGTGATCTGGCTTCCATTTACCTTTCCATCCTTTTTTCAGACTAATCTCCCTGATTTTTTCTGTATTTCTTAATATGTAATACTTACCTCATTAACATGCAATATAAGCATATATGACAAGTTATTTTCATAGTGTTCTACCCCACTAGGTCACTTATTTACTAATATGAAAGGCAGAATGGTGTAGTAGACAGAGAGCTAACCTCAGCATCGGGAAAACTTGGGTTCAATGTCCACATCTAATAGCTACTGGCTGTGTCACTCAGGGCAAGTAACTCAACCTCTCAGTGATCCAGAGAATTCTCTAAGACTATATAATATGGAGAAGGGGCCAATCTACATTGCTAGATGAAATATCTCATTGCAGGCTTCCTACAACAATAAAATTGCAGGTCCTGCATAAATATGCATGTATGTATGTATGTATGTCTTTGTGTATCTATCTATCTATCTATTTATCTATCTATTGATCGATTGATTGATGTACTTCTACATAATTTTACTTTAAGGATCAATGTTTTCTCCAGTGTAGGTATTCCATCCCAACCTCCAATAATCTATGTAGCAACCCTTTTATGGCTTATTATTGCTTTTCTGGTTTACTGTGGCTGAACAATTTGGCCCTCATGGCCATATATTTCTCTGAACTTAATTAGAATGCTCCTCTGCTGATGAACACATGGTTTGTCACAAGACTCATACTTAAAGCCTTTCTAGCACAGGCCCCATTGTCAAAGCCTTTGACAACCCAGACTCACCTCCCTGTCATGATGAGGTATCAGAGTAGAGTTTTGTATATAATTTTAGCTACTATGGCTAATTTTGTGAATTTAGTTGTGGATATGTGCTGTGTTTGATGCACTCCCTTTGAGTCATGGGCAAAATGGATTTTCTCTCAGCTATCTCTCACAACTGAGCAATATTCGACATCTAAAAGCAATAATAACTCCACATAAATGCTTAGAATGGGGCTACCATGGAGACTACATTTTTTCTGATCTATCTTAGCTACAAATACCTTCAGGAATAGTGGTTATAGAAATGGATGATTTTAGTCAACACCTCATCTCAACTATCCAAAGGAAGAGAATCCTATTTTGAGTATCATGTCTGTTTGAAGCTTCAGTAATTTTCAATTCCAAAATCAACAGTGAGGCTACTGTAGGAAGTCTGCCATAAAATGAGAGTACTTGTCAACATGTGGGCACTAAGTTCATTGTAGTCATCATTATTTTTTTAAATAACCTTTGAATTTACAAATTTGTGTGTTAGACATAAAATATCAGTGATGTTTTCATCTAGTTTTTTTTTTCATTTATGTTATTTTGGGTTTTTAATAAGTGGCTTGAAGAAGTCCTTGTAGCAGTATCTTGGTTGTCTTAAAGAAGGGAAAAAAAAAGGAACAAATCAAAAAGGGCACCACATCCCATCAAAAAGTCACATAAGTTGAAATCTAAGATTGCATAAGAGTCTGATGAAGGACAATTAAAACTTGTGCTTTGATGTTTTAGCTTTAATAAATTTGTCCTTAACGTAGAATGTCCAGTATAGAAATTAGACAATGTTTTACAGGGCTTCAGAATCAAAATCATGGAGTTCCCAAATTGCCAGGAACCCTAGAGATCACCTAGACCAGGAATGGGGAATCTGTGACCTCAAGGTTACATATGGCCTGCTAGGCCCTCAAGTGTGGCCCTTTGACTGAATCCAAACTTCATCGAGCAAATCCCCAAGGGGGACAAATCTAATCTTTCATCCACATGACTGTCCTTCAAATACTTAAATATAGCTATCATGCATTCCCCCGTCTTCTCTTCTCCAAGTTAACATCCCCAATTCCTTCGACTGACACATATAGACAGAATGTAAATTATAACATATGTATATACCTATGCATATATACACACTTATTCATATATGTAGGGTTGTTTATTGCCCATACATGTTGTGTGTATGTCCACATAGGTTTATCCAAATGTGATTCACTAGGAAGCATAAATAGATATCTTTAGAATCTCATCCACCCCTCTGCAGAGGGGATACTTTGATTCCTTCCTGAAAAGGAGACAAAGAAGGGGCCGCTAGTCTGACCACTCTGCTCAACTCAGCAAGGGGCAAAATATGATTAGCTGTTTGGAAGGTTAGACTTTATATCTGTTTGTGAATTCTTCATTTAGACCTACAGTTTTATTCTGTGCATAGTCTCTTAGATCTAGAATGATATAGATCTTAAGGACACATATTTTTAGGTTTGAGCTGATTCTCTGATTGCTCTCATTTAAGGGGGAAAGAGTGCCTTAAACTTCTCTGTGAAGACTTGAGTCTTTTCCAACCAAACCCTAATCATACAAAAGAATATCACAGGTAGGGAATAAACCCATTTATCCAAGCAGATAGCAACAGAAATCAGAGAAGAGACACATTTGTGTATATATGTATATATGTATGTATATACACATACATACTCACACATATGTATATACACATACATACACACATGCACACATATACATACATATATATGAATATGCCAGACAATATATAAAGAGATCTCCCACTGAGAATGAAATATTTCATTTTGACCGAAAGAAGGTTCCCAATCTCCCACAAGGATAAATTCCTTAAAGTTATCTAGGGGATCATATATTGAGTGGCTGTCTTTCTTTTACATATCTACCTTCCAAAATCTTTCCCCCCCCCTATATTTCTTCTTGAAAGAGGGTATGGAAACTTGTGTGCACTCTTTTGAAGCAGGAAGGAAAGAGAAGTCCTCTTTTCTTCCAAGCTCTCACACTAGTCTCACTCCTTAGTCAATCACAGAGCTGCAAGTCATCATTCCCTCTTGCAAAGAGAAGAATAATATACAAATGGGCCAGGCTTGAAACCCAGGATATATGAATATTCATATACCCTCATATATTCTGCTATTCTTTGGTTTTGTGGCTAAAGCCCCTGATACCATGACATGATACTATCACCAGCAGATCATAGACTTCTGTCTGTCTTCATTCCCTATAATGAAGACAAGCAACCTCATTTCTCATCACTGCAAAACAGGTGGGCTTTTTTTGGGCCCTTGTTTCCCAGTCATCTGCTGCTGTACCCTTCTATGTTCTACCCACTTGTGTGAAGTGGTGCTTTCATGAGTCCTGCAAGGCTTGCTTTTCTCCATCTTGTCAGCACCTGCTTTATATAAGTCCACCCTAAAACAGTTGCATGAATGTTCTGCTGTACTTCTTTCATCACATATGCCATTTAGCAGTGTCTGGCTGTACCACATATAATGGAAAACTTCACTTCAGCATTGGGAGATGGACTGAATTCCAGTATCTTGTTTGCAACAACACTCCTACCTACTTAATGTTAAATGCTGTTAAGACTTTTGACATTAAGTGTGGGTGTTGGTAAAGAAGCTTTTTTCAAGATATGGTTAGTTATTTGGAAGGTGAGACATTATATCTGTTTGTGAATCCTTCAATTAGACCTACAGTTATATTCTACACATAGTCTCCTAGATCTAGAATGATATAGATAATAGAAAGATAAAGTCCTACCTCTTAAAGAAAAAAATAAGCAACAACTTTATTTTTCCATGCTTAGTGAAGGACATCTACCTTCTGTTTGAATGCATCCAAAAACAGTGAACTCATCACCTAAGACAAACATTCCTCTGTTAGGCAGTTTATTAGAATATTCTAGTGTTAATTCCAAATCTGCATTCCTATAACTTTTATTCATTGGTCCCTAGTCTCTGAAATGGCATGGAATAAATCTTATTCCTCTTCTATGTGAAAACATTTCAACTCTCTTAAGAAAGGCATCTTATCTTTCCTTATTTTTTTCTTATCCAGGTTAACTCATCCAACTATTGCCTTCTAAAATAATTTATAGTTCCCTATTTATCTTGATTGTCCTTAGATCAGCCCCATTTATCAACATCTTTCTTAAAATGTGATTAAAACTCAGAATTGAACACAAAACTTAAAGTGTGGTCTTATTCAGGGCAGTGTATGATTGGGGGAGGGGGGAGAAGATCCTAAGGCATAGGAGCTATGCATCTGCTAATATAGCCTTAGGTTGTAGGTTCTTCTCCACTCACAAGATCATAGATTTAGATTGAGATGGTACCTTAGAAACTATGTAGTCGAAGCTCCTTATTTTACAGATGGGAAAACTGAGACCCAGATAGATGAAGAGGCATGATCAAAGTTCCATAAGGAGTAAATAGCAGAATCAAGATTTTATCCCAGGTCCTCTGACTTCAAATTGAGCTTCCTTTACATTTTACTACATTACTTCCTACAATCTTTCTTGATACTTCATTGTGATGTGGAAATGGCCATGGGCTCTGAAAAACTATACTATTAGAGCATAAGTTCTGGTGGGCCGTATGATCCTGATAACACCTCATAGTATGCGTGGTGTTAACAACACACTGTGTCTATCTAAGAACTATCATTTCTATATTCAGATGGGCTCATCACCAGGTTGATTTCACTGTGATAAATGGTTTGGCCATAACAACTCATGGAGAGTATATTTACTTTAAGGAAGTTGTTCTTAACATTTTTTGTGTCATGGACCTTTGGCAGTCTGGTGAAGACCATAGACCCTTCTAAAAATAATGTTTTTGAATGCATAAAATACATAAGATTGCAAAGGAAACAAAAAAAATTACTGAAAATAAGGGTGTAAAACCATTGATAGTAGAGACTGTCAATGAATTCCTTGAAATCTCTGTTGACTCTACGTTAAGAAATATACTAAAGCATAGAGAGGTGGTGTCCTACATTGGGAGAAAGAGGGAATTCTTATATTTATGCCATCATTTACCCTTGAAATATTGAAGTAGCAAGTTGTATCATCTTTTTAAAAAAGCAACTGGATCACACTATTGGCTTATCTTAAGCTTCCAAACAACTAGATTCCTTAGCTCTTCACATGGACTGCTAAAAAGTAAAATTCTGTCCCTTGCCCTCCCATTTTAAACATATACAGGTAATTTTTTTGAGCCTGAATGTAGGTCTTTATGTTTTCCTATTTAAAATTTCACCTAATTGTTTCAGCCCGATGTCCCCTCCTGTTGAAAGCATTAAAGTTTTGATTCTCTGATTTATCAAATTAGTTCTTGCTTGAAACTTTGTGTCATCTAAAATTTGATATGCATGCCAATTATTGATAAAAATTTTGAATAGGAAAGGACTATAGGAAGAGCCCTATAGCATACCATGAGAGAATTCCAACTAGTTCACCCAGAGCAGTTAATCATCACTCTTTGGACATGATTGTCCAACCAGCTATAAATATACTTTTCTCCATCTCGTCCACAAGGATATCCTGGGAGACTTTTTTAGGTTATTTGTTGAAAAGTTGTCCTCTGATCTTGTTTTCCTGATTTATTATCTTTGAACAGCCTGCTATATGATTCAGGCAGCTGGGCTGGGTTTCTAGATGTAAATTCTGAAAAAGAAGTCCATAGCTTAACTTATATTTCCTACTTTCCTTTTCTCACTAATGCATCCCAGCACTCTGCACTGCTACTTTGTTGATGTCTTATCCAGTCTCTTTAAAGAAATGAATGTGATAATATGGAATTCCTACATATACTGAAGTGGATGTTATGGTGCTTAGTAAGGTGGTAGGCAGGGACAAGGGGACATTGAGTCCCAAGATCATTCTGATTGAAATGCGCCATTTTTTTTCATTTTCTAGCAATGGAAGATAAAAAGTTCTTATCTTCCTACTGCAATATAATGCTCCCCTATAATATTCAGCAATGGAAATTCTACTTATATTTCTAGTCCTTACTTCTTCCCCAGAGCCTTGCTTAATATTTCTAAATGGAAGTGATCCTTGCAAAACAAGAATTCTCCTAATATCTTATTCAGATACTTATTTTTGAATTTTTATTAGTTTTTTTTAGTTAGAATCTTTTCTTTTCCACTAAATTATGAACACCATGAAGGAAGACACCAATTATTATATATTTTTGGATTTCCTTACCCCACATCTCAAATGTCTAGTACAGGTCTTACAGGTAGTAAATGTTTAATACTTGTTTAATGAAAAAATAATGAATGATTGAATGAATCAAGTCTCTTTTATAGCATCTTATCATTCTATCTGTAGTTTCAGGGTTGGCTTGCAGGATTTGGGGTGAAGGGAAGAAGGAATTATAGCGTAGCATGTCAGCAAAAACAATCACCACTCAAATATATCACCTAGGTGGGGTGTCCTATGTGGGTGTGCACAAAGCCATGAGTATGCATGGCTCGCATAACTCCTACAACGTAGCATCTCACATTGGGTTTGGGACATCTATTCACTCTCTGGCCTGGTGTTCTAACATGCTTTTATACTGTCAGGTCTGAGTTCCTAGAGGAAGATTGTAGTTAACAATATGATTAAACTCAAATTCTTTCAAGGTCCTAGAGTAATATCCCATCTGTGGAGAAATATACTATGTCTACTCAAAGTCTCTACTGGTGTACTTCCATTTATACAAAATCAGCCACTTACAATCATGATAACATTAGACCTTAATCATAAGCATTTACTTAACAATAAGGTAAAACAAAAGTGTATTCTAAGTACTAAATATAAATCAAATGAATAACCAACATACCACAGTCCACACTTGTTACATTATCTAATCAATGAACTCAGCATCTGTGGAGGGAAGGTGGGCACTCACAGAAACCTGGCCTAGATTGTGGAGGAAACCTATTTTCCCACAACTCTGAACTCTAGGTCCTTATGTAATTGGTCCATTTGGCAACATCAATACCATACAAAGCTGGCTTTCTGATAAATACTCCTTTGGTGTTAGGCAAATCATCTTCTACTCTGAACTTTATGAAGCACTGACAAGCTTTTAAATGAAAAAATCATTTTCATTTTTTTCAAGAAAAATATAGTATTTTATTTTTTCCCCACTTACATGTGAAGAAAATTTTCAGCATTCATTTTTACAAGATTTTGAGTTCCAAATTTTTCTCCCTCCCTCCTTCCCTTCTCCACTTCGGAAAAGGGTAGGCAGTTTGATATAGTTTATACATGTGCTAAAATATTAAAAAAAATTTCCATGTTAGTCACAGTTGTGAAAGAAGACACATAAAAAAAACCCATGAGAAAGAATAGAATGAGTGAAAAAATATGCTTCAATCTGCATTCAGAGTCCATCACTTCTTTATCTGGATGAGAATAGCATTTTCCTTTGTGAGTCCTTTATATTTGTCTTGGATCATTGTGTTGCTGAGAAGAGCAGAGTCATTCATAGTCGATCATCATACAATGTTGCTGATAATGCTAACAATCATTTTTAAAAGGATATTGAGAAAATCTTATTGTATTGAGTAACCTTTCAATTTAATCCAGAGAAGTGCAAAACTCAGTAGGCTAACTCTTTCTGGCTAATATAGACAAGTACAACAAGCTTTTTTCACTTGTTGAATTCTGAATATTTCAAAGAATTATCAACTTTCTAATTCAATAGAAAATTGGCTAAATAGCCTGTATTTTTCTTCTTTTATTTTCCCCCCTCACCCAATAGAGCAGTAACAGAGAATAAAGTCACCACTGAGAGGCTTGACCTCTCTTACTCTATAGATTGAACAACAGAACAATAGGTGTTTTCCAAAGAGAATCAGCCTTTTCCCAGTCAATCAGGAACTAGTGGCTAGAGCCTACTTCCCAGATGACTCTTTTGCTGTTGGTTTTTTCATACAACTTTGCCGTAAGTGGCTTTTCAACCACTGTTAAGTTGCTATTCTGCTCAGTTCTTCTCTTGTGCCCCTTATTGACCACTTCAGTGGGTTTTGATTATTTTGATTTCTTAAACCAGGGACTCCTGGTTCTTGGGGACTCTTCTTTTCCTTATAAGATAAAGCAAATACCCCCTCCCCCATTTCTAACAGGCCATTTTATATTAATTACAAAAGATAAAAATCCTAGCCTTCAAACACTTATGTGTTTTATCATTCTGTGAGTCTAACCTTTTAAGCCTTAAAATAGATTCGATATCATATAGCCATGAAGTGCTCAAACAAATCTACTTAAAATTATGTCATTGGAAACCATGTTTCATGATACTTGCTTTTTTTCTATTTTTAAATAATATTTTATTTTTCTCCAATTACATGTAAAAATGATTTTTAACATTAAAAAAAGTTTTGAGTTTCAAATTCTATTCTTCCCTCTCTCCCTCCCTTACCCAATCCCTGAGACACTAAGCAATCTGATATAGGTTACATATGAGCAATTATGTAAAACATTTCCATATTAGCATTTTCACACTTTCATTTTTAAGTCTTTAATTACATAAATGTTCTTTTTCTTCCCCTTTCAGACACTAAAATATTCACATAGGAAAGGAGCATCATTTTATGTTCCTTAGAAGGTGATTTAAATCTTTTTCTATTTAAATAAAAGCCCATGAAATGGCAAATAGCTCATCTCTTAATATTTGGATTTTTTGGGGGTGGGGATAATGTTTCTAGAGTGCTTACTTTGTGCCAGGCGCTGTGTTAAGCACTTTATAAATATTATCTCACTTGATCATCACAATAACTTTGTGAGGTGGCTGCTGTTATTGTCCTCAACTTACATTTGAGAAAACTAGAGCAAAGGGAGATTAAGGGATTTGCTCAGGGTCACAGAGCTTATAAGTGTTTGAGCCCAGATATGAACTCAGTTCTTCATGACTCTAGGCCTAGTAATCTATTTACTGGGCCATCTAGCTTTCTCATTTTAATAGTTTTTATATTATTTACAATATTTTAACAATTTTTGTTATATTATTTTAGTAGTTTTTATTTTTTAAAAGTTGTTTTTCTTCCCCTTTTTGACTCCAAACTATTCACATGCAAAAGGGGCATTATCTGACATTCTTTTCAAGTTGCTTTATTTCTTCTTGTTTATGTAGTCCTTTTATGTCCCTTTCAGCACTAAAACCCACTTCTTAAAAGAGAAGTTACACCTTATCTTACCTTAGCTTACCTTATACATGAAAGGATTGGGTGATTGTAAATTGACTATGGGATATATTAGAAAAGGGAAAGGAAGTTGGTATTATTGAGGTTGAGAGGTTTAGGGGATCTGGGACCCTGAAATAGTGACACATGGGTACTGCCTGAATAAATTCGACCCAAGCCTTCTTACAGCCAAAGACAAGGTTTATTAAAAATCTGCCGTATTGGTGGGTTTGTTGGAGAATAGGGTGACGATAACATCTGGGTAGGTGTTGTGAACAGAGGCTGGGAAGAGGGGGGAGCTATAGCCCTGGGGACCATAAGAAGAGGGTCATCAAAAAGGTCCAGTTGACCCCCATTACCACTTTGTGGGGCAGCTGTAGCTATGAGCATCTTACAATCTATTCTGAGAATGGGGTCATGAGAAAGCTTTATGAAAGTCATTATGTAGGGAATCTCTACCCATTTTCCTTCTTGGTGACAATATAATTATAACTGTAAGAGAGTATTATGCTGTAATGTCCCCAAAATGGGCCATGCCTCATGATTTTCCAGGTGATACTGATGCCAAACTCTGTTACAAAAGAACACCAGCATTTTCTTTTAAGTTCTTTAGAAAATTATTTTTTTTCCAATTTTTTAAAGAGAACCCAAAGGTGAATTTTTGGGAATTGAAAAGGACATTGTGGTCTTGGGAGCTGGAAGTCCCTCCTTCCTTAAGAGAGGATCTGGAAGTAAGCCATGGGAAACAAATGAACAAAAACAAAAACCCAAAAAAGTACCTGAAGTTTTCCCAATTCTCTAGCACTGAGAGAATTGAGAGAATTGGACATACACTTCTGGATAAGATGTCTGTGCTTGTCCTCTATGCAGTTGAAGGTGTGTCCAGGTCCATGGCCTGAAACAGAACCACTGAACTGTGAGAACCTGAGAGTGTCAGACTGAGTTTGAGACAGCTTCGTAACTGTCTGACCTAATGGGATCTGAGAGGTCAAGCCTGAAAAGCACTTCCAAACCAAGTCTTCCTAGCTGCTTGGAAATCTACCCCAACTATAGGGCAAGAAAGGGATTAGGGAGAGGGGGAGGCTTACATATCTTCCAGTCTTGGCTGGAGAAGAGCTTGGAGTTAGGCAGTTTCCAAGCAGCTAGGAAGACTTGGCTTGGAAGTGCTTTTCAGGCTTGACCTCTCAGATCCCATCAGGTCAGACAGTTACTAAGCTGTTTGAAATTCAGTCTGAGTCTCACAGTTCAGTGGTTCTGTCTGAGGTCATGGACCTGGGCACCTTAACAGAGGCCAGATGGACCTTATATACAGAAAGACAGTGGGAGGGATCGAGGGGTGGCCAAGTAGTTTTGGGTGACTGGAGGAAGGGTCTGGGAGAAGGAGTCTAGGGAGGATCTTGATGGGAGTGATGGGGAGGTAGAGAATGGTATCTAGATAGGATCAAGGGTGGGAAGTAGCTGGGGGCTATAGGGAGGTAATAGACAATGGAAGGCTGGACTAGGTTAAGTGTAACAGAATTGGGAGATTGGATGGAAAGGCCAGTTGATAGGATTATAGCCTCATGTGACTTCTAGAAATTTCCTTGATCAAGCAAGAATTCAAGGAGTGTCCAAAGTAGGGTTTTTCTAGGGTAGGTAGACAAATGAGACCTAAATTCTTTTTGGGGTAAGGTGCAAAGGTTTTAGCTTGGGCCCATATCCTGTCAATATGACTGTTTAATTGTTGAAATTATTGATTAAAGGGTATAAATTTATTGACAAGGTGTCACAATAAACTTATTTAGTTAATAAAACTAAATAATGAATAATATTGGTATAATATATAACATGCTATAATATTAATAGCAATATAATAATATAATCATAAATAATAAATAAATAAGTTAATAAAGTTAATGGTGAAAAGAAAGAAAAAAATGACAGAGAGATTCATTAAGTCAAGGCAGACAGTATTCCTATTTGTTTGAAGACTTGGCTACTGATAATTCTCTGAGTGCAAAAAGGTTAAAACACATCTATGGTACTTGGAATTTTCTGTCAGACATACAGTGGAAGTCTCTATTTCTTCTACCATATTTTCACTAATTCTGATGCGATCTAGAGGTTAAAGGTCCTGGAATTCCAAAATCACGACACCCGGGTCCTGCCTGAAAGAATTCGACCCAAGCCTTCTTTCAGCCAAAAACAAGGTTTATTGAAGATTTGCCATATTAGCTAGACTCTCAAGGAATCTGAGCATCTATGGGCTAACCCCATCAATTCCACCATAGAGAAGTTGAGGGTAAAAAAAATCTGAAATTATAAATGTGAAAAAGCAGCCTCTGTGTGTTTTCTCTTTCTGGCTCTAAAAAATTCTGAACCACCATGAAAGTTTTCTCAATGTACTCCCAAGAGTTTTCTCTCAACAAAAACATAATCATTTCTGGGAAGGGGCTCCAGCTACCTCAGTATCCCAAGAGGAGGAGAAGGAGGAGGACTAGGACAAGGACAAGGAGGAGGAGGAAGGGGGGATGAAGATGATGAGTATGATGAGGAGAAGGAATTCCAAGTACTGTAGATGTATTTTAGCTTTTTTTGCACTCAGAGAACAGTGTTTGGTCCAAGATGAACAGATACATTGTTGGAATTCTTTTATGCCTGTGAATCAAATCTTCCTTGGACATTGAGCTCAAATAAGTACCTTGAGTAGTTTGAATATCCTTTCATGTTTGTGTGGAGTATAAGATGATTTTTCTTTAAGTCACAACTGACTCATGGTGGTCCAAGTTCTTAAGCTGCCTGGTATTTGTCACATGAAGGGAGGAGTGGTGGTGGTGGTGGGCCAGACTATCCATTCAAATGTAAACCTCAGATTACTCAGATGAATGAAAGCCCAACTTAATTAGAAATTCTTTTCCACTCCTGAAGAAGAAAATATGTAAGAAGAGTGTTCAATTCAATTCAGGAAACACTCACTAAGTACCTACCCTGTGCAGAATATTGGGAATATAATGATGAAAAATGACCCTTTCCCACACATTCATTTCTGGAAGAGCAATAAACTAGTACATCTACTAGTGAAAACAATGCCTATACCTTTAGATCAGATAGACCCTCAAGGAGGTTAAAGTGAGGAAAGTCCCATCTGTACTAAAATATTTTTCATAGTAGCAAACAATAGGAAACAAAATAGATACCTATCAATAGGGGAATCACTAAATAAATTGTGATACATGAATGTAATATAATATTAATGTGCCATAAGAAGCAGTAAATATTAAAATAGAGAACCATGTGAAGATATATGAATTGATACAAATTGAAGTGTGCAGAACAAGGAAAAAAGAAACATGCACCATGACATTTATAAGAATATAAATGGGAAAAAATGAAAATAACAACAAAAATAGAAATTGAATGTTATGGAATTATAACTTTTCTCCTGAAGAATAGTTAAAATATAGCTCTTTCCTTTTGCAGAAATGGCACACTATTAATGTACCACATATGCTGTCAGATTTGATAAATATACAGGATAATTTTGTGAAAATGCCTTAAATTTTTTTGTTCTTAGTTATAAGGGATGGCTCTCTGAGGAGGGGAAGTATAAATTTGGAATGAATGAAACTGTCAAAAATAGAATGTCAATAAATATTTTTTTAAATGTGCATTTAAAAAATGACACTGTCATTGCTTTCAAGGACCTTATAACCTAACTAGGGAGCTGTGACATATACACATAAAAATAAAATACATAGTAGAGAGAGACAAGAATAATATGGAGCTTTAGACAAAATGCTCCATTCCACACTTTCTAGATTTTGCCCCTTTCTCAACAGTAGCTTTCTGTCTATCTTTCTGGTTTGAGGAGAAAGAAATGGCCTCTTTCATCTGGAGCAATCAATGAAAGGTTCATGAACCAGACGATGTCTGAATTGGATCTTGAAGGCAGGTAACAATTCTGAAACACTAAGATGAGGGAGCACATTCCAGGCATAGGGTACAACTTGTGTAAATATGTGTAAGTGGGAATTGGAATGTTAAGTTCAGGAACAGGCTAATACTCCAGTTTGGCTGGAACATAGAATGAGTAAAGGGGACTGATGTGAAGTATTGTTGTTTGTTGTTCATCCTTTGTTCTCAAAGAGGACAAATGACATCATGAGGGTGATGTCTTGACTTGTGTGTGAATTAGATTTAAGTGAGCCAGAGCTGTACAAAGTCATCAGCCTTACTTTCTCCTCCAGAGTCTTTGAAGGCCAGTGGCAAGACAAGATTCAAGATGACTGGTGATAGCCCAGGATGCAGTGGGTAACCTAGGCATTTTTAAATTAAGATCTTTCCCTGGTCTCACTTTTATGGTAAAATCTGTTCAGTGATTGAGGGTTGGGTAAAAATTGAGACAAAAGATGGCCTAATTTGCTATCACAAAAAAAAAAAAAAAGACTCTCAGAGTTTCTGGCCAGAAGAGAAAACAATTGTTATTTGTTCTCTAAGCCATCAAAACCCAAACAATGAGCAACAGAGGCTTGGGCTGGGGCCTATTATTGGCCATTCAATGAAAGCCACAGTGATTTGGTTTTAAAGGAATAGTCAAGTAGCTCCATATGAATCACAATGGACTTTTTAAAAGCTTGTTTTTTTTTAGTTATATTTCAAGAAATCATAAATGAAAACTACATAGAACAAAAAGAAAATTGTCCCAGCTTTTTGAAAAAAAAATCGAGTCACTCAAACCCCAAGATATTTTACAAAATATAAGTGACTAAAAGTTATATTTCTTTGGACAGAGAACCCACATATAATAGTATATGATGCCCCAAGTGGAAAACAAGGCAATGATAAGAAGAAGAAGAAGAAGAAGAAGAAGAAGAAGAAGGAGGAGGAGAAAGAGGAGGAGGAGGAGGAGGAGGAGGAGGAGGAGGAGAAGAAGAAGAAGAAGAAGAAGAAATAATAGTAATGGTAGTAGGAGTAGTGAAATGAGGCTGAAAATGTAGGTTCATAGTATCATTATAGAAAAAAATTAATATTTCCTTGTCAAAAAGGTGAAAGGTGATGGATAGACATTCTTATACTACAGGATAAATAGATTAAAAACTTACAGAAATACTTTTGGATAAAACAGACCCTCTCTATTCAAGGTAACAATAAAGGCTGACAATTGGTATTTGACACTGAATTTATTGAATCTAACAAAAAAGTTTGTCTTTGGAAAAAGCTTATGAAAATAGTAACAATTCAAAAATGGAATCAAAAGCTGTTCCATGGACCACCTCCACATGAATGCCAGCAACAATATGTCAACAAAGAAATATTCAACAAACGATTGAGCCAAAGAGATTTGTTTATGGAAATAGAATAGTGATTCAGAATAATCATTGCCACCAGAAATTAAGGAAAGATATTTCATGAAAAGCCTTGACTTATTGATCATTTTAGCTCATACAATGATGTTATTTTGTAATTAGGTCAAGAGAATGAGAATGTATGTTGAAATCTGCTGAGACCTATATTCCTCTTCATTTCATGCTATTTTAGCTTCTAGGACAAAACCATATAATGTACTGGCAGACTTTAGATAAGTTTAATAATAATGAATGTGATAATTTCCTTAAAGTTTAAATCATTGACCATGATATACAAAAAATGCAACGACAAAGTAGGGGAATGTCAGGCAGTATTATGTACAGGCAAAGTACATGTCCAGAGACCCTAATGGCTGCTAAGAAGTTCTGACAGGACCCTGGAAACACTGGAGAATTAGGCTGTAGTGATACTACTAATTGGGTTAACATACTGGTTCATGTGATACAACTGCTCCCAATAGTCAAAGAAATAACACAGTACAAGGTTTCTGGTAAAAATCATCATGATAGTAAGTTTGAGAGGAAAGATAATAGTGAATGTTTTAGGACCACAAGAAGGCAAGATATACTATAAGTCAAAAATACCAATCTTCTACCTACTGGAAATGTTTCTGAGCAGATGGCACTGACTATTTAAATGGGTAAACTACAAATGCCCATGAAATGAGTGATGAAATAAATACTTTGATTACAGTATTATAACAAAATTGGAAATAGCATCTTGCTAGTTACAGTCAAAAGTTTCATGCTGCTTCTTCTCAACAGTAACCTCAGCTACAGGTCAAACAACAATGTCTTGCCAACCATTGCAGAGCAATAATAAAAAAAAAATAACTTCATCCTTAATCCTAGATTAAAAAGAGAAATGAGATAAAATCAAGAAGCTATTTAAGTCTGAAGAGGCAAAAGTTGAAGAAACTTATTGAAAATGAATTTCAGAAAATGTGTGTGGAAGAGAATAGAATGAAGTGGACCTAAGGCAGCAGAGTAGAGTGATTGGGTAAATATTATTTTGTAGAAGAAACTTTTGTGACACCTGCAGTGAAAGCACACAAGAATGGCCTGACACTGCTTATTCTTAGAACCCAACCACAGATTAACCATCAGCTATATTTTGTAACAAATGTGATGATCATGAAGAAAAGTAAGTTTTTTGATGATGTTGTAGGACAAAACTGAGGCTTTTACAAGTCCAACACAGACTTTTCATAGAGCTTCTGGCTTATGAAATGCCATGTTTTCATGATCAAAATCTTTGAATGGAATGCAGCTGCACTTGTCAGACTTCGGCTGCCTGCACTGCCACTCATGCAATGGACAGCAATTAAACTAGTTATTGAATGCAACAGATTTCAAAGGAAATAGTTTTCTAATTATTGAAGCCATTTTTGATGATACTAGAAATGAAATCTTTTCAGTTCCTAGAAAATGACAGTGTGAGTGAGTGAATGTGTGTGTGTGTATGTGTTTAAAGAGAGTACTTGCTGACATTATAGAATCTCTTTAAAGACAATTCCTGACATCTAAGTTTTGCTTTTCTTTATTAATGTCTCATGTTTAAAATCTGCTATGTGCTGATGGTAGGATCTAGTAAGGAAAAAAAGACTCTATCACTGTGTCATGTTAGGGTTGACTTATGGCAGCCTTGCCATGTTTATGACTTTTCAAATCTCCAGTGGTTTTTCAAGTTCTGGGATGCCATAAAGTGAAGCACTTTTTTTTTTCAGTCCAAACTTCTGTTTTGTTTTTAAACTATTTCATTTTAAACTACATCTTTTAAGATGCCGTGGAATCCTAATATTTAGAATACATTCATACAAATCATAAAGCTGCCATTTTCTGAGAGCTATTGGAAACACTAAATAGGTATTTTAGCATAGTGGATAGACAACCGGCCTGGTCAGATAGTTGGTGTGAAATTTTGCTTCTGACACTAGCTGTGTGACCATGGGCAAGTTGTTTAACCTTTCAGGGCTACAGGAAACTCTCTAAGACAACAAATTTAAGATGCATTGTAATTTTGCATTGGTGGAGGAAGTTTCCATAAGATGGAGATCCTTATACCTATGGAATTTATACTTTTGATTTTTTTTTTGGAGGTGCATAGGCTGGAAGTAAGGCAGGTACTCATGGATCCAATCCCAATATTGACTGACATGGGATCTTTGGTCCTCTCTTTTTCTGACCAGCCCAGATTTACCCGTCCTTGGGCCGCCTATTAACCTCATTGTTCCTAGGCCCTTAACACTGGACTTCTGAAAACCTAATTTAGATAGTCTACTACAGCTCAGAACACCTAAGCTCAAGCTATCCACTAGCTTTAGCCTCCATAATAGCAGGGTTTGCAGGTATGTGCCACCACACATAGTGAAATGTTTATCTCTTCCTACACTCCCTCCCATTCCTATCCCTACACTATGACTCACTAAGAAAGTGATTCATAAATCGTAGGTTTAGAGCTAGATGAGACCTTTAAGATCACTTAATCCAATCTTCTTATTTTATTGATGAGAAAATTGAGGCGTGGATATGTAAAATTACATTCTTGAAGTCATGCAGACAGTAAGTTATAGAACTGTGATTTGACTGTAATCTAGCAGTCTTGCTTTATTGGTATTCCTTCCTTTAGTAATCAAATTTATGTTTTTCCTTGAAAAAAATATAAAAATGCATGTCTTCTTTAAAAGAAAAAAATTTTAAAAATCTAATTAGCTCAGTCAAAAAGATCATGGCTGCAAATTTTAGTATTAAAACTTAGATTTCTTTTCCAGATTAAACAGAAATCAAAATTTCCCACTGCTTTTTCCTTCTGGAGATTTCAATGCTCATTCCATGAAGTAAACAGGACGCTGGGCCTGAAATGAAAATTTGTATGGACAGTTTCTTCATTTTTTTTAGGGTGTCGCATTTTGTATGTAAAGAAAATGTGTACATGTTTTTGAGAAACTATGGCACTAAATGAAATAAACACCAGGGGTGAGAGTTAAATCTTAACGATTTAAGATTTCAGGCCCTTGGTGTTTTCCCCTGAAGCCATACTGACTAAGGCACCTGTCTCCAGTGCACCACACTAATCAATTCTGTCAGCAGGGCTTTTCCAATAATGTTCTGAGGATCTAAACGTGATCAACAATTGCATTGCTTTGGGGAAATAATCCATGTTTCCGACCTTGAAATTATGTTCCCCAGGAAAGCTCAATGCTGAAACAGGCAGCATCTGTTTTTCATTGGGGTCTTGCTTCTACCTAATTGTACAGCTGGGTTGAGTGAGGAAAAAGCATGTCATGAAAATTTGCTTGAAATCGCATGGGGAGGAAGTGGTTCGGCTTCTATTTGAACTCTAGAAAGGTCCCTAGAAATAAATCCTAGGTCACTTCATTTCCCCTGTTAAATAATATGTGGCTCAGTATTAGAGAAACTTCCAAAAATTAAATTTTTTTATTAAGATGAACTAAATCATTAAGTCAATAAAGATAAATAATTTGTTAGCAAAGTTTTAATGCTTTAATTTTTTAAGGGTATCCCCAATATAGAGTTAAATTATTCTTCTAGGCTCTATCACATTGTTTCACTTGTTTAGAGACAAATTAGACCATTAGCCTCTTCCAAGTACAAAATGCTAACTCGGTCCTCCATGCATTTATGTAATTCAAGTGCCGTGTCTGGAATATGCTCTGTCTAGAAAATCTATGTCTTTCAGAATTTTTATTTTATTTCATTATTCAAGTCTGGTTATATATATATATGAAAACATATATATATATGCTTTCATCGTTCAAAGCATCCTTTGAGCTATCCCCGCACAACTGAGAACATTATTGTCCTGTTTAAATTCTCCCAGAAAACTTTGTCTACGTACCTCTTTTGCATCATTTTCTATGTTATACTATACTTATATTATGAGTTTGAAAGCATTCCCCAGCTTGGACATACTCCTCTGAATGTTTTCTAATTCCTTAAATTCCTTAATTTCCTTAATAAATTGTGGTACCCAGAACTGAACACAAAACTCCATATATGATCTGACCAAGGCAGAGAACAATGGGGCTATCCTCTCCTTGTTCTGGGACACTCATGCCTCTCATAAGGTAGTCTAAGATTATATTTGTTAGCTTACTCTCATAACACATTGTTGACTCAGAATGAACTTACAGTTGACTAAAACCCCCAGACTATTTTCAGATGAGTTTCTGTCTACTCAGTCCTTAACAACAGTGTAAATCACAATCCATCCTTTCCATCTGACCTCTGAAACACAGAAGCAAACACAGGAATGAACCATGACTTTGTTAGCATAAGGAACTTCTAATATGATAACTCCTTCCCCTATTCTAGATCATAACCTATGGACTTAAGAGATGTTTCTTAGGGAGTCGCCTAAGATAAACAGAGATTAATAATAGTTGCTAACATTTTCATATCACTTTAAAGTTTGCAAAGTGATTTATGCATGCATGTATATATAATACATACATGTATATATATACACACATATACATATATGTTCATATATGTAATATTTATTTTTTCTTTTCATCCTCACAACAACCATGGTAAGTGCTATTATTATTATTATTTTTATAGATAAGGAAACTAAGACTAAGAAAGGATAAGGCAGAATTTAAATTCATAAGATTTTCTTGACTCCAAGTTCAGTATTCTATTCCCTATACGATACAATTTCTGAAACAGATCTGTAATAGTATTAACAATAACTCATATTTATATATTTGTTTAAGGATTTCAAATTACTATTCTGACAACATTGAGAAGGGTTAGTGAAAGTATTTATTGTCCCTATTTTATAGAGGAAGAAACTGAATCTGTATGAAACTGGGCATTTTGTTCAAAATCATATGACAAGTAAATATGTGCTGGGATTTAAGTACTTGACAAAAATTAGAGAGGGTGAGTAATTTACTTAGCTTAGTGAAGTGCTTGAATGATAGATTCTTGGGCATATATGGAGAGATTTGAAAATTACAACTCTACCCGTGAGTGAAGAAGCACTGTTTTATAAGGAGGTCCACAGATTAGACATAGTTTTGTTTTGTTTGTTTTGTTTTTAAGCCAATCTTTGAAGTTTAAAAGGGAAAATGCAAAGAAGGCATTAATGATTATGATAGATTGCTTTCTTACTGTTTCATGGTTATAATTGGCTACCCCCCATAACTGGAAAGATCTCCCTCTTCATCTCAGCCTCTTGACTTTCCTGGCTTCCTTTAAGTTCCAACTGATATTCTAGTTTCTACAAGAAACTCATCCCAATGTTACTTAATGCCTTCCCTCTCTTGATTACCTCCAATTTGTCCTCTCTATAATTTACTTGTACATAATTGTTTTCATGTTGTCTCTCCCATTAGATTGTGAACTCCTTGAGAACAAGAACTCTTTTGCCTTTATTCCCAGTGCTTCATACAGTGCTAGGCACATAATAGGTGCTTAATAAATGTTGTTAAATGACCGATTGAGTACTCAGAGTAATAACTAGTGTATCCTGGGATTATCACCTGGCCATCAAAATATTCCAGGATCTGGGCCCTCATGACCACCATGGAGATTGTGGATTAATTTCTGTCAATATCAGATAATAGATTCAGAATAATGTTCTGAAAATGCCAGCCTAAAAAGAAAGCATATATCTTTCAGAAGGAAATATCAGTAAGGTGACTTAAATTTTTATTAGGTTTGTACACTAGGAGATAATGTGGTTCAGTTTAATATATTAGACCCCTAGAATTCCTTGGAATTCCATCCAATCCAACTCTTTCATTTAGATAGAAGAGAAAACTGAGACTCAGGAAGGAGATGAACCTTCTTCAAATATACATGGGTAACATTTAATGGAACAGTGATTTGAACTCAGGACCTCTGGTTTCAGTTCCCACTGGACCTCTTTTCAACACTTCATGATTTCTACACTTTGAATTTATAAGGACCTGTAGATTACAGCATGATTCTGAGGTCATTATTAAAGGGATAATGATAATTTACATTTATATAGCATTTTGGGGCTTTTGAAGACCCTTCATCACAAATAGCCTGGTGAGACATTTAATGAGAATATTTTTACCTTTATTTTATCTGTAAGAAAACCAAGGCATAGGAAAGTAGAGAGACTTGCCTAGTATTTCATCATTAGACAGCTCACATAATTTATGTTGTGTGAGAACCAGGACATACACTCAAGTTCTTATGGCTCTAAGAAAAGCAATCTTTTCACTCCTTTCTTAATAAAAGCTTAATGAATGACTGCATGACCACACAGAGAAACAACTATTATGCCCTGGGAATTATCACTTGGACATTAAAATATTCCAGGGTCTGAACCGTTGTGATTATAATGGAGATTGTGGATCAGTTACTCCCATAATGGATAACAGATCCATCAAGTGTTCTGAAAATGCCAGCTTAAAAAGAAAGTACAAAGATATGTACAGTACAGTAATGAGAAGGGTGGACTAGATGACCTTGAAAGTACCTTCAAGCTCTAAATCTATGATCTTATAATGCTATCATACCTGACATAACAAATACAAGTAGAAATGTAGTAGTTGTAGTAGTAATGATAATAACAATAATAGTTAACAACAACAACAACAACAACAACAATAAATAATCCCCAAGTAAGTCAATTTGAAAATTATTGTCCCATATAAAATGCAATGAGATATGACTATCACAACCACATCTTCTATCGTAGGGATAATTGACAGCTCTAACGAATTGCTTTTATTTGGGACCAGCCTTAGAGAAACTTGAAAAGCAGCTGAACTTTGCCATCAAAAGCTCCTCCTCATCTTTTCACATTATTTCCCTCACTGTCATTGATTCCTTTTATCTCTCTTGTAGCTAAGGCTTTCTTGGTGTGCCTGTTCCTTCTGTCTCAGGGAGCTCTTTAATCACAAATGACAGAATCATATAGTTGCAAAAAACTGAAGAAACTGTCTATTCTATTTTGATCAGGAATCTATAATGCTGTGGAAAGAGTGCTGGCTTAGGAGTCAGAGGATCTGGGTACAAATACCACCTTTGATGCTTACTACTTGTGTATGACCTTGAGTGAGTCACTCACAAGTAACTTGTCTGGACTTTGGCTTTCTCATCTATAAAACAAAGGAGGTGAACCAAATTATCTCTGAGATTACCATGAAGATATTTATATATGATCCTGCCATTTTTATGACACAGTGGGAAAAGAACTAGATCTGGAGTCAGTAAACATGGGTTTGCATCCTGCCTCTATTTCCTTTGTAACTTTGTGCAAGTCATTTAACCTCTTAGGGTCCTGGTCATCTCATTTATAAAATGAACACATTGGGCTGGATGGACTTGGAAGTTCCTTTCAGCTCTTAATCTTGGGTCTTATCATCTTATGATCCTCTATCTCATCCCTGAGAAGTGAAAATGTTCTGTAGAAAGAGGTAACATAATAGTCAGTTGAAAGCAGTGGAGTAAGGGGAATTGGGCTTGAATCCAACGGCTACTTTGTGAACCCTAATAAATATGGGATTCAGTTTTATTTTCTATGAAATTATGAGTTGTAATAGACACTCATTTGATTTTTAATTTTTTAAATTAATGAACACTTGAAAATTAATCTGTCCAGTGGTCGGCTGGTAAATGTTTTACAACTGGCTCTCCAAAGGAAAAAAAAATTGAGTGATACACTTTTAAGTTTGTTATGCATTATTAACATTTTCTCCACCACTTAAGTAAATCTGGACAATCAATAAAGCAATAAATCAACCACTAATTTATAGGATTTGCTGATTCCCAAGGTGTAAACGTTCATAATGAAAATTTAACAATTGACTCCTGCAAAATAACTCAAGCTGGCTTTAGCACACCACTGACTCTGTCTCTCCCACTATCTCCTTTGAGTAAATAAAAAAAAATAAGGCAACTAATACAAATCTGCATAATCTAGCAAAACAAATTCTCATATTAGTCACATTCAAAAATATATCTTTCTGAATTATAAGTCCATCACTTCTCTGTCAGGAGGCGAGTAGTATGTTCCATTTTTCATTCTTTTGATTTATTGCTGTGTTGAGCAGAATTATACATTCTTTCAGTTATTTTTCTCTATTATGTTGCTATCATCAAATCAATTGTCATCCATTTTGCTCACTTTGTTCTCCATTGCTTCACTGAGGTCTTCATAGTTTCTTTTGAAATGGTACATTTCTACATTTCTTATGGCACAGTGATAATCTATTACAGGCACACACCACAATTCATTTAGCTATTACCCAGTAAATACTTAGTTTCTAATTATTTAGCTGCCACAAAAAGAATTACTTTAAATATTTTTGTAGCTACAGATCCTTTCCCTCTTTCTTTGATTTCTTTTAGACACAGATCTATGGTATATCTTAGTCAAAGGATATACATAGTTTGGCAAATTTCTGGACATACTTCTCGATTTGTTTCTAAAATGGCTAGATCAGTTCACAGCTCCACCAACTAGGCATTAATCTACCTGATTTCCCACAACCATTCCAACATTTCTTGTCTCTCTTGCTTCAGAAATGTATGTTTCATCTTGGTGCCTCTGGAATTGTGGTTTGTCATTGCATTGATCAAAGTTATAAAATCTTTCAAACTTTTTTTTCTTCTGTTTAATGTTCTTGTTGTATAAATTGTTCTCCTAGTTCTGCTCAATTCATTCTGAATCAAGTTTTACAGTCATTGCTAGTTTTCTCTGATGCAATTTATTTCATCATTACTCATGTCTATTACCTCTATGTATCATAACTAATTTAGTCATTCACTATAAGTGACCATCTCCTTGATTCCCTGTTTTTTTGCTATTAAGAAGAGTCCTGCTATAAGTATTTTTGTACACATTGGTTCTTTTCTTTCTTTGGTCTCTTTGGGGCATAGATAAAGCAGTGGCATTGATGGTTCAAAAGGTATGTTCATTTTAATGACTTTTTGAGATAAGTTCCAAATTGATTTCCCAAATAGGCCAGTGCATTCATTAGTGTGCTGAATATATTATTGATACCAAAAAATGGCTGGCTGCAGGGGGCTTGGATCATAAGCAGACTCAACAGGATTTCCAAAATGGTAGAATAAAAAAAGGAAATTGCTGAAAAAATTACTACCTATGTCACGGTTGGGGCACATTAAAAGGTAGACATCTCCAATGAAATGTTTTACCCCAAAGGCCTTGTGCAGTGGCAGAAAACATAGATGAGTCTGGCTTCCAGCCCTATGTGTTTTATAGCTGAATTTCCAAATAGTTTTTTGAAAGCCAGATTTGTAGTAAAGGTTTTTAACCATTACTCTGTTTTATATATTCAGGAAGAACAAATGCTGCTTTGCTCACACCCCACATTTTTACAAGCAATTAGTTTTACTCCTACTATGACTGACTCAGAGATCAAGTTCAAATTCTCTAGAGATTTTTTTTTTGCTTTACATACTTCCAGGACTTATAATTTCCTCAGTAGAATGAAGACAGCAATCCTTTCACAACTCAGAAAAATTATTTTTGAGAGTTGTTGTGTCTCTAGAATTTATTGCCCTGAAACTAACCTTTTGATAAGCCATCCTGAATTTAGCTAAGCTGGATAAACAATGCGAAACCAACAGTATCATTTCCTGTTAAATGCTCACAATAAATATATATTCCTTGCTATCTAACAGTTTCTTTGCTATAACATAGCTCACTAAATTATAAACCATCCCAAAGGACTTCACAGCTATTATCTCACTTGATCATCACCAGAAAACTCTGAAGAAGATAGCACAGATATTATTTTCATTTAATAAGTGAGAAAATGAGTCTTGGAGTTTTGTGACTTGTCCAAGATCATCTTCCAGTATCCAAGGTTACTGTAGTATGTGGAAGAGATGAGATTCAAGCCCAGATCTGACTCAAAGTCTAGTGTTGTTTCCATTAAACTATAACTGACTTCTACATTGATAAGTCCACTTATATGCACAATTCTAATAAATATCTCTGGACTGTCTTTTCCAACTTATCTACATAACTGAGAAATTCATGTACATGAACATTTCTTCTTTCTACCATTTCTCATTTCCTCACCTCTGCTTTTGATTTCTTAGTGGAGAGACTGTTTTATAATTTTTGATATGATTCAAAAGAGAAGTAGACTACTGACTGAGGAGGTGGTTTTTATACAAAACTTAGTGCACCAAAACGTTGACTAATAAAAAGAGAGCAAATTCCAAAGAGGCAGAATCAGGACAGATTGTGTTCAAATAGCTTTTCTCCAAGCTATCACTTGTTAATTGCTAGACTATCAAAAGAAACATGTATAGTAAGACTATATCACTTGAACTGTCAAGATATTGTACCACTAATAATATTTGCTTTGAATAATTCCATGATTATTGGTGGCATCTCTAGAACCATATGTTTATAAAAATATACCTAATTTTGGGTGTGTCTATTTTTTCAGGCTCAGTTTTCTCTTCTGAAAAATTAAGGCATTTTACTAGCCTTCCATCATGCTTCCAACTCAATCCAATCCTAGCCAAATCTTCTCCTGCCCTTCCTTGTCCTCTCTTCTCCTGCCCTGTCCTAGTATATCCTGCCCTGTTCTTTCTTATCCTATCCTATCCTATCCTATCCTATCCTATCCTATCCTATCCTA